>NC_136255.1:27622500-27980000 GCF_053564925.1 Oryzias latipes
CTCAAGAACCGAGACGCTGAAACCTTCTGGAGTTTTTTGTTCTCTGAATGCTGATCAATAAAGTTGTTTCAAATGGACAGCAGGCCTTTATCCTCTGACAGCTTCACGGAGCAGTCATCAGGTCACCTCTGGTAGCGGCCTCATGTAATGAGCCATGGGGACCCTTCAGGGGACCCTGACCCACATCATGCTCTGCCGCCTCCATGCAGCCCACGCTTAGAGGAGAGCTTTGTCCTCGTGAACGCATCGCAGCAGAGGCCCAGCAGCGTTCAGAGCTGGAAGCAGAACGACGGAGAAACGTCCTGACAGCGTCTGATGCTGAAGGAGGATGGTGGAGCGTCCAGCACGTTTTCCATCAGAACAAACATCTGGGTTCTTTCTTCAGGCCTGCTCCAAAACGAAATGACTGGAAATGACTTCCTGTTCCGATGCACAAACGTCTCCAACCAGCTCCTCCTTTCCAGAACTTATCCTCATCTTGACACATCATGAGCCCTCAGGTAGAACCGTCATCTGCTGCCTTCTGGGTTCATTTCAATACAAACCAAAGATGAAGGTCCGATTCAGACCCATCTGATGGGAAGCTGAGATCCAGCTGTGCTCTGAAGTTGGATTCCTACAAACGTCTGCCTTTGAAAACGGGCAGACCAGGTCCAGAACCTTCCAGGTCTAGAACCAGTCAGAAACTAAATGTAAAGGTTGAACCCTTGATGCATTTCCTGCGATGCTCAGAATGTTGTATATACTGGATGTAAAGTTAACCAATTGGGTCAGTCTGCTTTTTCTGACTGATGTTTTCTATTGACTGGCTGAGTTTTCTTCTGTTCTTTTGCCGACTTCCTGTCTTTACAGTGATGTTGCAACTTTCTCCATGTACCCGGACTTGGGACGTGCACACGAAAGCACTGCATTTTGCCCCCTTGTGGTTGGTGATTTGCAGGATTCATTTGCAGTAAACGATCTGCACCGTTTAACTGGAAATCCCAGCTTTTAAGTTGAAACTCCGTGGTGTTTGGTGGGTGAATGGAACATGCTGTGACTGGTTGAGAGGAGGCGGGGAGCGTTGCTCCATATTCATGTGCTCACCCACTCCTTTCTTCTGTTTTATTTTTGGACGCTGGCGGCTCAGGAATAGAACAGCAGCCGAGCGGAAAGGCTCCACAGCCTGGAAGCGCGGCCTCTCTCGGCCTCGCCAGACTCTGGCGTTTCCTGAGCGTGTCTGGTCTAATCGCTGGCGACAGCTCCCAGAGCCACCATGACCTGAATCCATCCCTTCTCCTCGCTTATGCAATCCCTCCATCACAGCCACAGCGGCTGCTGTTCTAAGCCTCCCCTGCCCTGATTCTGCTGCTACATTATGCAATCTGCTTCAGAAGTTTGATCAGCTGCTGACGGAGCGCGGAGTCAGATCAATGCGGGGACGTCCCACCGTCAGCAGCAGCCCGCCGCCGCCAACATCAAAGTCACGGGAAGAAGCGGATTTTCTCTCCACTCGGAGAGAAGGCCGGCGACAGGAAACAGTCTATTTCTGGAGCCACGCAGCTGTAAATCTGTGTGACGTCATGTATGATGTCAGCTGGCGTTATGTAAAGAAGAGGAGGATTTCAGATGCTATTTTTGGAACTTTCGTTAGATTGTTTTCACCATCAATGGACTGTTATTGTGAAAGGGCCTTGTAAATAAATGATAGCTATACTTGGGTTCTGCCGTCTTCTGATGTCACAGGCCTGACATCCCATAGGGACCAAACGTTCTTCCTCAAGAAAGTTTGCTGCAATTTTAGTGTCAAAATCCCACCCAAGGCCGTCAAACAGCCACTTCGTACAGTTTGCGTAAATGTGGGTCTTTCGTGATGCATGCGTGTAACACGTCATTCATGCGTGTTTCTTGTGTGCACAGATGTCCATCGAGGGTTTCAGCTGACGGGTCTTTATGTGAATTTGGTTTTGAGCTGTTCAGAATTCTTAATCGGTTTAGAATTATGCAGTCTAAGCATACATCGTGTTTACGTAATTATTACGTAAATCTTCCTCACTTGTGTGATTTGTGTCTTTCCACGACCGTTCCACGTCTGTCTACCAGACTTTTCCTGCATGAACCACCGATGTAAAGCTTTTATCATGTATACGGCGCACATATAACGTTACAATTATGGAAATGACGCTCAAATCATTAATGAATTGTATGTAAACAGTGCAGTAATCAGACATGGTTAATGTTCTACGTTGGTTTGCGTGTTCTTTGCGTGGTTTCTTCGTGGAGCAACGACTGACGTTGAGCTGTGTTCCTCTGTTCCGTGCTGCTAGCGTGAAGTGATTCTGTTGTGTTCTGTGCTTCCTTTGGGGCTCCAGTCAGTGCAAGAATGTGATAGGAAGAGTGTGGGTGGGGGCGGAGTCAATATAAAAGAGCGTCGTGAGACAATCAAATGAGCAAACGGCGTCAGGGCCGGTCTTTCGTCTTGTGCCGTGTTTGGCGTGGTTGCAGCCGACAGGAACCAGTGAAGCGACATTAAAGGCTTCACATTTGGAAACGGCCGTCTGCGACTTTTCATGACGTCCAGCCGGACCTGACAGTTCTTCTTCTGTGGTTTTAACATGGTTCATTCCTGATACAAGTGAAAATTTCACGGAAAAACCCCAACTTTTCTGGCTTTTTCCACATATGACCAATTTTCCTCTGTGTAACATGTGCAGATTGTACGTCGTGGTTGTGTGACACGGCCTTTAGCATGCTAACTGTTTTCATTATTAGCGTTTCAAGCTAACTTCCTGTTGTGCCGACGGACATTCGCTAACGGTCGTTTAGACTTTAACAGCGTTGTCTGAACCACTCCTTTACCAACACCGACCAACAGAAAAATGATGTAAAATATAATCTTTGGGTTCTGTTTGGCCCATTTCAAAGACGGGCTTTCTGATGTGAGCAGAACTTCCTCAGAGGTCCAGAACCGTCTGCGGGCCACCGAGCAGCTGATCCGCTCACCAGAGGGTTTGAAGGATCACCTCTAAGCGTTCGGAACACGTGCCAGAGTCAAGATCTTTGCTGCTCCTCTGAAGGGTTCCGCTGTGACCCGGTTCCACCGGCCTGCAGATTTGACCCGGGGGGCGGGTCACCTGACATGACCGAGGCCTCTGCTGTTGTGAAGCTGTCAGAGGTCGAGAGTGTGGAGGGAAAAATGAGGACATGCAGAAGAGGCGGGAGGGGGGGGGCATTAGAGGACAGAACGCTGCACGGGTATCAGTGGCAGCATGTGAGGGGGGGGGGGCATCATCATGGCAGGAGGCGTCGCCAAAGCACATAGCTGGAAGCAGTCCAGGAAAACAGCGCCTGGTACACTCTGTTCGCTCTCATGTTTCCCCCACAGTCACGGACAAGCCCCCCCCACACTCATGGACGAGCCCCCGCCTCCACTCCCTCCACACACACACTAGATGTTAGCTGTTAACCCCCCCCCCCCAGAAGAATGAAAACATGAAGCTGAAAACACACGAGCCTCTCTCCATAGCTGAGTCTGAATTCCTGCCCTAAATACTAAAAACTCAACAGTGCAGCTCTATGTAGAGCCCTGAATTCTAAAAGAAATTCTGACACCACGCTCACTACGTCTTTTAAATGACATCATCGATTTCACGAAGTGAAAATCTAATTAATACGAGCGTTTTGTGACGATTATTTATGAGTCCACTGATTTATTGAAAAAACACATTTTTTGGGAAAAAATTGTTCCGCTGCAATGCATTGTGGTCTATATTCTCAGATATAGTGAGCATCGATGCACACTGGTTTTTTGCAAAGACTTCTGGGAATTTTCTAAGGCACTGGACTGTGGAATTGTAGATTCAGACAACACTAGAACATGGAGAACGCGCTATAGAGTGAGTAGGGAAGGAATTCAGACACAACCACAGTCTCAGAGCTCAGATTGTGCTTTTACTTTGAAAAAAGGTTCACCCTTCTGAGGACATGAACTATACATCACATCCTGTTTCAGAGGGGCTGAACCTCAATATTTATCATGTTGAGCTAAAGGAAAACAATAAGATGAATCGTGACAGAAATTGATCCAGAATAATGTCCTGAAAGGAAAATGAATAAACAGGAAGTAGATTTTGTTCTGGTCCCTTCAGTCAGTCATGAGATTAAAGAGTGAAATGAAGCCTCAGCCTGTCCGCGATCTCTGTTATGTTTGATTATCATCAGAGCAGAAATCAGTGTTTTTTGTTGTCCTGGATTTCATCCCTGCAGTCTGTCTCCATAGCAACAGGGATGTTTTTTTAAACTGTTAGAAATCAACAATGTCAAAAGTTTTACAGCATGGAGAGCAGAGAAGGCCCCAGGAGAAGGTTGGACCCCCACTTTGAGTCTCTGCTGGGCGCCTCCTAACACTGCAGCAGCTTCAGGGGAGACCAGGTGTGTCTGCACTGCAGGTGAGGCTCGTCCGGCCCACCTGAAGTCACGTCATGAAAACGGCACGTACCATTTTTGGTGCCTGTGGTCATTGTAGACGCAGATGATGGACTGTCGTCCGTTCAGCATGTGTCCATCTGCTGCCATGACGACAAAGACATGCAGGTTCCCAGTCTGAGGTCCGCCCTGAAGCAAACCTTGTTCCAGCGTTCGAACCCTCCACTTGGGACCACAGGCAGAGTCAGAGCGGCAGCAGATCAGCAGTTCATTGCAGCGGCCGGGCCGCTCATTCCTTATGTACTAAAGGACAAAGCTGCATCTGCTTTAACAAAACTTCCTGACTTTCTCTTGGAGGGGGCTGTGATGTAACCTCATCACAAAGTGACCCCCCCCCCCGTTGCTTTTTGTTCTGCTGCTCTTCCTCTTCCTCTCGTCTGCCTCCCTGCCGTCAGCATCACTTGTTACTATGAGAGGAACAATGCTGACGTGCTGATTATGCAACTCTGTTCTCTGAGGGGGCTGCTGTTTTTAGCAGCTGCTAAAAACAGAAATCAACAGTCAGGGGGGCAAATCTGTCCTGGGGGGCTGCGGGGGAGGGGGTGCATGTGGTGCAAACGGCCATCAGACGTCCGTCCTCCTCTCCTGCAGAGGAGAGGACGCTGAGCCCCTGCAGACGCGGCGCCATGCAGAAACCCCGGTAAGCTGCTGCTGCCCCCCCGCTGCCGGCCCTGGGGGGCAACTCTCCTTCTCCGTCTGCTTCAAACAGAGACAGTGAGGAGCAGAGGAGGAGGTGAATCCATCATCTTCATCTTTGGACCATAACAGCAGGAGGTGCTGCTGTTATGGTCCAACAGTCTGAAGAGAAGTCAGGAGGAGAACCAAAGTCAGGAGGAGAACCAAAGTCAGGAGGAGAACCAAAGAAAGGAGGAGAACCAAAGGGAGGAGGAGAACCAAAGGAAGGAGGAGAACCAAAGAAAGGAGGAGAACCAAAGGGAGGAGGAGAACCAAAGGGAGGAGGAGAACCACAGGGAGGAGGAGAACCAAAGGAAGGAGGAGAACCAAAGAAAGGAGGAGAACCAAAGGGAGGAGGAGAACCAAAGGGAGGAGGAGAACCACAGGGACGAGGAGAACCAAAGGAAGGAGGAGAACCAAAGAAAGGAGGAGAACCAAAGGGAGGAGGAGAACCAAAGGGAGGAGGAGAACCACAGGGAGGAGGAGAACCAAAGGGAGGAGGAGAACCACAGGGAGGAGGAGAACCACAGGGAGGAGGAGAACCACAGGGAGGAGGAGAACCAAAGGGAGGAGGAGAACCAAAGGAAGGAGGAGAACCAAAGAAAGGAGGAGAACCAAAGGGAGGAGGAGAACCACAGGGAGGAGGAGAACCACAGGGAGGACGAGAACCACAGGGAGGAGGAGAACCAAAGGGAGGAGGAGAACCAAAGAAAGGAGGAGAACCAAAGGGAGGAGGAGAACCACAGGGAGGAGGAGAACCAAAGGGAGGAGGAGAACCAAAGGGAGGAGGAGAACCACAGGGAGGACGAGAACCAAAGGGAGGAGGAGAACCAAAGGAAGGAGGAGAACCAAAGAAAGGAGGAGAACCAAAGGGAGGAGGAGAACCAAAGGGAGGAGGAGAACCACAGGGAGGACGAGAACCAAAGGGAGGAGGAGAACCAAAGGAAGGAGGAGAACCAAAGAAAGGAGGAGAACCAAAGGGAGGAGGAGAACCACAGGGAGGAGGAGAACCAAAGGGAGGAGGAGAACCAAAGGGAGGAGGAGAACCACAGGGAGGACGAGAACCACAGGGAGGACGAGAACCAAAGGGAGGAGGAGAACCAAAGGAAGGAGGAGAACCAAAGAAAGGAGGAGAACCAAAGGGAGGAGGAGAACCACAGGGAGGAGGAGAACCAAAGGGAGGAGGAGAACCACAGGGAGGACGAGAACCAAAGGGAGGAGGAGAACCAAAGGAAGGAGGAGAACCAAAGAAAGGAGGAGAACCAAAGGGAGGAGGAGAACCACAGGGAGGAGGAGAACCAAAGGGAGGAGGAGAACCAAAGTCAGGAGGAGAACCAAAGGGAGGACGAGAACCAAAGGGAGGAGGAGAAACAAAGGGAGGAGGAGAACCACAGGGAGGAGGAGAACCACAGGGAGGAGGAGAACCAAAGGGAGGAGGAGAACCACAGGGAGGAGGAGAACCAAAGGGAGGAGGAGAACCAAAGTCAGGAGGAGAACCACAGGGAGGACGAGAACCAAAGGGAGGAGGAGAACCACAGGGAGGACGAGAACCACAGGGAGGACGAGAACCAAAGGGAGGAGGAGAACCAAAGGAAGGAGGAGAACCAAAGAAAGGAGGAGAACCAAAGGGAGGAGGAGAACCACAGGGAGGAGGAGAACCAAAGGGAGGAGGAGAACCACAGGGAGGACGAGAACCACAGGGAGGACGAGAACCAAAGGGAGGAGGAGAACCAAAGGAAGGAGGAGAACCAAAGAAAGGAGGAGAACCAAAGGGAGGAGGAGAACCACAGGGAGGAGGAGAACCAAAGGGAGGAGGAGAACCAAAGGGAGGAGGAGAACCACAGGGAGGACGAGAACCAAAGGGAGGAGGAGAACCAAAGGAAGGAGGAGAACCAAAGAAAGGAGGAGAACCAAAGGGAGGAGGAGAACCACAGGGAGGAGGAGAACCAAAGGGAGGAGGAGAACCAAAGTCAGGAGGAGAACCAAAGGGAGGACGAGAACCAAAGGGAGGAGGAGAAACAAAGGGAGGAGGAGAACCACAGGGAGGAGGAGAACCACAGGGAGGAGGAGAACCAAAGGGAGGAGGAGAACCACAGGGAGGAGGAGAACCAAAGGGAGGAGGAGAACCAAAGTCAGGAGGAGAACCACAGGGAGGACGAGAACCAAAGGGAGGAGGAGAACCAAAGGAAGGAGGAGAACCAAAGAAAGGAGGAGAACCAAAGGGAGGAGGAGAACCAAAGGGAGGAGGAGAACCACAGGGAGGACGAGAACCAAAGGGAGGAGGAGAACCAAAGGAAGGAGGAGAACCAAAGAAAGGAGGAGAACCAAAGGGAGGAGGAGAACCACAGGGAGGAGGAGAACCAAAGGGAGGAGGAGAACCAAAGGGAGGAGGAGAACCACAGGGAGGACGAGAACCAAAGGGAGGAGGAGAACCAAAGGAAGGAGGAGAACCAAAGAAAGGAGGAGAACCAAAGGGAGGAGGAGAACCACAGGGAGGAGGAGAACCAAAGGGAGGAGGAGAACCAAAGGGAGGAGGAGAACCACAGGGAGGACGAGAACCAAAGGGAGGAGGAGAAACAAAGGAAGGAAGAGAACCAAAGGGAGGAGGAGAACCACAGGGAGGAGGAGAAACAAAGGGAGGAGGAGAACCACAGGGAGGACGAGAACCAAAGGGAGGAGGAGAACCAAAGGGAGGAGGAGAACCACAGGGAGGACGAGAACCAAAGGGAGGAGGAGAAACAAAGGAAGGAAGAGAACCAAAGGGAGGAGGAGAACCAAAGTCAGGAGGAGAACCACAGGGAGGAGGAGAACCAAAGGGAGGAGGAGAACCACAGGGAGGAGAAGAACCACAGGGAGGACGAAAACCAAAGGGAGGAGGAGAACCAAAGAAAGGAGGAGAACCAAAGGGAGGAGGAGAACCACAGGGAGGAGGAGAACCAAAGGGAGGAGGAGAACCACAGGGAGGAGGAGAACCACAGGGAGGAGGAGAACCACAGGGAGGAGGAGAACCACAGGGAGGAGAAGAAACAAAGGGAGGAGGGTAACCACAGGAAGGAGGAGAACCAAAGGCAGGAGGAGAACCAAAAGGAGGAGGAGAACCACAGGGAGGAGAAGAACCACAGGGAGGACGAGAACCAAAGGGAGGAGGAGAAACAAAGGAAGGAAGAGAACCAAAGGGAGGAGGAGAACCAAAGTCAGGAGGAGAACCACAGGGAGGAGGAGAACCAAAGGGAGGAGGAGAACCACAGGGAGGAGAAGAACCACAGGGAGGACGAAAACCAAAGGGAGGAGGAGAACCAAAGAAAGGAGGAGAACCAAAGGGAGGAGGAGAACCAAAGGGAGGAGGAGAACCACAGGGAGGAGGAGAACCACAGGGAGGAGGAGAACCACAGGGAGGAGAAGAAACAAAGGGAGGAGGGTAACCACAGGAAGGAGGAGAACCAAAGGCAGGAGGAGAACCAAAAGGAGGAGAAGAACCAAAGGGAGGAGGAGGACCAAAGGAAGGAAGAGAACCAAAGAGAGGAGGAGAACCAAAGGAAGGAGGAGAAACAAAGGGAGGAGGATAACCACAGGAAGGAGGAGAACCAAAGGCAGGAGGAGAACCAAAGGGAGGAGGAGAACCACAGGGAGGAGGAGAATCAAAGGGAGGAGAAGAACCACAGGGAGGACGAGAACCAAAGGGAGGAGAAGAACCACAGGGAGGACGAGAACCAAAGGGAGGAGGAGAACCAAAGGAAGGAAGAGAACCAAAGTCAGGAGGAGAACCAAAGGGAGGAGGAGAACCACAGGGAGGAGGAGAACCAAAGGGAGGAGAAGAACCACAGGCAGGACGAGAACCAAAGGGAGGAGGAGAACCAAAAGAAGGAAGAGAACCAAAGAGAGGAGGAGAACCAAAAGAAGGAAGAGAACAAAAGAGAGGAGGAGAACCACAGGGAGGAGGAGAACCAAAGGGAGGAGGAGAACCAAAGGGAGGAGGAGAACCACAGGGAGGAGGATAACCAAAAGGAAGGAGGAAAACCAAAGGGAGGAGGAGAACCACAGGGAAGAGGAAAATCAAAGGAAGGAGGAGAACCAAAGGGAGGGGAAGAACCACAGGGAGGAGGAAAAAACGGAAGGAAGGAGGTGAACCAAAGGGAGGAGGAGAACCACAGGGAGGAGGAGAACCACAGGGAGAAGGATAACCACAGGGAGGAGGAGAACCAAAGGAAGGAGGAGAACCAAAGGGAAGAGGAGAACCACAGGGAGGAGGAGAACCAAAGGGAGGAGGAGAACCACAGGGAGGAGGATAACCACAGGGAGGACGAGAACCAAAGGAAGGAGGAGAACCAAAGGGAGGAGGAGAACCACAGGGAGGAGGAGAACCACAGGAAGGAAGAGAACCAAAGGGAGGAGGAGAACCACAGGGAGGAGGATAACCACAGGGAGGAGGAGAACCAAAGGGAGGAGGAGAACCACAGGGAGGAGGAGAAACAAAGGGAGGAGGATAACCACAGGAAGTAGGAGAACCAAAGGCAGGAGGAGAACCAAAGGGAGGGGGAGAACCAAAGGGAGGAGGAGAACCAAAGGGAGGGGGAGAACCAAAGGGAGGAGGATAACCACAGGGAGGAGGAGAACCAAAGGGAGGAGGAGAACCACAGGGAGGAGGAGAACCAAAGGGAGGAGGAGAACCACAGGGAGGAGGAGAACCAAAGGGAGGAGGAGAACCACAGGGAGGAGGAGAACCAAAGGGAGGAGGAGAACCACAGGGAGGAGGAGAACCACAGGGAGGAGGAGAACCAAAGGGAGGAGGAGAACCAAAGGGAGGAGGAGAACCAAAGGGAGGAGGAGAACCAGGAGGAGGTTCTGAAGAGTAACGTTCTGTCAAAGATTTTTTTATAGTTTTTTTATAACATAACACTAAAACGTTGGGGTCAAATTTTCATTTTTCCAGTTTAAAACACGGATCCAGAGAGACGTGAGAAGCTCCGCCTTCACAACCATCATTTAGACGGTTATCTGAGCGAAGGACAACGTCGTATTGAAAAACGTTCTTTTACTCAGCTGTTCCACCCAGAGGCCTGTTCGGACGCCTGATTGGACGCCTGATTGGACGCCTGCAGACCGCCGCCCGTCTTTACGTCACTTACGTTTTACCTGCTTGCTCAGATCCGCCATGTTCTCCAGCTGACACGTGTTGGCACAGCGCTGGAGGCGTGGCTGACTTCATCCATGACGCCATACGGATGCCAGTATGAGTTTCTGCGTCTGATCCTCCATAAAACGTCTGATCATCCATTCATGCTTCCTCCATTCTGACCCGGCTCACCACGGTTCTGCCTTCACACCTGGCAGTGGACCTTCACGTGTTCCTCTGGACCTGGAGAGAAGAACTGTGACTAAACTCTGTTCTCCTGACTCCATTAGAGACGCCTAATTACAGCAGGTTTCCCTGGGAGCTCATTCTACAGACGTGTGTATGGAAGCATTTCTGTGGCATAATTAAAAATAAAAGTCATTACAGAAATGCTTTTTCGTTCAAATGAAAGCTTCAGTGAAGTCGGTTCCTGTGACTTCATGAGGACCACGATGGAGACGGCGAGCTAAACATCTTTGTTTTCTTTAACATCCACATACAGCTGCTCTCAATCCCAACATTATTGCACCTTAAACCCGACTTGGAGAGGATTTTCTGTACTTCATGAAGTTCTGTAGCGATTCATAAAGAAGCTCCGCCCACAAAGTAAAACCCTGATGTCTGGCTAAAATGGACCCATGGATCAGATCTACAGCAGAACCTTTCAGCTGTCTGTGTGTGTGTAGGTCTGTGTGTGTGTAGGTCTGTGTGTGTGTGTGTTTTCATTCATTCATCTTCTTCCGCTTATTCCCTTTCGGAGTCACAGGGATGGTGGCCAATCCCGTCCACTATATGTATAATGTGACTGACTCTGCTACATCTGAGAGGTTCTGCTGCATCCGTGAAGTTCTGGTGGATCTTTGAGGTTCTGCTGCATGTGTGTTGGCCGTGTGAGAATGTTTCTGTGGGGTTCTGACCGAACAAAGGTCCTGCAGAATTCCTTTAGATGACTTCAGGGTTCAGAACCAGGCCTCTTTAGTGTCTTTGGGCCAGAACCTTGAGGGGAAGGATCCTCCACCGCAGACTGGAGATAAGAACCCTTCAGAACATCACTGAAGGACTCGACTGGACTCCTCGGTTTCCCTGAAGCTAGATGAAGATTTTGTTCTTTTCGTGGAAGAGGAGCTCGGAGGACTTGGAGTCCCTGGTTCAGGTGGAGATCAGGTTGCAGGGCAGGCCTTTGAAGGATGGCGAGGTGTGAATGGAAAGACTGACGGACGTACCTGAGCCCGTCAGCCGGCCCCCGCAGACCAAAGCCTCTCCGGTTTCTGTCCCGTTCACCTGAAACCGGCCGTCAGTCACGGTACGACGGCGGCACAGTGCGGCGCTTCCTCCTCTACATCCTCCAGAACAACAGGATCGGTTTACCGGTTCTCTTGGCCCGTGTCGGTTCTGACTGCAGCTTTGTTCGTCCTGAAGACTTTGACACACGAGCTTCAGCGCCGCGATGTTCATCTCCATCCTCGGCTGCAGCAAAGTCACTCTGACAGGATTCATCAGCCATGATGGACGCGGCGGTTGTTACAGCGCGACCTCTGACCTTCTGCTGCAGAGACGTCTCTCTGATGAGCAGCCAAGCAATCCACTTCCGTCACGGTTTATTTATTAGGCCAATGCTTTTATCCAGACGGACTGACGGCGAGCTGGAAGCTCAGCAGCTTCAGCGTTTGGGGGACAGTCTGACCTCTGAAGCCGACGTTCAGGTGAAGGAACCCGACCAGAAGTTGTGAGCGGGAACCTTTAAACCCAGCAACAAATGAGAACAAACAGCGCTTCGGTTTAACAGATCATGGAAGCAAGACGAAGCTCAGGAAGTGAAGCAGGAAGTGAAACAGGAAGCGAAGCAGGAAGCGAAGCAGGAAGCGAAGCAGGAAGCGAAGCAGGAAGCGAAGCAGGAAGCTCAGGAAGTGAATCAGGAAGCAAAGCAGGAAGCTCAGGAAGTGAAGCAGGAAGTGAAGCAGGAAGTGAAGCAGGAAGCGAAGCAGGAAGCGAAGCAGGAAGCGAAGCAGGACGCGAAGCAGGACGCGCAGCAGGACGCGAAGCAGGACGTGAGGCAGGAAGCGAGGCAGGAAGCGAAGGAAGTGAAGCAGGAAGCTCAGGAAGTGAAGCAGGAAGCGAAGCAGGAAGTGAAGCAGGAAGCGAAGCAGGAAGTGAGGCAGGAAGCGAGGCAGGAAGCGAAGCAGGAAGCGAAGCAGGAAGCTCAGGAAGTGAATCAGGAAGCGAAGCAGGAAGCTCAGGAAGTGAAGCAGGAAGCGAAGCAGGACGCGAAGCAGGACGTGAAACAGGAAGCGAGGCAGGAAGCGAGGCAGGAAGCGAAGGAAGTGAGGCAGGAAGCTCAGGAAGTGAAGCAGGAAGCGAAGCAGGAAGTGAAGCAGGAAGCGAAGCAGGAAGTGAGGCAGGAAGCGAAGCAGGAAGCGAAGCAGGAAGCGAAGCAGGAAGCGAAGCAGGAAGTGAAGCAGGAAGCTCAGGAAGTGAATCAGGAAGCAAAGCAGGAAGCTCAGGAAGTGAAGCAGGAAGCTCAGGAAGTGAAGCAGGAAGCGAAGCAGGACGCGAAGCAGGACGTGAAACAGGAAGCGAGGCAGGAAGCGAGGTAGGAAGCGAAGGAAGTGAAGCAGGAAGCGAAGGAAGTGAAGCAGGAAGTGAAGCAGGAAGCTCAGGAAGTGAAGCAGGAAGCTCAGGAAGTGAAGCAGGAAGCGAAGCAGGAAGCTAAACAGGAAGCGAGGCAGGAAGCGAGGCAGGAAGCGAGACAGGGAGCGAAGCAGGAAGTGAGGAAAGCTGCTCCTTAACACGCTGACACTTCTGCGCCAACATGGAGGCCAAGCGGTTAAGGAGCTGGTTTAGCTCGTGCTGGTTTGCGGCGCCTTCCGTCCATGAAACCAGGGTTCAACTCCGGGCTGCTCCCTGTTCCCTTCTCTACCTCTGAGCCGGTCCCAAGCCCGGTTTGAGAAGGTTGCGTCAGGAAGGGCATCCGGCGTAAAACACTGCCAAATTTACCATGCGACTTGTTCGCTGTGGCGACCCCTGATGGGAGAAGCCGAAAGTGGAAGATGGAGGCCAAGCGGTTGAACCAAACTGGCTGCTGGGGTGTTTTTTCCCATCATGCCTCCTGCTGTCAAACAGCAGCACATCTGGAGCCTCCTCACATGGAGGTGGCAGCTTTCTGCTCATTATTTCATTGCAAGAAGAGATTATGGGATGCGGTGGCTGCAGATCCACCGCTGCATTCAAACGTTGAGTTTTGCTTCCATAATCTGAGAACGTTTTAAATCTCTGAAATTAGACTTTTAGAACTTAAACTTCTCTTTTGTTGGAAATGTAATGACTTTAGTTAAACATTTATTTTAGTTGTATAGAATTTTTTTAGAAAACCTCTATGAAGAAATGACAACCAGGATGAAAGTTTGACGGTTTCAGACGTTCTCATGTCCGTTTGCGTGTTTGCAGTCAGGAACTTCACTCGGGTTCTTTGCTGCTTCATTTGATCGCAGGAACTCGAAACTTTTTATGTTCTTCGTCCCCTTGGTGACAGTTTTCCTTCAGCAGGTAGAAAAACAGAATTTATGGATCCATCAACAGAAAGAACTCGTGAAAGCCCCACATCATCACACTCTCACCGCCGTGTCCGAATGTTGCTCTGCTAGTCTTTCTCTGAAAGTCTTTGCTTGGGTCCAGATGGAAAAAGACCCAAACCTTACAGGACGTTGATCACTGGGGCCCCTGGTCCTTCAGGTGGATCTCTCTGGAAACCTAAAGACGTCTTTGTGATCCTGTCAGTCGTTTCTGCGATGGAAACATCTCAGGAGCGTCCAGAGACGTTTGGGCTAAGATCTTCTTCTTTAAGGATTTTATCCTTTAAAACGTCAGAGTCTTGTTTTTTCCCCACACATTTCTGTGGGTCTGAAGCAGGAACAGTTCAGGACAAGAAGGTTTTAGGTCTTAAACCCTTCGGGTTAATTACTTCTCTCCTAAATATTTTAGGCCAAATTTCTGCTCAGAGACCAAATATCTGATTTCTGATGGTTTATATTTTACTCTGATCGTTTGATGGTTTATCATAAACGTTGCCGTTTGGTTCTCAAAGATTCTTCCTCCAGCTGTGGAGTTATGTGAGGCTACTGGAGCTGCAGTTCCTCCTCTAGTCTCTGGAGGAAACACCGCTTTTGTTTTCAAACCTCCGTCTGACCTGAGAGGTCAGTGGATGTTTCCCTGAGGCGAGCAAAACCGGCGTGACGCCATGAGCGGCGTCAACAACCAACCGTGGAATGTTGAGACGCCACATTCCCCGTTGGAGACCAGAGCTTCCCGGACGACAACCGCAAACATCCACAGTGCTGAGGGTGGAGAAATCCTCATTTCAGTGAAAGTTTTGGACAGAATCTGCTTCCTTCAGCAGCAGGACGGTGACATCATCAAGAATTCCCATCTACCCAAAAAACATCAGGAAACTGTTTCTGTCTTCAGCTCGGCGATTCACAGGGAAGCAGCTCTGCACACACCCACTGCCAATGACTCACACACACACACGCACACACACAAACACAGCATCTCATCCCACAGCTGACAGCTCGCTAAGTTTACATCCCATAATATCCAACACAATCACTTTGCTGAGACAAGCAGATGAAATACAACCGTTTGTCTTCGTAAAAGCTGTTTGCTGCCTGTGATAAACGTTTGTTTTTGTAAATATATATATTCGAATAAAACAAAAGACAAATGAATAAATAATAAACGCTGATCGATGTTGACATTTTGTTGGAAATGTCTGTAAAAGACAGTAGAACAAAAATGTTCAAGGATGTTGAGACAAAAAAGGCAGAAAATCATAGAAAATAATGAACATGAAAGCTACTTTGACCAAAACTACACTCAAAGTGATCCTGATGAATGTGTAGAGATGAACCAATGAACCATCCAGGATAGACCCCGCCTTCACTCAACAGTGGCTGGGATAGGCTCCAGCAACCCAAAATGGGATTAAGTGGGTTTTGAAGACGGACGGATGAACAGTTCGGTTGGATAAAACATGCATTTCTGAAGGAATAATGGTGTCAGGTTTAGAAACAAATCATCAAAACATCATATTTGCTGATGATGCATCGTTTCTTTTCTGTAAGATGATCCTTTTTATTTTATTTTATCAAATTTCTTCAGGAAACAAGGACTCGTCCCCAAAAAACCATTGTGATCTCTGATTTACAGAACGCTGTTCTTAGCAGCATAAAACACCTGAATGCTCATCCTGCAGGTGACGCCATCTTTCATCTCGCAGGTTTGAACCCCGGGTCCTTGAGTTGATGGAAGACCCACTTTTGACAGAATCCCGGCAGAAGTGACCTTCTCCTCGGCCGCAGATAATCCTGCCTCAGAGGCGTCTGATTCATTGCCGCACACGAGCAGCGGGAGAAGGTCGCCGTCAGACGGAGGTCAGGGTTTTTGACTCAGACCTTTGTCCGTCTTTAAAACATCGCCGTTTGGCCGTTTAAACGCAGCCACCATTGCCTGTCTGGCCCCACCCCCTGTTAACCTCCACTGGGTTTCCCTGTTCCTCCTCATCCTCCCCCTCTTCCTCCTTAAAATGCAGCCGCATGTCTCCTCGCCACTTTGAACTGAAGATGAAAGCGTTGATCCTGTAATGAGGATCCTAACAGCAGAGCTGCATGTCCAATCAGAGCAAACGCTGCCGCCGCATGAAAGGGATGTAAGCGTCCTCATGCGACTCCAGCACGTCCCTCCCTGCGGCTCGCCGTGGACGGCCGGCGCCCGTAGAGCGATGAACGCAGACTTCCGGCTCGCAGAGCGTGATGGAAGGCCGTCTCCACTGTGCTGCAGGCAGAGACGCTCCTGCAGGAGCTTGGACCAATCACTGCTCACTAACCTCGTCCGGCTCCAACATGGCGACGTCCGTGTGGCAGAAAAACGGCGACTGAACTGGCTTCATTTGGCTGGAGCCGGAGGTAAGGCATTTTCTTGGGGTGACGTTACACGCGCTCAGTCCACGTCTTTGATACAGTCGATGGTCCGCCCTCTAGTGGTCATGAGTGGTATTGTAGTTTTATTGTCTGTATTTATATAAGAGTAAACATCGATCACTGTCACCTTACCTGCTGTACTATGACGACAACACAAGTCCTGTCCAGGAACATCACATTAGTTCTCTCTGACGAAGGTTTTTATTTGAAACAATTGTTGAAAATATTGACTTTGGTCTTTCTCCACAGACGGCGTGTTTTTAAAGGAAACGCCGGTTTTTAGATGGTAAAAGCGTTTTCTCAAACAGACGAGTTCTGTAGTGCAATGGAACCAGAGGTGAGGAGGAGAACGTTCTTTTCTTCCTTCTTTCTGCCTGGATTTGAAGACGGCCGTCCAGCTGTCCAGCTTCAAATCTGACGCAAGCAGCAAAGATGTGAATCTTTCTTTTCTACCTTGACCTTTCTCTGGGTATCATGAAGCGCATCAGGAGACTATTTTCAATCCAGGATGGTGAAATATTGGAGGAGTGGGCGGGGCCTGTGTACCACGCCGCACTGAGTCATCTCTGGAAAGGTTTCTGTTTTCTCTCTGGTGGCAGAAACCTGCAGGGATCCTCTCAGAGGAAATGACACAGCAGGAACATCAAACAGCAGAGAAACGTCCAGAGCCGGAAGAAGAGAGGGATGAGGGAAAAGAGAGAACGAGCAGAGGACGAGCGAAGCTCCTGCAGAAACGCCACAGCTTCCCTCCCCAGTCTGAGGACTGACATGTGGCTTTGATGACCTTCCCAGAGGTCAGAGGTCACTGAGCATGTCATTGGTGTTGTCATGGGGGGACGGGCTCAGGCTCTGAATGTCAAGAAGAATTATTGTTTTTAAAAGTTAGATGTAGTAAAAATGTTTCTTTGGTTTTTTTCTCATTTTAGTTTCTAAAACGGAACATTTGTGGTTGAAAAGTCAAACGTCAACAAGCTGCTTTGAAAATGTCTTCAATTCAAAACAATCACTTCATCTTTTTCCGCTTAGTCATGGTTTCACTCCGTAAAAACCGTCCCTCTGTTTTCTTCGTCTCCCTCCTGCTTTTCTCGTCTTTCCAGACGTCAACAGGCCGCATTCCTCGCATAGCTCCCGCCACGCCCAGAGCTGGGGAGTGGGCGTGGCTTCACAGCAGCAGGTGATGTGGGTGACCTGCAGCATTAGCATAGGAGGAGTCCCTGCAGAGGAGGGGGGTGGGGGCGGCGAGGATTCTCCTGTGATGACGCAGAAACGCTGCAGCGTCTATTTTTAACTCTATTGATGTGCTCCGCCCCCTCGGCGCTGTAACCTTCAGCTTCAAACCAAAACAAACAGAGAGGCGGGGGGGGGGCCCTGTGGAGCTTATGGAGCTGATGAAAAATGGATCATGTCTGCATGTGGCAGAGATGCGGCGTTTCTCTGAGGCTGGGGGATGATCTCCTCTGAAATGAGATGGCAGCAGATGAAAGCAGCAGCTGACGGACGCCGAACGCCGTTTTCATTAGAGCTCCGGCTGCAGGTTGATCCCCGACACAGCTCCTTTATCCTCTGGTCGGCCGCTCTTCCAGCAGAACGCTGAACTCCTTCCTGAGGTTCATGCGGCTGAGCCTTGGCTCCACGAGCCTCTCAAATGACACGTGCTCGCCGCTCTGTGGCGACCAGGAACAGGTGCTCCCCTCCCACACGGAGCACGCTGTGGGTCAAAACCCAACGGCACCAAAGGACCAAACGTCTCTGAGGGTCCTCCTGGACCTGACACCCGACGTTTCTGGAGGGTTTCTGTCACCAAACTGTCTGAAGGACACAAGACCGTCGTCGGCTTTTAGAAAGATTCAAATCTGAGAGGTTCTGATGACTCCTACAAAATAAAAGTTGTGTTCTGACGGAAGAACTTCTCTGGATGAAGAAGACACGTTTCAAATCCACAAGATGTTCAGCTGATGTGACGAAGCTCAAAGACACCTGGACCACCGACGACCTGATGACCTGACAGACCATCGGCCTGACAAAACCACCTTAAAAAGTGTTGGCTGGACGGTGGTCTGTGACCCGGTTTTTAAGGAGTCAAGGAGTATTCATTGCCATTTTCAGTGAACAGAGTAGATTCACAGAATAGGAATTTGCTGCGGTGCCAATGTGTGACATAAAACACTTAAGGATGGAAAAAATAAACAAGAGTAAGCAAAAAAACAACAACACAAAGGTCAGAACAATAAATAGAAGTACAACAGTGCAAACTGAGGATGGAGAGGGTGCAGGTGATGGTCAGGTGATGGTCAGGTGATGGACAGGTGATGGTCAGGTGATGGACAGGTGATGGTCAGGTGATGGACAGGTGATGGACATATAAGTGAAACGTTTAAGAGGGGAGTTAAAAAGTGTTCATGAGTCTGACTGCAGAGGGAAAGAAACTGTTGTGGTGTTGTGAGGTTCTGGTCCTGATGGACCTTAGCCTCCTGCCTGAAGGGAGGGGCTCCAGTAGACCATGTCCAGGGTGAGTCGGGTCGGCTGCTATCCCACCTACACGTCCCCGGGTTCTGGAGACGTAGAGGTTCTGGACAGATGGAAGGCTGCAGCCAATCACCTCCTCAGCTGAGCGCACAATACGCTGCAGTCTGTTTGTGTCCCTGGTTGTAGCTCCAGTGTACCACATGGTGATGGAGGAGGTGAGGATGGATTCTATGATGGCCGTGTAGAACTGAACCATCATCTGGGCCGGCAGCCTGGCTCTCTTCAACTGCTGCAGGAAGAACATCCTCTGCTGGGCCTTTCTGAGCAGAGAGCTGATGGACGGCCCCCACCTGAGGTCCTGAGTGATGGTGGTCCACTATGGTGATGGGAGAGACTGAAAGGAAAGCAGCTGTTTGACAGAAACAGCTGACCTCTGTGACCTCTGTGGGTGCTAGCTAACGCTGCGGTCACCATGCTAACCCCCCCCATCAGATGACCTCACCTCCCCAAAGCCGGCTGTGATGTGATTCTGACCCTCCTCTTCCTCCTCTCCTGCTTCCCATCAGGCTCTTCCTCCGTTGTCAAAAACATCTTCAAATCTTTCAGCTGACTCATGAACAGTCAACAACCGTTTTTTTATTTGTCCCGTTTCATAGATGAACTTTTGAACGAGTGAAACTGGAAAGGAGACGTTCCTTCAGACGCTCCTGAATCTCCCCCGGCAGGAGGCGGATCTGTGGAAACGTGACGCTCCTGTCCGGACGGCGAGGAGAGAGCAAGATGGAGTCACAGCACGGCGACGCCCCGGACGCCAGGAGCCGCTCAGCTGGTGTGACAGCGGACCATCTGTGGACCTGAGTATCCCAGAGAGCTGCAGAGGAGCGCACACACACACACACACACACACTCCTAACCCTGTGTGCGTGTGTGTGTGTGCTCCTCACACACTCCTAACCCTGTGTGTGTGTGTGTGTGTGTGCTCCTCACACACTCCTAACCCTGTGTGTGTGTGTGTGTGTGTGCTCCTCACACACTCCTAACCCTGTGTGTGTGTGTGTGTGTGCTCCTCACACACTCCTAACCCTGTGTGTGTGTGTGTGTGTGCTCCTCGCACACTCCTAACCCTGTGTGCGTGTTTACCAACAGACCTCCACATGAACCGTGACGTCATTCTTCCATCTGTAGTGACTCACACCTCGCCATCTAACCCTCAGCTCCTCCCCCTTGTTCGGCCCTCCTCTGATGTTGGCGCCGCTCCACGTCACGGTCCAACGCCTGACGATCAAACTCTGATGATCCTCACTGAGACCAGAACCCCGCAGAACCTCCCAACTGGGAGAGAGCTGTCAATCAAAACATGCCGAGTCAGAACGTCTCTGGAACGCCAGACTTTCTGTTCAGGGTTATGTTGGGGGAACAGGAGGAGGGAGGGATCTGGTGAGGGAGGGGTGTCCCGTGTTTTCTGTCTTAATGGTTTTATGGCCATTTTATTTGCTTTCATTTAAAGCTCCTTGTGTTTTCCATTTGAATGAAAGGCACTAAACGAATAGTTTGAGTTTTTGTTGGAATGGAAGCCCTGACGGCGGCCCCTTACGGCGCCCCTGACGGTGGCCCCTTACGGCGGCCCCTGGCGGCGCCCCTGACGGTGGCCCCTTACGGCGGCCCCTTACGGCGCCCCTGACGGTGGCCCCTTACGGCGGCCCCTCTGGTGGAGCTTCAGCTTCGCCTCGGTTGGTGATCTAAACCTCCACAGGTTTCAGAATCTGCAGCAGGAAACTCTGAAATGGGAGAACATTTCATAGATTTGCCAAACTGGATCACTGACATCATCCTTTCCATGGTGTTGCTGTGGCAACCCTGCAAAGTTCTTGACAGTGAAGCAGCAAACTCCTGCAATCAGGCTGAAATTGTTTCCCGGAACCGTTCTCCAGAGAAACCCGGAAGGGATCGTCAGAACGACGACAGCCTGAAGCGTCTGAGAGGGACGATCACGAAGCTCCGCCCCCTCACCTGCTGAATTATTCAAACACTGAAGAGACTCTGACATGCCCATCGTGGCCGTTATACAGAAACATTAGGCCCCGCCCCAAAGGCACCAGCTCCATAGCAACCAGAACACACGAGGCTGACGAAGGCGTGAACCTGTTTTCATACCAAAAGCCAAACCTGATCAGGGTTTTCCAGACTGTTTCACAGCTGCCATGGCCCCATCGTTGCCATGGTTACGCCAGTCTCGCCTGACCAGGGCCTGACTGCAGAAACGTCACGGAAACATTTCCTGTTCTGCCAGTTTTGAGTGTTTTCCGTGAGAGCTTCATGGAAACCCAAGCCGCCCCGTTTCTTATTGATGAGCATCTGTTGCCATGGAGACGGATCATGAAAGAGGGCCGACGTGTTTGGACGTCAGCTCTGCGGGGAGGACATGCGTCTGCTTGGACAAAGACTTTTATGTACGGGGGTTTTATTAGAAACGTAGCTGAGCCGTTTCCATGGCTACAGGACCTGATGGGAGGAGTCAGTGAGGTCAGGTAGGTCACTCCAGGCCTCCGTCTGATGAGGTTTTTGACTTTGCTTTGGTTCTGCAGTAGCGAGACCCGTCTCAAAACACGGGTCTCGAATTCTGGATGACCCGCTTTAGTTCTGAAGCTCTGTCCTGCTCAGCTCCAGCGTTTGGACGGCGCCGGCCCGCCTGTGACCCGGACCCACAGAAGCACAGCAGACGGCGAGTTCAGCCGGAGTTTTTTTATTAAAAAGATCAGGGTGCAAATATCAAATAAAAAAAATAAAGACAAGCATTTTAATAGCATTTAATACAAACTTAATATAAACTATTTCAGTCCCTCGACATTAAGACACTGACTCAAAATACTTGTTATACCGTTTCTGTTTCATTTATCAAGTATTGCACAATTTAGGTACAAAATCAATATTCATAAGATTACATTTTCTCCATAATAGCAAAAATCTTCAACGTCTTAACAGAAAATACGATTCATCTTTGAGAAAAAGCAAACGTTTCTACAGCGTGGAGGAACCGCGGGCGCCGTTCTTCAACCGTCGTTACAAAAGGAACCGAAGGAGAAGCTGCTGCAGCCGTCAATCATCCGGAGTAGAAAGATAGAAATGCAACACCGTCATAGAAACAATATAGACTCTGGAATCTTACAAACTCTGTACTAAATCAAGTTCTACGCTTAGAAAAGAGCCAGAACCACGCGGCGCAGAACCCGGCCGCCGGTTCCGCTTCATCGTCTTCTGGAGGATTTAAAAAAAACTTGTGCTTGTTGGCAAAAAGAAAAAGGATGAGTTGAACTCAGGACGCCGTTCCACAACAAACTCAAAGGCGCCGCCGTCCCCCCAGGCGCATGCACGTCAGTCCCGTCTACCTGTGTTTCTGTCCTTCTGGCTGGGGGGGGCTCAGTTGGCCATGACGGGCTGAAACTGCTGGTTGGAGTGCTGCACGCCGCCCAGGCCCAGCCCGTCCATCAGGGACTTGTCGTTCAGGCCGCCGTAGGCCGCCAACACGTCAAAGGCATTGTTGTACTGCAGCGCCCCCAGGCCCAGGGCGCCCTCCCCCGGGAAGACGGCGCCGGGGCTGGCCTGACCCTGCAGGCTGGAGAACACGAACTCCTTGGCGTTGGGGGAGAGGGCGGAGTTCTGGCCCGGCCCGTACAGAGAGTGCATGGAGGAGGACATGGCTTTCTGCTTCAGGAGGGAGGACACATTCACACCCAGGTGACTGGTGGGGGAGGCGCGGGCTGCCTTGCTGCCCCCCCCACTGCCGCCGCGGCTGCTCTTCATCTTTGTGGAGCCGAACTTGGTGGCGGCGAAGGTGGCGGTGGTGAAGGTTAAGGGCTGGGCGGAGCGCGGCATGAAGGACGGGCTCACCGCCGCCGACTGTCCAAACGGCGGCGAGGGGGAGCTGGACTCGGACGAGGCCCCCGCCGGGTCGCTGATGGGCATGAAGACCTGCGCCTCGGGGTTAAAGCTGTTCTTGATCTCCCTGTCCAGCTCCGAGCCGTTCTCGCCGTTGTCGTCCACGTACAGCACCTTCACCGCCCCCTTCTCCCCGATCTGGTAGGACACCTCGAACGGGTCGATCCACACGCTCAGGTCCTGGGGGAGGTTATTCCGGACGTCCTCGATGTCCAGTCCGCTCTCTTTGGCCGCCCGCTCCACCACCGGGTCCACCTTCTCCCCCACGTGGATGCACCTGAAGCCGGAGCCCTTGTAGGGCTTCTCGGGGTACCAGTGGCCCTCGTACTTCCGCCTCAGCTGGCGCTCCAGCTCCTCCCCGAAGATGTTGACGCGCCTGCGCGGCAGCTTGTTGTACAGGTAGGAGATGATGAAGTTCAGAGCCACCTGGATCTCCAGCTGCATGTCTGCGTCACACGAACCTCCGGGTTTCAGCAGAACTTCAGGTTCGGTCCAGGATCCTGGAATGAGAGCAGAACCGTTCAGAGGCGATGGCGGTCCGGAGGCACGTGGGGCCTGACCTCTGCCGGTGTCACCCCCCCCCCCTCCCCTCCCGTCTGAAACAACGTTACATAATCCGCGTTACCGAGCACATAGACGGACGGCGGAGAGCGCGGGCCCGGCACGCGCTCGCTTCGGTGAATGTTTAGCTCTGCCCCGGTAATCGGTGACCCGTTCACTGCCGGGAGGAGGGCGGAGGCAGCGACGCGAAGCGGCGGTGGTTCGGAACAGACGGTGTCAAACAGCTACGGATCCGGACCGAGCTCGGTTCTTATTCTACAATAATACGCGAGACTCGGAGAATTCCGGCGGTTTCCGCTCCGCCTGTTTATGGCGGCGGGACGTTTTACTCACATTCATTGAGGTCCGCGCCGCTCCGTCTCGGTGCTCCGGGACTCCTGCCGCTCTGTTCTGGAGATTTCCGAGGGCGATGAATATAAAAAAGATTCGGTTCCGTCGTCGTGTCTATTCCTGCTGGCTGTCCGTCGCGGGGGGAGGTGGTTCGGGTCCGGTTCGTGGCGCTGACTCCCCGCAGCCTGGGAGTTTTTACAACTCTGCCCTTTAAAACTTCGGGGGATGTGCTTTTATAGTACCCATCCGCCACGGACACGGTGAAGGTGGTGATGCGGCTCGCAGAGGTCAACACCCAGAGGCGCGTTTCTATTGGATGAGCGTCTCTACGTCACTGGCAAACATGTTTTCTCCATCGATGATTGGCTGAAGCAGTTGTCAATCAGCAGTGGTTCAACACAGCAGAGGTTTGCGTTTCAGGTGCGAACAGACGAGAAGATTTGGTTTTACGGACTTTGTGCTCATTTATTTAGACAAATAGAAAATAAAAACTTTGGAAAACAACTTAGTCATAAAAACGATAACATTTCAGTTTATAAACGTTCCTGAAGACCCGTTTTGTTCACCGAAACAAACTATCGACAGTTAGAGAATCAAAAACTAAATTATTTTAAATTCATTATAGCCTCATTTGTTGTTACTATAATCCGGAATTAGTCTAAATTTAGTTTTAGTTTTCTCAATCCGGGACAAACAGATCTAGTTCTTGTCCACGGCGGAAGGATACCCCAGTCTGAGGTTGTGTTTCTCCCTTCTGCCAATGACATTTGGATGTTTTTCTGTTGGAGCGCTGAAGCTGAGGTTCTCCGTCCGTAGAACCGGTTCTCCTCTGCTCGTTCTCTAAGTCTGAAAAACTGTTCTGACGTCATCTGCTTAGCTGCTCTGCAGTGGAACCTGAAGTCCACTAAGATGAAGACATTTTTCTGTTTTCATAATTCTATGGAAGGCTAAAAGTGACGAAATTATGTTGGTCTAAAGTGCAAAGAAAATCAACAAATCAGTCAAAGCAAAAACATTTTAAAGATCACAATTTAAAAAGCCCAACAATTAATACATATTTTTCTTTGAGAAATTGAAACCAAATTCCAGACACTAAAACACAATTCTAAAGGGAAAAAAACAACAAAGAAGAATAAGAAATAAAATAAACAAAAAACAAAAGGAAATATTTCAGAAAACATTAAAATAAAATGTTAATAATTTGCAGTTAAAAGATGAACAAACGTCTTCATCCAATCAGTGATGTCCCATAATTCTTACCTTTCCGGTTTCTTATGTAAAAGAAACATTTTGTTTTCCAAAATGTTTCTTTTTACCTTTTGCTTCTAGAATTCAGTTTTGATTCCTGTTTGTGTATTACTTGCTTTGCGTTTTTAATTGTCGTAATTTTTAAAATGTTTTCCTGTTGAGTGATTTGTTGATGTGATTTGAACTTCAGGGCCACCGTTCAAAATCCACCACATATTGTTTAAAATCACAAGTTTACTTGTTTACATTTTTTTGTACATCTAAATGTTATGTTTTCTTTTAAGAATAAAAAATAGATTTGTTTTAAAATATGTATATTCCTAGTTAAAAATATGGAATTTTTAAAATTAAAAATAGGTTTTTATTTAATGAATTAAACTAAGATAAAACATAAACAAACGTAGGACATACATATTTTTGGCCTTCATATCTCCATAAATTACTCAGTATTTGTATTAATTATGATCACATTCAAAAGATATGTTATGATTAAAATTTACTATTTTTTATTGTTATATTTCATACAATCTCACAGCACCTATTGTCTCTTTTATAATGGTGATGAATCTTTATTTTTTAGTGTAACTTATGCATATTTATTGTATAGTTGCTTTAGCTAATAAAATTCTCTGTTTTTTTTAGATGCATGTCATTTAAAAAATGGTCTCCTTCATCAAACACACTAACTCTCTTCACTTTTAATTTGATTCTTTTCATGATTTATTTCTCTTTTCTGTGACAGTTTATATTTATACAAGTTTATCTTTTTCCACCAAAGACTCTTACATGACACGTTTCCTTTATTTTGACATGTTTGTCCTCATTTTCTGTAAATGACTTTCATAGTTTGGGAAACTCATTTTGTCCCATTTGGTGCTCCGTACTTCAGGATCTGGTCAGATTCCTGAAGCAGATGATCTGATCTCAGACCTGCTCTGAGGAAAAATCCACAACAGGAACACAAACGTTTCCTGTCTGTTCTGTCCACCATGTGTTTGGAAAATGTGATCAATCAAAGCCAAGAACCCGATCGCTGCTCCATAAACACAGTGGAGGAGGTGCAGGAACCTGCAGGAGGAGGAGGTGCGGGAGGCTGCAGGAGGTGCAGGAGGCTGCAGCCACACAGAGACTTCTTCTAGTGTCCAGATTGCGTCTCGGTGGGGGTGAGAGATGAGTCTCCGGTGATGGATGACCCTCCTGCTCCTTAAACACACCGTGGGAGTCCTGGAGACGCACGAGGCCACCGGGCGGGACGGGCTTTACTCCGTCACGTGATGCTGAGAGTGAAGGGAATCCAGACTTTTCTGTCAGGTTCGTGTCTCCTTCTTGTAGCTCTGAACTCAGTGATGCTGAGAGTTTCTACCAGTACGGAGAGACCGTGAGGGGCGGGGCCTCCCGCCGGCTACAGCCCTGCGGGGCCGTGGACGGATGCTTCTGCACGGTTGTCGGTGTGGAATGACGCTTTCTCTGCTCTGACTGAAATGCCGTGTTCCTCGTGGGCAGCGTGTCCGTAGTGGCAGAAGCTGGAGCTGCAAACACGCGTCGGCTTCACATTTGGGCCCCGGCCTGCAGGGAGCCATCTGGATGAGCTGGACGGTTCCACATAGGGACCAGCTGTGCTCCTCCTTTAGATCAGCTGTGCTCCTCCTTTAGATCAGCTGTGCTCCTCCTTTAGATCAGCTGTGCTCCACCTTTAGATCAGCTGTGCTCCACCTTTAGACCAGCTGTGCTCCTCCTTTAGATCAGCTGTGCTCCTCCTTTAGATCAGCTGTGCTCCTCCTTTAGACCAGCTGTGCTCCACCTTTAGATCAGCTGTGCTCCTCCTTTAGATCAGCTGTGCTCCTCCTTTAGATCAGCTGTGCTCCTCCTTTAGATCAGCTGTGCTCCTCCTTTAGATCAGCTGTGCTCCACCTTTAGATCAGCTGTGCTCCTCCTTTAGATCAGCTGTGCTCCACCTTTAGACCAGCTGTGCTCCTCCTTTAGATCAGCTGTGCTCCACCTTTAGATCAGCTGTGCTCCTCCTTTAGATCAGCGGCGGTGACGTCACTGTTCGGAGGAGTTCGGCGCCGTCATCAGAAAACTTTAGGAGGGAACCTGAACGCACCACCTGAGATGACCTCCTGTGAGCTTCGTCTGTGGCCTCAACGCAGACGTCTGTTCACGTTTATGATGCGCGTCACATGACTGCTCTCTACGGAAGCTTTGAAGGGACTAAATATTACAAGAAGAACTGTAATCTGAATAACAAGGATTTGTCTAAAAGGACAATGAAATGAAATGTTTTATGCAAACAAACATTAAAATATGAAACATTAACCGTCAATTGGGGACCAAATCCAAACCAAACCAAACCACTTCTTTCCTCGGGTCGACTCGATTGTTTGCATGTGAGCAGCAAGCAGGCCTGAACTGAGTTTAGGTGGTGCTGGTTCTGACGGTTACCATGGAGACGTGACCTTTGTTCAGGCCACGGTTCTGGATCCAGATGTTTCACAGAGTTTGATCCAAAACTGCAGCTCTAACATTTCATTGAAGACACTAAAATCCTGCTAGTTTCAGTTGTTTTCCTGTCAGATTCCAGTCAATCTGTTCCAGAGGAGTTTTTCTCTCCAGCCGGCCCGTCTCTGATCCTCTGGACGGGACGGTTTCCTCAGGCGGGTCCAGAGCAGAAACCTCTCGGGTTTCCTGCTGATCTCAGTTTCAGAGCAGGATAATTCATCATGCATTATTGAGAGACAGAAGCGGGACTTGAACGGCCTTCACTGCAGCTCCTCCTGTGCTGGTGAGGAGTTCAAGGTCAGACAGGGAGTCCTGTAACTCTGTGTTTTTACTCACACACACTTTAAGGGGATTAGCTGGAGATCAGGCTCTGGTGGCAGCGATGAAGAACCCTAATCCTCCTAATCGTCTTTCAGGACAGTCCTGGTCGGCTGACGATAACCGGCTGGAACTGTACGTTTGAGGAGAAGTGAGGAGCAACCTGCTCCCCGATCGTCGTCTCCTCATGGACAGCAGGAGGACGTCCATCCCACCCACAGACGGGTTCAGCTGTTGGCTCTGAAGAGCTGATGGCGTTTAGGACGAGCTGGAAGAACTCAAGTCAAAAGTAAAACCAAGCAAACAGCAGAAATATAAAACTTTGGGTAATTGGCCATGAAATTGATTGGTAAATATATATATATATCCATCCATCCATAAATACATCAATATTACTCTGAATAAAAATAGACATGACCTCTTTACCAACACAGATTCAGGTCTTTGGAAATCCATAAGTATTAATGAATAGTGGACGACCTGGTCGCCGAAGGACGGACATCTTCCTCTGCAAACATCTGAATAAGAGGAGCGGCCGTTCAGACTCTGACAGTGACGCCATTGAAGAAACAGAACTGAAGAAAATCATTTACAACCTTTCTAGGCCCAATCCCACCCCCCACAGTAACTGGGGGGCCTTTTGTCCACTTCTCCTGGTGAAACGAAGACACTTTACAGGAAGAAAGTCCACTTTCTGCTCCCAGGTCTGTTCTGGATCCAGTCAGAACCGCCGTTCTTCTTTGTGGTTCTGAGCGGTGGAAACACAGAAAGCCGTGTGACCCCTGACCCTCTGAGGCAGGTCCATGAGTGAGTGTGTGCGTGCACGTCTGCGCCTGCACGTGCACGCACACACGTGCAGGCGCAGACGCAGCACTCAGATCAGCTGTCTGCTGGCATCCGGACCGGGTTTCCTCATTCAGCCCCCCACCCCCCTCCTCTGTGCAGTCAGCTGCTGCACCTCATGAACATGGAAAACATGGAAGCGAGCCTGAACCCAGAACACGGCGTGGAAACCTTCTCAGCTTCTGCTGCTCCAACGTCTGACGTCAGACAAACGCCTCAGTCTGTAGAAACGGAGGTTTTTCAGCTTTACTGATCCAGTTTTTGGCTCCAAATTTGGCATTTTTTCATTTCATATCAGCCGTTTATTTGACTAAGATTCATTTGTTTCTTCACGTTCTACAATTTAGCGTTTGAACCTCTTAAAATGATCCATTCTTGGCTGTTTTTCATGCTCTCCGGGTGTTTTAGGTCAAAGCTTCACTGCAGTTCAGCTGAAGTCAGAAAAACTAGAGGATGGAATCTGAAACCCCAGAGACACGCCATCCTCCTCAATCCCAGCAGGCTTTGCAGCACCATGGTCCCCAAGATGAAGGAGAACTTCTACTCAACTGGACCCGGGACGTCTGACTGGTCCGGGTCCAGCAGCTCCAGGAGGACCTGAGGGTCGAGAGCCACGCCCCTTTTCCAGTCCTCCTGGACTGGCTGATGCAGACTGTGTGTTAGTGGAGAAGGTCTGAGCTCAGGCTGCTGACCCCGTGACCTTTCTCTGGAGGAGATGGATGGAAGGACGGAGGCATTTATGTTCCAGTGAGATCAAACTCACAACAGTGTCAGTGAAAGAAAACGAAGCTCTTCTGTGAGGTTGGTCATATTCTAGAATCATTTTGATTTGAGAGCGTTTTGCTGCAGACGTTCTCGTCTCCTTTCCCCTCGGAGGTCGTTGGTTCCCACAGCGGTCCTTCACCACCATGATTCCAACGGTTCAACTAGTTTGAAACAACTTTGAACTTTTACATGTGTGCGTGTGTCAGCTGTGAATTCCATCCCTGCTCCTTCACATTACGTAGTAAACTGTAGAGGGCCTGGAGAAGAGCCTTGGGGAACTCCACATCTAATTTAAATGTCACACCAAAAGCGTGTTTGTCGTAATGATGTCGCTTTTCCCAGTTCAAATTGTGTGATGACCAGCAGGAAACATGGATGGAGAAGCCGAAGATGGAATCTGGATTCTGTCACATGACTTTTTCTGAGTCCCTTTGCTCAAAGGTTAAGGTTTAAACTCAGCTATAATATTCATGTTATATAGTTTTTTTTACATATAAATTGTAAATTTGTTTTCAAAAAGTAAAAGTCTAAACATGAGGAGCTCAAATCAGCACTTTTCTAGATCAAGTCTGCCATCTAGTGTTGGCAAAGAGAAGTGCAGGTTTTCAACCATTTTTGCCTCAAATTCTCTCAATGTTGACATTTTTCTTCACAGATTCTGGTGAACGGCTTCAACACGACCCATTCTAACTCCAATGAGTTTAAACGTTAGGGGTCCTTAAGGAAGAAGGGCGCCGCCTCCACGCCGTCTGCAGATCAGCAGCAGAAGGACAAACACTCAGACTTCATGGTTTCCACATGTCGGCTTTTATTTTCCGTGTACAAAGATACATTCTGAGCTGCAAAGAGGCAAACAACAGAGATATATACTGACATGGCGAAAATGAAACACACACACACACACACACACACACACACACACACACACACACACACACACACACACACACACACACACACACACACACACACACACACACACACACACACACACACACACACACACACACACACACACACACACACACACACACACACACACACACACACACACACACACACACACACACACACACACACACACACACACACACACACACACACACACACACACACACAAGTTAGCTTTAACGATTGCATTCCTGTTTTGTCTTAAATAGACTCAGCTTTGCTCCAAACCACTTAAAATAAACTTAAAATTCATAAAAAGACAAACTTTTTTCCCGGTTTGAGAGGAAACATTTAAATGTGATGAAGATTAGAAGCCCCTCCCACTACCAAAAATATCATTTTCCTCATAAGAAAGTCTAAAAATAGATCATTGCACAAGAGTTTGTCACCTGCAAAGCCGCCGCTCGCCGCCGGAGCTCGCCGCGGTAGCAAATGGAGCGACCTTCTGAGAAGAACACATGATCCGTGGCGCCCGGCCTCCACGCATCTAGGCCTCTGGCAAAGGGGGGCGCTGCAGGACGAGTTTATTGCTTCTGATTTCCCGCCTGAGTCTCTGGGATGAAGAGCATCGCTGGCTTTGGCTGCTTTCAGACCTTCAAACCGGTGAGGATCCGGCAGATTTCTCTGATTATTTACTAAAGAAACGGATAGAAACGGTTTCTGACCACAGAGAAACCGTCACATCAGCTGATTGGACGACTTTGATGAAGGTCTGAGTTTGAGTCTCTTTCTGTCATTTACGTCTTTATTTATTGGTCTGCATGTCTCAGGGATTGTTGCTACGGTAACAGTCTGGTCTTTGTCGAACCGCTAAATGTCCGCAAACAAGCGGATGATGGAACGGAGGAAGTTTAGACCGTTGAGAAGCACAGTGATTGATGCAGACGCAGCGGCGGAGGATCAGAAACGTCTCTGATCCTCAAAGCTGAACTGAAAACCAGTGAAAAACATCCTCAGAAGAGGAGGCGGCGAGGAGCGGCGCCTGCAGGAGTGCAGACTCATCTCACCATAGCATGATGCATAGTTCATGTCGCTGCAGGGGGAGGAGCTGACCCGGGGTCAGGGGGAGGGGCTGACCTGGGGTCAGGGGGAGGCGCTGACCCGGGGTCAGGGGGAGGGGCTGACCCGGGGTCAGTGGGAGGCGCTGACCCGGGGTCAGGGGGAGGCGCTGACCCGGGGTCAGGGGGAGGGGCTGACCCGGGGTCAGGGGGAGGGGCTGGTTTGGTGAAGCTCACTCGCCGCTCAGCAGGACCTGCCACACGATCAGGTGGCTGCGCTCGGCTTTGGCTGGGGAGGCCTGCAGCTTTAGGAGGGCGGCGTCCGCCTCCTGCGCCTCGCCGTCCTCGTCACCTGCAGACGAAGGCGCGTTAGAGGTTGCGGGTTTATGGCTCCGCCTCTCAGAGTTCACCCACCTATTCTGAAGTCGATGTAGCCCTCCCCTCCGCTCATCACCAGCACGCTCTTCATTCCCTCCTGACAGGAAGCGTCGCTCTTCTCTCCGGCCGCCTCGCCGCCGCTGGACGAAGGCGGGACGGCGTGACCTGGAACCGAACAAAGCATGAGAGTCGGCGCCACAGCAGAGACGGCAGACGTCCGTCTCCGTGGGAACGTTCCTGCAGATGGCTCACCCGGCACTGCGGCGAAGAACTTGACGGCGTCGCGGTGTCCGTGGAAACAGAGCTGCGCCTGAGCCATGGAGCAGTAGGGGATGACGGTCCCGGCCGTCACTCTGTCGCCGCTGTCGTCTCCGTACAGGCGGACCACGGCGCCCGGAAGGTTCCCGGCCGCTTTGGAGGCCTTGCTGGCTGCTGGTGGAGGACAGAGAGACGCTCAGAAACGGACAGAGAGACGCGAGCTCACCGGGTTCACGTCACGGCCCGGTTCTTCTACGTTCTAATTACTGCGTGGGTTTACGCCGTCGCCATGGCAACATGAAATGAGTCAGATCTTTCCTGCTCCATTCTTAAATCTTAAACGGACCACAGCACGGTTGCTATGGTAACCAGGGTGGAGTCAGTGGTCTAACAGTGGATCATGTTTCCATGTTTGAGGTTGAAATGATTGTTTTTAGAAACTTTGTACACTAACACGCGATGACATCACAACTTCTACTGGACCACATTACATAAAAAGAGGTTTACAGAAACGGTTCACTGGATCACAGAAATGTGACTGGCTGAAAGTGACAAAAAGGTTTCCTATGATCCAACAAAAACCCTGTGGGACGACCCGAAGGAAGAACTCCGATAGAAAAACAGGGGCAGAGCTGCGTCACGTGACCCGTTAGGAACCGCTGCACTCACTCTCCGTCAGCGGGATGGAGATGATGACTCCGTTCCCGGTTCCGATCCACAAGCGGTTGCAGGACATCATGAGAGCCGTGATCCTCACGAAGGAGAAGCCCAGTTTGCCCGTTCCTGCAACGGAACCACCAGTCAGAACCCCGCGGTCCGGACCGCGAACCGGAGCGGCCGGACCGCGGGGAACCCACCCAGCATCTTGCTGACGTAGGGCTCGATGTCCACGTCCTGCAGGTGCTGGTAGGTGCGTGCGTGGAACAGCCGGAGGGTGGAGTCCAGCCTGATGGACACCCAGATCCCGTCGCCGTGCCAGGCCAGCTGCCGGACCTGACTGTCCTGACGGGGGTGGGCGTCGAAGGACTTCTGGGGGGGGTCGGTCGACAGTCTCAGAGAAATGTTTGTCTGAAAGCCTAATTAATGTCATCGATGCATTGAAGCTGCCAGCGGCGTTGTATGACCCCCCCCTCCCCCTTTTTTACCTGCCCCCCATACATGAGCGTCTGTTTTAACCCCCTCAACCCCCCTGGTCAGAACTGCACTTTTTCTAAACTGCAGCTTTTCTGGTGGGTTGATCTCCATAGCAACCGTTTTATGTGGCGGTCGTCTGGTGGAGACGGACAGGTGGACGTCATCTTTGGAAGAATCTGCAAAAGTTAACTTTTAGGTTTCCCTGGTAACAGAGGTTTTTGTTAACCACGCCCACATTCCTGATATGTTCATATGGATTACAGTTTCACAATTCTCCACTTTTGTGACCCCCCCAGCCACCAAAAGCTACAGACGGAGCTTCCAATGAGGCTGGAGGGACTTTTGTCCTTTTGATTGAGGTTAGGCAGACTCTTCCCAAGGTCAAAGGTCACCAAAACTTTAGTAGTGGTTGTAGACCTCAGCTGGCGGTGTGTGCGTAAAGGTTTGTGACTCAAAAGGCTTCTTTAGTGTACTTTGAAACGTTTTGAGCCCCGTTCCTTTTTTTGATGGTTTCTCCCGCCGTGATGTCATCACATCACTGGCTGAGGGCGTGTCTCCAACTGTGTCCTCACCTCCACCCTCATGGCCTTTGGCTTCACCACGTAGATCTTGTTCCTGTAGCCGCACCACACCGCGTCGTGCACGACGGTCATGCAGCGAATGGAGTGGGCCGGCCGCCCCAGGTCCAGCAGGTGGTACCGGCCCAGGTCCCACTGTCCGTCTGTGCAGACACGCCCGTTAGAACCCCTCCCGCCGTTCACTCACAGGTCATAGGAGCCCCGCCCTCACCTGCCCCTCGGCGGAAGATGGCGATGGTCCCGTCGGACATGCTGACCAGAACGCGGCCCTTCACGTGTCTGCGGGACAGAGGGTCATTGGTGGGGGAGGGGCGGCGAGGAGAGGACCTCCACCACTTTAAGTAGACTTACACGATGCAGAAGACGGACTCCTTCAGCTTGATGGAATGGAGACGCCTCCTCCAGTGAGCCACGGAGGAGTGGACGTACAGGCTGTGGGGGGGGACGGTCACACACAGGTGGGTGTGTGTGTGTGTGTGTGTGGGGGGGGGGGGTAAATAAAGGACACCTACTGTCCGTCCTGAGCTCCCAGCCACATGGTGGGCTGAACGCTGCTCATCCTCTGAGCCTCCTCCATGGTCAGCTGCTCCTCCTGCTCAGGGTTCGATTCCGCTCCGTCCCTCGGGGGTTCCCCCTCCCTGCTCCAAACACAAACTACTGTCAAGAGTTCTGGAGGTCCAGAGATCACTGCAAAGGTTCTGCGCCACTGAAACTGAACCCTCAGTCTGAGTTCTAAAGGTTCTGGTTCTTTCTAGTCTGTCGGATACAAATCCCCTCCAGATGGTTCTGGTCCGTCTTTCCAAGCAGGTCCAGTTGTTCTGCTGAACACGTGTTGGTTCTGCTCGGGTTCTGCAGCGGCTCACCTCTCTAAAGAACCTTCCCCGGCTCCCAGCGGGTCGGAGAAGCTGGTGTCGGCGTGGACGCTCCTCAGACTCTCTCCCGCTGGTTCCTGGGCTGCTCTGGAATCCACACAGAGGTTCTCACCCGGACCGGCGCCGGCGCCCTCGGCCTCGCAGCCCACCACTGTGATCCCGCCCAGGATGCTGTCACCGGACGGCGAGCTGCTGTCGGCTGAGGCGGAGCTGCCATCTCCGGCAGGCCCCGCCTCCGGGTTTGGAGCTCCTTCTTCTTCAGCGGGATAGTCCGTCTCTCTGGCGCCTGAGAAGACGAATCTGGCTGCAGGTCAGAGGTCACAGGAAGCGGTTCTCCGGCGGATGTCTTACCTGGCACGCTGGTGATGCAGAGCACGTGAGCGTTACAAACCACGAAGCTCTCCAGGATGTTGCCGGGCTGGTTGGCGTCGATGACCACGACTTTGGAGGCGGACTGGGTGCTGGTGCAGATCCAGACCAGGGAGGACAGCCGGTCGTGGTGCTGCAGCTCCTTCTGCTGCTCCTGCAACGCGGACAGTCAGGCCGCCGGCTTCAACCGCGGAGGCGTGCCGGTCCGTCCGTACCTGCAGCTCCTGGTCCAGCTTCTCCAGGCTGCTCTGGGAGCCCGCCTTCTTCTGGGGACCCTCGGAACCGGACAGGTCGTGGTAGAACACGCTGGCTCCCACCAACAGGCCCCCGTCTCTGGTCTTTCCTTCAGACAGGTTCACACCGGCGGCGCACCACAGCTGGGGAGATGAAACGTTTGGTGCTAATCCAGAACGGGGAGGATGAAGAGAACCGCAGTCTAAAGGCCTGTACACACCAGGACGAATATTCGCCAGGCGTTATTCGCCAGCGTTTTTCACCACGTTTTTTGTGTTCACACCCAGGAGATTTTCGCTGACGATGAGCCGAGCGAACATGCAATTTCATTCCCTGACATTAGATGGCGCTTAATGTAAAACAGAAATACTCCTGTACACAAGGTGGCGCTGCGCAACTTCACGCTTCTTAAAGTCGCTTTTCACTCAGAAGAAGAGAGCAAGTATTTACACGCTTGTCAGAATCAATCAAAGAAAACATGAATATTTCAAGCACCAGTAGCTCCAACTGGTGCTTGGTTCGGGGATATTTTAGAATGTCCGTCATTATTGCTTCGCGGCTGTGTAGACGCTACTTGGCGTCTATCTTCTTCGCTGGTATATGTGCTCAGCAAGGCAGTTTTGTGTTTGAGCGCCCCCAAGTTGTGTTTTACTGTAACTTCAGAGGCTCCAGACACGTGTGCAAAAGCGCCGTTCTCATTGGTCGAATAGATTTCGACGCGACGTGACGAAAAAAAAAAAATCGAACCCGAGGTGTTTTTTAAAAAGTGACGCTTTGACGGGTGGCGTTTTTTTCGCGTCGGTGTGCACACTCACATTGGTGCCCTTTGTTTAGTCACGAGGCGTTAAACGTCGGCGAAAATCGCTGGCGAAATTAGTCCCGGTGTGAACAGGCCTTAAGCGCCCGTAATCCAGATTATGGAACATATTCTGCATAATTAATGAAGCTTCACTTAAACTGGATTAACTATGAAGTCTGAATGAGAGAAATTCTGATTAAAACGGATTTTTTAAAACATTTTTTAAAATGTTTCATTTTCACCAAATTAACCAGAAAACTTGTTTGTTGACTCTGTCAATCAAGTGCCGTCACCATGACAACCACACCAACATGAACGCAGATTAAAAATAAGATTGTTTCTCCGTTTTAAGGTCAATTGCTTCATTTCAAACATCATTTTTTGCCGTATTTCGGTTTTCTGCAGCACCTTCATGGAAGCCTCCTTCTCGTCCAGCGGCCGGAGGAAGACCGGCACCGGCAAGTTCTTCATCTTCTCCGCCTGAGCGCCGTTTCCCTGAAAGGTCAGAAGCAGCTCAGAGACTCTGCAGGAACACGGAGAGCGTCCGCCGGCGGCGCCTCACCTTCAGCTTCTTGGGCAGGCTCCACCCGTACGCCTGAACGCGGCCGTCCTCTTTCTGCACGTGGGCTTTGACCTGCTGGTATTGCGCCCTCTTCTGCTCCCTCCGGGTCACTACGCTCTCCGCTGGAGCCCTGCACCACCAAAACACGAAACACACTTCCGTCTGAGCCAAAACAGCGCCACCGAGTGGTTCAGACCGGAACTTCACCTCCCTCGGTTTCGTTTATCAAAAAACGAAATGTTCTGGTTCCTATTAGCCGAACTCGCATTTTATTCCATTTACATTAAAGTGCGTTTGTGTTTATTTTGAAGTTTTTACACCAACGTGAGAATCCTGACTTTGTTCTGTGTTCAAATCCTTCCAACCTGTGCCGTGACGGGTTGGAAGGATTTCCTAGCCGTGGTTTTCCAGAACCGTTCCAGAAACAAACATTTGTGTCAGACTAGAGCAGTCGGTGCCGCAGAATCAAAGAGGCGTGTTCATACATCCAAGTCTGTCCGCCTCGCCGTTAAGACCGCAGCCGCCGTATCAACAGCGGTTTCTGTGGGTGTGGAGGAAACTGCAGGAACGTTTGGAAACGTTCAATTACAATACAGAACTCCGTCTTTGGTCCATTTCTATTAAGAGTCGAGACAAAAGGCCTTCAGAAAAACTGAATCTGTTCTATTTGCTGTTAAAAATGTTCATGATATTCATTGTTTTATACATTTTCACTCATCTTTGAGTAAATCTATTTTAAAGTGACTATCTAGACTAAAACGGTTACTTTACAAACACACTGAACCTCAATCCAGTGGAAATGAAGGATTTTTATCCATAAAAGACTTTTTTTATGTTTTGTTCCGAGTGAATCGGTGAACTACAGAAGCAAAGAAGGACTTCCTTTTCCTGACGTTCGATGTGTGAAAGCGAGGCGTGACGGAGCGGCGGCAGAGCGGCGTGGACTCACTCCTCGTTCAGGAAGTCGAATGCCTTGCTTTTGTCGCTGGGCAGCTGCTGCAGGGTGCTGCTCTTCTTCTTGATGGACGGCTGGATGTGGGAGGTGGGGGCGTTGTACTTGACGTTCACCGGAGCCTCCGCCGCCGCCGCCGGCTTCTTCCCTCCTCCGCCCGACGAGCTAAACAAGCGGCTGAAACTGGAGGTGTAAGGGGGGGGGCGGGAAGTGGGGGGAGGGGAGGGAGGAGCAGACACACAAACGTATAGACGGGTGGACACAAGCGGAGCGCCGACATTCACGGGTCAAAGGTGCCGACTCGGCATGCTGTAGACGTCTGGGAGGGGGCTGCACGGGGGGTGGGGGGCTTTAGCCAGGAAGTTAGTGAGCGGCGCAGCAGGCAGGACTACAAAACACTTCTGCAGGTGATCCAGGTGCCACAGTCACTCCACCCACCAGCGTCACAACATCCTTTACTCAACGGAGACCAACTCGCCATCAGGCGGTCAACTTTGACCTTTCCACCTCAGATGGCGGGTTCGGCTCCGTGATGCGCTTTATAAGAAAACGCCATTTTCCTGCCCAGGGGTACCGGCCCGGCCAACGCTCCAGTGTTGACGCTCGTTCACGCGGTTAACGCCGTTCCAGCGGATTCTGAGGCAGAGACCAGCTGCCGATACGCTGGATGTCAAGAGACTTTTACTCTGTTCCTGTACAGTCGTTGGTGTGAATATCACAATATCACACCGTGTGGTGAATTTTACGTGAACGATTACGTTACTGTGTGAAGTGTTTAACGTAACGTGCGGCGTGGAGAGAAGCGGACGCCAATACGCAGCGCTTTGCATTCCCTGCAGCAGTAAAGCTCACAGAGCTCATGTTTAGGCGTCGCCGCTGTTGAAGGGTTAAACCCCATTGACATGGTTTAATAACCCGTGCCGGGCACGGCGGTGGAGAGATGATGATATGGGACAGTTCTGAAGAACTGAATCGGGACCGTCATCATATATGGAGTATATTTACTTAACAGGAGGTCACCTTTCTCAGGTGTTTCTATGTGAGAAACCGTTTTTACCAAAGACTCTGAATCACTTTCAGAACTTTCCTAATAAATTTGGTGAAAAAGCACAGATTCTATCATGTTAACAGCTTCCTAATCCCCCCCATTTCAGCCCCAACACACCTCCTGCAGACAGATGCCACAGCAGCAGGCAGAGTAAGGGGGGACACAAAGAAACAGAAGGAAGACTCGTCAGATGTCGTTCGTTAGCCCCGCCCCCCAAACGATGTGCATTTTCAAACCAAACGTTTAATCCAAAATCCAAACAGGAGAGCGAGACAGCAGGACGACGCAGAGACCAAAGTTCTGCCCGGGCGCCGGTTCACACAGCAGCAGCCAGACATTTGTTCTTGCATGCTGAAGAACAATCGTCTCCAGACTGGGACAAGAAGAAGCTGAAAGAACTAACAGCTTTGTCCTGCAAGAACAAGCGTCTGCTGCTGGCGTTGAACCAGCAGCCTCTGTGCCCGGCTGCCTTCCAGGCTCTCCTGGGTTCGGGTTTCGTACCCATCACAAAAGTCTAAAAGAAAAGACGTCTGCTGCTGAGGAGCTGCAGCCAACCCAAAGAGAAGCTTACAACTGCCAGAGGCTGGACTTCTTCTTCTCCGGGAGAGCGGGGTTCTCCTTGGACGCCCTGAGACGGCAGAAGAAGGGAGGCCTTATTTTCTCAGAACACCTCCTCAGACTCCTCCTCCTCCTCCTCCTCCTGCTGTGCTTCGTCTCCAGCCTCACCGGATCATTTCGGTCCACCGGACGGCTTCCTGCAGCTCCATCAGCCTCTCCTTGTACTGGTTCCTCTCCATCAGGACTCTGGCCATCTCCACCCTGGTGAAGCGCTTCCTCTGCGCCGTCGGGACGTCGCTCTGCGGCCAAAGCAGACGGGTGATGCAGGGATGTGCGCCTCCACCCAGAGAGGAGCAAAGTGGGCTCTCCTCTGACAGCAGGGTGTGGGGTCTGGACTCACATCGTCCTCGTTCTCGTTCTTGACCTTCTGCTTGGCGTCCTCCAGCTCCGCTCGGACTCTGCAGGAGACAGGCAGGCCGTGAAGGGAGGCTCCTCCCACAGAGCGGCCCAGAGGGGGGAGAGGAGGACTCACGTTTTCAGCTCCTCCTCCAGCTCCTTGTTCTTCTCCTCCAGCTTGGTTTTGGCCTGGATGACGGCGTCCAGTTCTCCTCGCAGAACTTCCTTCTCGCAGGCCAGGTCGTCCACCTGAGCGATCAGGTCGTTCTTCACCACGTTCAGAGCGTTTCTGCAGGAGGACGCAGACGTTCACCTCTGAGCTTCCCGACTTCCTGGATGAACCTCACAGCTAAAGGAGCGGGGTCTGATTAAGAACAGCACCCCCCCCCCACCGGCAAACCGGATTTTTAATCTGAAATGGTTCAAGCGCAGAAAACGCAAAGATTTATCTTTGCGTTTTCACCTAATTTTTTTGGAAAGATATGAAAGCGAAAACATTTTCTTAGGTGAAAAGAGAGGAGCTTCCATTCTGCCGACACAGGCGTGTCACCTGGATCCAGGTAACCTTTCCCTGCACACTGGCAGCGTTAGCAGCCCGATGTGACGCCCACAGCTCTGCCCTGAGGAGCTCCAGAAGTGCTGAGTCATGTTTGGGCTCACAGGCCTCCATCAGGACCCGGAGCTGTCCGTGGTACTAACTTGGTCTCCAGCAGCTGCGCGTTCTCGTGGATGAGGTGCTCCACTTCCCGACCCATTCCTGAAAAAAGCGCACAGACGTGAGGACGGTTTCACAGCAGCTGGTTCTGGTTCTTCTGACGGGTCCTGCGGTCTTACCCAAGTAGCTGCCGTCTGACAGTCATGAAAAGCAGAACCACAGTTAAAGCTCAGAGCATTCCTGCTCCTCACTAGCCTTCATCTACACCTCCAGTACGGAGCAGCGCGGGGACATTACAAATACAGGGGGGGTTCTGACGGCACCCACCAGAAAACTCGTCTGCGGTGAAGGTCCGGTCCAGCAGCACAGACGAGACGGTTCAGAGAATTCCACAAAGCGGGAGATGTTTCCGTAAAAAGAGTGGGAGCAGCTTCTCACCCAGCAGGTCGGCGCCGTCGTCCATGTCGCTGATGAGGTCATTTCCTGCAGACGACAGCTCCTCGAACAGAGAGTCGGTGTTCCGGTTGAAGGCCGGGTTCTCCACGCCTCCTTTGGTCGGCGTGCTGCATGAAGAGCAGACGCCTTCAACTGAGGACGATGATGTTTGACCCAGAAAGACCCGACCTGAGCAGGAAGCTGCAGACCGGAGGTCCCAGAGGTCCCAGAGGACCCGGAGGACCGTGAATACCTGGTTCCTCTGCAGCCCTCCAGGTCCATGTCCAGTTCCGGGGTGGACTCGATGATGGCCTGCACCTCAGAAGGTTCTGCGGCCTCAGACCCGTCTACAGGAACCAGAAATCACAGGAGAGCTTTAGCGCTGCCGAGCTGGCGCCCCCGTGTGTCTGCAGGAGGACGCTGCGACTGACCGTCACCCTGCAGGGGGGGGTGAGCAGACTCCTGGTCGTCTGACCCAAATTGGCCCCACCCTCCTTCCCGCCTTGCAGCGCTGGTCTGGGTTCCTTCCAGAAAAACTCTGTTCAAGTCCAGATTCTGCTGCTCTGATGGTTCCGGGTCCTGGGGGGGCTTCACCAAAGACTCCAGGGAGACGTCTGCAATGACAGAGGAGGAGGCGGGTCCGGTTCTGGACGGCGGCACGGCAGAGCTGCTGGGTTTGGACTCTGAAGCTCCGGTTCTGGAGACATGGTTGGTGGAGGAGCCGGACTTGGACCTTCCATTGGGGAAGTGGGCCAGCTCATCCTGAAGGAGGAGGTGCAGGTCAGGCTGATGCACGGCGCGGCCCCACGCGCTAACACGCCAACATGCTAACACGTTAACCTCTGAAGACTGAGAACGAACATGGAGGGAGGAGGAGCCAAACAGGCCGACTGCTGCGTCACGTTTAGTGAGCAGAACCTTTTCTGCTATAACTGTTAAAAAGCAGAACGTGCAAATAACAGACCGACTTCAGACGCAGAAATGATTAGATTAGATCTGACAGAACGACGAAAAAAAGGAAACATCAGGAAGACGAAAATACGACAACATTGATTTAAAGGAGACGAAAATTAATGAATCAATCACACACACACGGGGGAGCCAGTTTAGCTCGTGCTGGTTTGCGGCGCCTTCCGTCCGTGAAACCCGGGTTCGACTCCGGGCTGCTCCCTGTTCCCCTCTCTACCTCTGCCGGTTCCAAGCCCGGTTTGAGAAGGTTGCGTCAGGAAGGGCATCCGGCGTAAAACATTGCCAAATTTACCATGCGACTTGTTCGCTGTGGCGACCCCTGATGGGAGAAGCCGAAAGTGGAAGTAAAAATCACACACACACGGACACACACACACCTAGACACAAACACACACACCTAGACACAAACACACCAACAGTGGGCTCGTGCTGGAGTCCGGCTGTAGACAAACGTTCATCAGATGTTAACATTCATGGGGGGGCCTGCAGGAAACTCGGTCCCCATCAGCAACAATGCACACAGTCTGCCCCCCCCCCCCCCCCCCATATGGTACCACTTCCCGTACTTCCTGGGCTTTGAGCCACATCTCTCAGACTTCCACACAGAAGCTGCTAGAACGCTCCCAGAAGAGCCCCCCCCCCCCCCCCCCCCCCCGAATGGAGACGTTCTGGCGTCCATTCTGAAGCTCCGTGACCCCCCTGTACACCCCCCAGCCCAGTGGTACCTTGAGGCTGGTGTTGGACCGCGGATGGCTGAGGCTACTGAACCTCCAAGGCTCTGAAGGAGATTCCAGGGGATCCCTGTGGAGGTCAGAGGTCAGCCCTTCACCCCCAGGAAGCTGGAAAAGGCCCATGGAGAGGGGCCGCTCCCTCCTGCAACACAGAGGGAGGGGCTGCTGTCAGGCCAGAAGGCTTTAGAGATCAACCAGTGAAGGAGAAGCAGCTTCATGACTGTGGAAATAATTAACGGATGTTTCCATGTCAGATTCTGATCAATCATCCATCAATAAACATTTCTACAACATGAAAACAGTTTTAGTGAACCAAGAAATGATTCCCTAAATGTTCCATCCTCATCTAATCTGAAAGAACAACCTGCAGGAACCAGAGCTGCTGCAGGAAATAGTCTGTCCCCGGAGGAGACTATCGCCAGAAAAACAAGGTTTTCTGGAGAACAGAGCAGCCAGTGAGAGGCATGGAACCCAGAGCAGAACGTAGAACCCGGAACAGAACGTGGAACCAAATATAGAACAGAACGTGGAACCAAATATATAACAGAACGTGGAACCCAACATGGAACAGAACGTGGAAGCAAACATGGAGCAGAACGTAGAACCCAGAGAACAACGTGGAACCAAACATAGAGCAGAACGTGGAACCAAATATATAACAGAACGTGGAACCCAACATAGAACAGAACGTAGAAACCCAGAGCAGAACGTAGAACCCAGAGAACAACGTGGAACCAAACATAGAGCAGAACGTGGAACCAAATATAGAACAGAACGTGGAACCAAATATATAACAGAACGTGGAACCCAACATGGAACAGAACGTGGAAGCAAACATGGAGCAGAACGTGGAAGCAAACATGGAGCAGAACGTAGAACCCAGAGAACAACGTGGAACCAAACATAGAACAGAACGTGGAACCAAATATATAACAGAACGTGGAACCCAGAGAACAACGTGGAACCCAACATAGAACAGAACGTGGAACCAAATATATAACAGAACGTGGAACCCAACATAGAACAGAACGTAGAAACCCAGAGCAGAACGTAGAACCCAGAGAACAACGTGGAACCCAACATAGAACAGAACGTGGAACCAAATATATAACAGAACGTAGAACCCAACATAGAACAGAACGTGGAACCAAATATATAACAGAACGTAGAACCCAGAGCAGAACGTGGAACCAAACATAGAACAGAACGTAGAACCCAGAGCAGCTAAAACAAACAGCTGATGGTCTAGAGCAGAAGTTCTCCAGCTGGAGAACCGTGGAACGTTCTCCTGATGCGAGCCGCGCACCAACACACCAACATACCAGCGGCGCCGGGGTGAGGAGGGCAGGGGGGGCAGGCCGGGGACGCCCGCGGCGCGGACGGAGAAGTGAACGAGCAGCAGCACCGACAGAGACACCAGAACGGCGGAGTTGATGACCACGGCTCCGCCCACAAAGCCAAAGAGCAGCAGCAGCACGCACCCGGGGGTCATGGCCCCGAGCCGCCGCGGGGGGGTCAGCGAGAGCGTCTGCTGAGTCACATCCAGAGACGAGGGAGCTGCAGTCCCAGCTGATCCTCAGCAGCACTCTGCCCCCCCTCATGCTTTGGGTGACAGGCTCCTCCCCCTGTCTCTCTCTCTCTCTCTCTCTCCACAGCAGAAAAGTGTTCAGCCAGCAGGTCATGGGGGGTCCAGCCTCACAGCTAAACACTGTTGCTTACTAGCCCCGCCCACATGGACCACCCGTCTCTCAGCCTCACACTGACCGTGTTCGCGCCGACGAGGCCGGGTCCGCGGGTTCTGCCGGAGCGGCGCCGTGTTTGCTTCTCTCCAGGTGCTCCATGTAGCTGTGGATCATCTGGAACGGGACAGGGAGGAGCTTTGTGAAATCGCCATGGAGACGAGGGCAGCAGGAGCCGCCCACAGAACCGCCGGTCCAAACACGGACAGCAGGTTTCAGGAAGGGTCAGCGGCGCCGCGGCGTGGAGAAACCCACCTCTGTGTGTCTGTGGTGGAGAGCGTTGTACTCCTTCTTTAGCTCCGCCTCCCGCTCCTCAAACCTGCCGACTGCAGCAAGAAAACAACATGGGAGTCAAAACCCGACATCAACAGAACCACCAGAACCCATTTGTCCTGATCCGTCATTGGTCGGACCGGGATGAGAGTTTCACGTTGTTTCACCCTGTGGAGAAAAATCCGTGAAGTTGACAAGAAATAATCTGTTGTTTTATGAAAAAAAACTCAAAATGAAATTTAAATCATTTCAAAAAAGAAAAAATCCTTTTCTGAATCAACATGAGTAAAGAGTTATTTAGGAATAAAAAATAAAAATAAAAAAAAAAATCAGAAAAGGGAAATGAATTAACCTTCATGCTATCTTATGACCCCCCCCCCTTCCATTGGCGTGTTCTCCCTACCATGACAAAGGTGGATAAAGGTGGAAAGATTTCATGTAATCCATGGACACCAGTGAAGATCACAAATCATTGAAGAAAAAAGGTTCAGAGCTCTGTCTAGTGGGTCTAGATGACCCAACTCCCAATGGTAAAGTGCCTAGGATAGCACAAGGGTTAAGATGTTACCATGACGTATAAAAACATTAAATCTAGTTGTAATGCCACCAGTCAGCCAGCAGGGGGTGCTGACAGAGAAAGAGACGTCTGCCTGACGTCTCAAAGCAGAGACAGACAGGAAGAAGAGAGACAGGAAGACGCTGGACGTCCCCGCCGCCATTTGAAGCTCGCCGTCTCAGCGGTTGACAGATAAAGGCGTAGAACCACAGGTACGGCAGTCGTAGAGCTGCGGGCCGTCACACTCACTCTGGTCTGCGTAGTTCTTGGTCTTCAGCTCCATCTGACGAACCACAGACTGCAGCGTCACCAGCCGAGCCTGCAGGTCCTTCTTCTCGCCGTCCTGGGAGTCCTCCAGCGCGATGAACCTCTGCAGACAAGCAGACGCTGCAGTCAGCCGCAGACAAGCAGACGCTGCAGTCAGCCGCAGACGGACTCATGGGGGTCTGGGCCTCCAGACACCACTCTGGACTTTCTCACAACACCGTTGTTCACACTACAAGGAACCTAGCCCCGTGTGACCCGGACGTCACATGACTTTGGTCTCAGAGATGGAAGTTCCTACCCCCCCCCCCCCCCCCGATCACCTGCAGATAACGAGCAGCTTTGTCTCTGAACGAACGCCACGGCGCCGCCTGAGGCAGAACTGCAGGTCTGATGTGGATCAGATTAAATCCTGCGGACGGCGGGATGAGGTCACTTCCTGCCTCAGGTTAACATTTTCCTGCCGAGCCACCTGAGCGAGATAATGGCGGGAAAACGGCCGTCACCTGAGTCACACCTGAAGCGTTCGACTCTGCTGAAGGTTTTTCAGAAGCATGGATGGACTTAAGCAGAACGTTCTGTCCTGCTGATGAGGAGGAAGAACCACGGAGAAGAACGGAGCAGCAGTGGAACTGGACCTGGTGACAGAACCCCCCCCCACACACACACACACCCCAGGGGTAACCTGCAGAACTGCCCCGGCTCCAGGGGGCCATCCCGTTCTGGAGAGGATCTGAAAGTGGGCAGCTTTGATGTTAGAGAACCCGGTTCCTCCAGGAACCTGGATGCAGCCCGGTTCCTTAAGACCCCCCCCCCACACACACACACACACAAACACACACACTGCTCCTCATATGACGGCGCTCCGGAGAATGACTGTTCCAGCGCTTTAAGGCGCTCTCCTCCAACAATGGCGTCTTTGACGGCGGGCAGCAGCTCCCTCGTGCACGCAGACACATGCTCACCCCCCCACCCCCACCCCCACAAAGACCGAGCAGGGCATCAACGCTCCATCCACAGGGACAGAAATGAGCTCCTTTAGGGGTTTCTGGCAGCTGGGGGGGTTGAGAGCGGTGAAACCCCCAGACTCCCTTCATCTGCTCCACACAGCCGTCTGCAGCTGTGGTTCAGTGGTCCACCTCACGTCCAAGCGCTCTGCCGTCAGCTCTGAGGATGCGTCGGAAAGAGCTGCGATGACACGCTGGTCGTCCGATTATTCCAGATGGGAAAAGTATCTGCAGCTGCAAACCCGTTAGATTACCCCCCTCCCCCCATGACTGTTTAGAAGAATCACATGACGGTCCACAGACTGTGAAGATGTCAGTGGATCCCGACGTTCCTGCAGATTTCCTCGATTCTTCAGATGCAGATCAGCTTTTCCAACATCTTCATTTGTTTCAATCCTTTCAAGTCTATTCCAGAACTTTCAGGACTAAGAAAGAGCTGTTTTTGACTCCTCCCACTTCCTGTTTGAATACGTTCCTCCCGTGGGCTCCATGCTGAACTAGCAAACATCCTGATGGACATCTGCAGGTTCTGATCCAGTTCTGCTGGGTTTGGTTCCTCAGACTTTAACAAACATTCACAGAAACTGATTCAGACGCAGCGTTTCTGCAGCTCTGCTGTGTTTTTGAAGCGTTGGTTGAGTCTGCAGGCTCAGAGGTCCGGATGAACGCCTCTGTCCGTTAAGGGGAGGGAAGTGGTTCTGAAAGGACAGGAAGTGGTTCTGAAAGGACAGGAAGTGGTTCTGAGAGGACAGGAAGTGGTTCTGAGAGGACAGGAAGTGGTTCTGAGAGGACAGGAAGTGGTTCTGAGAGGACAGGAAGTGGTTCTGAGAGGACAGGAAGTGGTTCTGAAAGGACAGGAAGTGGTTCTGAGAGGACAGGAAGTGGTTCTGAGAGGACAGGAAGTGGTTCTGAAAGGACAGGAAGTGGTTCTGAGAGGACAGGAAGTGGTTCTGAAAGGACAGGAAGTGGTTCTGAAAGGACAGGAAGTGGTTCTGAAAGGACAGGAAGTGGTTCTGAGAGGACAGGAAGTGGTTCTGAGAGGACAGGAATGGCGTTTTTCCTGTCCCCAGTTTCCCTCCTCCTGCTGAGAACTGGGATTCCTGCTGGACACAGAAAGGGGCGGGGCTCTCTCCAGCGTCCTCTGAGCCAGCGCCGTGGGTCTGAGAGCTGGGATTCAGGTGTGAACACCTGTTCAGGTGAGGCAAAACCTGAAGATCTGAAATGTGTGACCTTACGAGGTTTATGAAAATTAAAGTTAAACATGCAGCAGTTACGCTTTTTATAAACTGCATTTTTTTCAATATTTATAATTTTAGAAGTTAAAACGACGTCCTAATTAGGGTTGTGCCGATGGACGATGGTATCGTCCACCGTGATGGGTGAGTAGCATCCCGATGGAGAGACACCATCGTGATGCCACGCCCCCGCCACGTTGCGAGTCGACACCATAAGCCGCGGTTACATGTGCAAAATATCTTGATGGGATCAATGGTCGGTCCACTTGACTAGTTAAGTGCGGGAGCGGACTACTTCTTTTCTATTTTGTTTGTTACATTTTTTGTTAAAGTCACTTCCCTCAGTTTATACTGGATCATTGCGGATGAGTCATTAGTTGGGAAATAAAATAAAGTAATAAAGTAAAATAACGAATAGCAATTATATAAGAACGAAAAATTTAAAAATAGCCCCCCCCACGATGATATCATCGTCCATCCCGATGGTTGCAAGCAAACATCGTCAACGGCCAATTTAGGGGACATCGCCCAACCCTAGTCCAAATAAAAGAAAATCACGTCATACGATATATTACCGTAAATTCCGGACTACAAAGCGCACCCGATTACAAGCCGCACCCACCCATATTCACGTGTTTGACTGCTTTTATACATATACAAGCCGCGTCAGAGTACAAGCCGCGTCAGAGTACAAGCCGCACATGTGATAGCCGATATTGTCATCCTGACAGATCACGGCCAGAATCCCAGAGTGAGTGCAATACATTAGCACATTGTGGGTGGTGCCAGTTTTGCCTCTGGGTCACGTATTTGAGTGTATCGACATCTGACAAACAGCATGGACCTATATTCTGTTCACAAGTCCCTCAGTTATGGTGTTTTTATTTCATTTTTTTTTTTTACTTATTGACAATCTAGGTATCTAACATAAAATTACAAACAGTAACCATATAATCAACATTACATCCCTCAGTTATGATGAGGAAATTTACATCCGCGATTCCACATTTCCCATGAGTCTTAGGGGCTAAAGACGGGGCCAACGCCCGGCTCGCCATTCTGTTGTACGTGTTTAAGAATGAGCAAGTAGCAGAAGTGCATGGAGGGGTGAACGGGAAAAGCTCTCCTTCCGCTTGTGTCGCGGCAGCGTTATGGGAGTAACAGGACTGGTTAGAAAACACAACGGTAAAATAAAGCAGCGGCGACTGAAAAGCGCGCGCCTCAGCGCGATACGCGCGCCTCAGCGCGGCGCGTGCGTCAGAATTCAGAAGCCTCTGCGCTCCGCTCCCGCCCCGCGCGCTCCTTGTCTCCCCTTCCTATCTACTCCGACACCTCTGGCCAGCGCGGCTTCAAGGAGGAGCACTTCGTCCCCGTTGCGCCGGTGGATGGAGCAAATCGTTTCTGTGCAAAGCAATCGGACTTAATACTGTACGTTTTGTGTATGAGGGGCGGATGCGTTGTTACGTGTGGGAGCCATCAGACTGCCATCGGCCCCGCAGCTCAATCAGCAGGAGAAGATGTCTCCAGCTCACACGGAGGCTGTGAGTTTTTCAAAGCAAAATTCCGCTTTTACGGTTTCCTTAGAAACCTTAAATGGAGTGTAAATTCACTCCATGCGCGGTTCTCTCCGTCACGCAGCAAACCGGCTTTTCCAAACCCGTTGGTGACGGTGGACTTTTTTACGCTGCTTTTAACGATTGCTTTTAACTTGAAAGCTTCATCATATTGTTGCGGCGATCACGTGCACGTTGGGTCTAATGGCCCCAAAGGATTCTGGGATGCGGCCGGGCATGCGTGTTTCATTTTGTTGAACCATGACTGAAGTGTCTAAGACCTGAAGTCAAGTCCATGCTGTTTGGCTGCTAAGAGGTGTGTTGAATAAAAATGCCTTGAGCTTGGTGTTAGATAAAGAATTCAAACTATTCACTGAGTTCGAAAATACGTGCATGGCGGCCGCTAATTAAATCCATAAATTAGCCGCGTCACTTAAAAAGCCGCAGGGCTGTAAACGCAGGAAAAAAGTAGCGGCTTGTAGTCCGGAAATTACGGGTAATCCAGATTTTCGGTCTTTTAAACAATGTTTAGCATCCGGTAGAGGTTGTTCCTTGGCGGTCCGGCAGACGGACGCACCCTCACGATGGAGGTCAGGAACTCACGTTGGCGCTTGAACTGTGGCGCTGCGGGTCAGAGGGGTCACCTCCCCGTCAGACGCACAGGTCCAACCAGAGGTTCTGCTAAAAAGATCAACTTTCAGGTCTCTGAACCACATTCCAGGTTAGGGTGACCTCACATGACCTGCAAAGGTCAGGACCGGCTTTCTAAAATCAGTCTGTGTGTGTCAACGTTTCCACCAACCAGGATGAATCTACTGGTTTCTAGGGGTTCAGAAGGTCCAATTTACACAAACACAGATTATTAATCCTAATCCCGCCAGATCGATGGATATTGTGAATCTGAGAGGACTTGATAGTTTTTCTATTTTGGATTAGAAATGAAAGATTTGGTCTGATTACTGAATATAAACATTTAAAAACTCGTGATTATTCGGATGAACTGAGGCCACCGGCTGGGCGTTACCATGACAACGGCTGTCTGCCTCCACAGCCCCTCCGACACAACTTCTCCGCGGAGACGCTGCGGTGGACTCCCCGCATGCTCTGGCGGGTCGTTCGGGGGTCCTGCGGAGCACCCACCTCCTCCGCGTGCTTGCGCAGCGCCTTCTCCCGCTCGTACTGCGTGACCAGCTGCTCGTTGTCCTCCTTCAGCAGCTCCAGCTCCACCTCGTGCTCCTGGTTGACCGCGAACACCGAGTCCAGGTTCTCCAGGACGGCCACGACCAGCGGCATCAGCTCCTTCACCACGTCCTCGTCGTACTTCTCGATGAGCCGCTCAAACTCGCGGTAAATGGAGCTGGCCAGGCCGGACACCCGCTCGGACATGACGGCGGAGCTGCCCGGGTCGTCCTGGTACAGAACCGCGTCGTCCAGCTCCATTTTTCGCCCGCGCGAGCACTTCTTTTCCCGGCTAATGAGTTAGCCGCGAGCCTCCGCTGGCCGCGGGAAGTTCGCCCGCACTTTAAGCCAAAGCTGTCCCTCCAACAGTCATCTTTAGTCGGTGTTTGTGCTCAGGGGAGTCCCCAAAAACCCACCAACTCCGTGTGAAGCCGCCGGACGGGCGGCCGGTGGACTTTTCCGGCGCTGTAGCCCAGCAGCTAGCAGCCCTAAAGTCCTGACTTTGACTCCTGATTAGTTTCCCGATCAACAGATGAGCCTCTGCTGCGTTCACGTGCTGTCGGAAAACGGAATCTCGAGAGTAAAAAAAAACAAAACAAAAAAAAACGTGACGTGACGGAGACGATACTGTGCAGCTAAAGCGAATCCTTAGCACATTTATACCCGATTTGAAATTATATAAGTGTCTTCGGGGGCGGAGAACAAACTGCGTCAAACAAGACACTCGTGGTTTCCAGCATCTCTAAAAACAATAGGCGCTTTATTCCATTAAATGTGTTCGCCTTGATGGCAACTTTAAATGTATTTTCATCACTTTTTTGGGATAAGCGATGCAGGTTTGAGAACTTCAATAGTTCACAGAGGAGCCCAGCTATAATCTATTCACAGTTAATAAATGAACGAGCCTCATTGAAGACATCATGGGCGATGACGTCACATTCCATAAAGAGTTGATGGAAATAAAAACACGTGCAAATATTCAGATCTGATCTGTAAAGTAATAATAGACAGTAAGAAATATACTACTGCTAGGTACTATTAATACTAAGAAATATGAATATTATTAACATTTTTCTGTTTTTATGCAATTCTTACCTTATTTTTGGTTTTTTTTACACATTCTATAGGAACAAAATGTAGATGTTATTTTTGCAAAGATGATTTTCCTCATAAATTCCTGATGGTTCCTGATGCTGTGAGGTCAAACTATGCTAAATATTTAACATTTCACACGATTCAATAGTGAAGCAGGACGGTTTGTCATCAATGCCTTTATTTGTGTGAAGGCATTGAAAGCAACTTTATGCAGACATCAGCTGATTTAAGGAAATGACAGCCCCCACCCAGCACAGATGACCCCCTCCTCGGCTCTGCCCGCCCAGACGAGGAGGACGCTGTAAACCCGCTGAGCGGTTCCCCCCTCCCTCTGATGCCAAAACAGCACAGAACACGACAGTCCACATTCACGCGTCACGGCAGGTTCTGCCGTCAAAACGAAGACGCCTCTTCAAAATAAAAGTGCAGCAGAACCAGTCGGCCTCATCCTCCGTTTCCCCTCCACCGCCGCTGCGACCACACCAAATAAAATCGCTGAGTGAAATAAAATGGAGGGTTAAAGCGCCGTCGGGCCTCCAGGTCTCAGCCGCTGTTGTTCCGGCTGCTTCCGGGGGCACAGAGGGGGGAGGAGCGGTCGCGGGTCAGGCTGTTGAGCGCCCCCAGCACGATGTCGGGCATGTGATCCGACAGCATCCTGGGGCTGATCAAAATACTCCTGAACGCCATCTCGCTGGACCACTCTGCCCGGTACCGGACCTGGGAGAAGCAGGACCTGAGGGAACCAAACAAAGTTCTGAATCCTCTCTGTGTAACTCCGCTTCTTCTGTGAGGAGCTCTGAGATCCAGATCTGAGGGAACCCCGTCAGCTGAGGGAGGGGGGCTCACAGAGGAAGAAACTTTACTAACAACACTTATTTGATACAATCCTGAATTCAAACATGTTTAAAGAACCAAAAAGGGACAAAAATAATGAGAAAGAAAGAGAACAAATACATTTCTGATCTTTTCCTGGGTGGGTGGGACTAACCTCAGTCTAAAGCTGATTGGGTGGATTTGGGGAATGAACTGTCAGTTTATTGATGCAGCTAAAAATCGACATATACTTGTTATACATGTTTGAGTGAATTTAAGTGTTCCAGGTAATGCAGGTGCTTTCCACCAGGGGGCAGTGTTGACTCGTTTTAGGGTCAATATGCTTAAACAAGAACACAAGTTGTGTTTTATTTCCTGATGACACATAAACGTTACATAAATATTTCTGTGATCAAAAGCTCATTTTCAGTTGAATGAATCCTTGTTCCTGCGAGCTCCTGATACCAGTCAGCTGTAACGTGAACTTCTGGGGGCGCCTTTTCTAAACACAACCTCAGAAAGTAGAAGATCAGGCCACTGACCTCCGCGATGGTCCGTCTTCAGTGACGTGCAGCACACGGCCTGGCAGGAAGAGGGGGAAGTGCACGGGCGCGTGGGCGGGGGAGTCGTCGGACGCCAGGCTCTGATAGGACGAGGAGTGGCGAATCATGAGGGACTCCTCCCCGAGCAGCGGCTGGCGGAGCGTCTCCTCGCGCCTGTTGTCCATCTCGGTGGGGAAATCGTCCGGGTCGCCCCCGAAGAGTTCGTACCAGCACCCTTGCAGGAGGATGCGGTACTGCAGCAGACAGACCGATCAGAACACGCCACCAGGGGGCGCTTCACGCCATCGCCACAGCTCTGAGGCTCTTACTTTGGGCTTGTTGCAGTTTGAGACCATCTTCAGGATCCGCTTCTTCAGGTCTTCCATGTTGGGAATGCTCAGTCTGAGAAGGGCGACAAAAACAGACGAGACGCTTACGGACTCTGACGCCTTCATGTAACGTGACCGCAGAGCCGCAAACATCAGACGGGCCTCCTGGCCTTCTTACCTGGGAACCAGATCCTTTCCCAGGACGATGGAGACCACGAAACCTTTGGAATAATCAGCCAGAGCTTTACTGCACAAGCAGAAAGAAACGCTTTCAGTTCAAGAAAAAGTCCGACTTGTGTGAAAGCGGAACCCGTCTGACCTGAGGAGGCCCCCTGGTGGAGAGAAGGCATAGCACTGCAGGGTGGGGAAGGAGCTGCGCAGCAGGATGGCGAGCACGGAGGCGGTGCCGGCGCCCAGACTGTGACCTGTGATCACCAGCTTGTACTCCTGATCACAAGACAAGCAGGTTTATCTGATGCAGTTCTTCACAAACGCTTTCTGTGTGAATGTGGAAGAAACGCAGCGCCACAAAGGTTTAAACGAAAGCTTCTGTGTTTGACCCGTCGCCTGCAGACAAACTGGGTGTTTGCTTTTTGAGGAGGGACGTGAAAATAAAGAGAGTAGATGAAACGTGGAGGAAAAACCGCTAAAGTGACTGAAACGGTCAGCAGGAGTTCTGAGCTGAAGTCCATAGACTTATGGCACCTAAAGAAAATCACAACATAAACGATCACTTAACAGAAATGAATCAACATACCACAGCTGGGAGAATCAGCTGATGGTTTTCTGGAACTTCCTTTCCTGACATTGTATCTCTGACTCTAACAGATTTGACGTTTCGTCGTTCGGCGCTTCGGTCTGGACTAAACCAAAACCTCTCAGCGACGCCGGCTTTGATGGGAACTTTTTCCTTCCTTTATGTCAGGGTCGGTTTTCGTGACCAAAAGCTTCTCTGCAGATGGATTCAGTCGGGATGTTTTACTCCATCGTGTGATTTCCTCTACAGCAGACCCCAAAACTTCCTCCAAACACGGCGGCGCAGACGGCCGAGCTGTCTGCAAATCAGACGACCTGCAGCAGCTGGTGTCCGTCTGCTGTCCGTGAGGAGGAAACGGCGGTCGCCTTGGATACGCAGCAGCACCACTGTGGATCTCACATGGCGATTACTTCTGATCTGCATTTGGCAGACGGGAAACAAGATAAGTTGGAAAACGTGTGGAGAAACGTCTGCGTTGTGTTTTGATGTCACCGGGAAGAGCGGCGACGCCGGGTTTTGGCGTGCATGCAGACGTCTGAGCGAGCAGCAGACGGGAGGAGTGAGGAAAATGTGTCTTTTTTTAGAGGCAACAACTGAAACCGTTTGTTTTTCCTTCAAAATAAAGGAAAATAAATAAAAGTTTCCCCCTTATTTTTCTGCTTCAAACGGAGACGTCATGAGTTTGTTGTTGGTTTCTGGATTACAGACACAAACGGCGGCTGTCAGCCCAGTGCAGAAGAACCCCACCTCCCTCCCTGGGGGGTTTCTGAGTGCGTCCTCACCGGGGCGATGGAGAAGGCCTGGTTCAGGATGCCGTCGTTCACCAGCTTCCTGTAGATGTAGCCCGCCGCCTGGCACATGCCCTGCAAACACACCGCTGTCAGAGCGGCTCCTCCCATCCGCACAGACGCGCTCTGAAGCCTCACCTTGTGGGCGTAGCAGGCTCCGGACACGCCCTCCACGGGCAGCTGCTCGCACTCGGCGGACAGGTCCGTCAGGACGTCCTGCAGGAACGAGCAGCAAACGTCTGTGAGAGACTGACACGGCCGCCGCTCCGCCACCGACCCAAAGAAGATCAGGAGACACTGACGCAAACCATCTGAAGGCGCCGCCCACCTTTAAGGAGAGAGTCCCTCTGACCGCCACCACCACCGCCTCTCTCTTATGATCCAGAGCCACAAAGAAGGGGATTTCGTAGATCTGGAAGGCAGAGGTCCAGTGAGCACAGAACCGGGACACGGGACCGGCAGATGGAGCCGTACCTGGTTGTGGAAGCTGACGTGGATGAAGTCCCGGTACTGCAACCCGGTGCTCTCCAGGATGGAGGCGAAGTGGCAGCCGAGGTGGTCCCCGCCCACGATGTCGTAGTCTCCGGCGTGGCTCCGACAGCTGCAACAGGAGCACATTGGGGTTTGGAGCGGGCCGCTCGGCGCCGCCGGCACGGGCGAAAGACGGAGGCGGGCTCTGACCAGTCGCCGCTGAGCTTGCAGGGCGCCGAGAACGGGTTGGAGTAAACGTAGAGCGGCCAGCCGTACGCCGCGGCGGCAAAGGTCATGCAGTGAGCCGCTTTCTCTAGCTCCGCCTCCAGGTCCTGCTCCTGTAGGCAGACAGGAAGCTTTTGACGAGCGGTTGCTTCACTTTTCCCGCTTCTACAGAAGCGACGATGACTTACAATCGGGGAGGAGGGGCTGTGAGAGAGAACGCCGTCCGGGTCTCTGCTCAGCTCCACCTTATCCTGCTCCTGATGCAGCAGAGCCAAACCGGCGGCGATGTCGCTGGGAACCAGATCTGTGTCCTGCAGCACCAACACAAGGTCAATCAGTGGCGGCGAGGACTTTCACCATCACGTCTGCCTCACGGCGAAGCTTCCTCACAGAGAAGAAGTCGCTGAAGAGCTGCGAGATGCTGGCGAAGGCGGCTCTGTGGCCTTCGTCCTGCGGCAGGCAGCAGCAGAGCAGCCGCAGGCGGCATTCCCAAACCTTCGCCGCCACGGAGCGAGCCGTGGACAAGAACTGGGCGCCCTCGCTGCTCTCCATGTCGCGCACCCCCAGCGGCTCCGTGAGCTCAGGCTGACGGCCAGAACTGCCCATCGGGTCAAAGACGAAGACCACCCCCACCCCTGTGAACAGCAGGATGACCCAGCTGGGGGCAGAGCAAAGGTGCTGATTAAACAATCCAACACCCCCCCAAGACACACCTGTCTCTCACCTGGCTACCACAGCAGAAATGACTGCAGCCACGGTGGCGGGGTCGCAGCCCCCGCCGCTGTCAGACACCCAGACGGCCCCCATGCAGGCCCACACCAGCTCGGGCAGGTAGAGCGCCGCCCGCAGGTAGACCAGCGCGGGCATGGAGCGCCGCGGGCCGGGGTTGGTGATGGTGCCTGAGAGACGACCAGGTCAAGTCAACTTTATTCAAACTCAGTCAAACTTTATTTAATCAAACATTAGAAACCAAATAAAGACAAAAAACCTCTCAATGAAGTGCTTTGACTACAATGCTTGAAATGAATCAATAAATCAAATCAATGAAGTATACCAAAGTAAAGAACATATTTAAAGCTTTTCCAGGTATTGATCACCATAGCTACAGATGTGAGACATTCACGGAGGGGGGGGGGGGGCTCAGAGAGGCGGGGGCAGAAGTTGCTCACATCCTATCTATTTCTCAACGACTCTTATTTTGAAATCTCAGCTGCTGTTCTCTGACACCTTCTTTCAAATCTGGCTTCTCCTGAACATCTGGATCGGAACCGGAACCTCACCTTGAGCACTGACGAAGACGATGGCACACAAACAGAGGATGATGAGCATCAGCACCACCAGCAGCCCCACCAGGTAGGCGTGCAGGACGGCCCCCCCTCTGCAGTCGAAGCGCCCCTTGTGAAAAGTGAACAGGATGAGTGTTCCGAGCCACCTGGAGAGAAGGGGCGGGGTCAGCGGCAGAGACGGCGAGGATGATGATGATGAAGGCTGACAACAGACCACAGGACGCGGAGGAAGATCTCAAAGGCTCCCGGGAAGACCAGGTCATCGCTGGCGATCACCCAGCGCCGCCCGAAGGCCACCATCCCCGGCATGTTGACGCCGCTCCCCGCTCTGAACAGACCTCTGCGCCGCTACGCTGAAAGCCGAGAGCTGTTGAGCAACAGCAGCATCGCGTCAGTCATGACTTCATCCCGCGGGAAGCGCGTGCCCCTCCGTCAGCTTCCTTCCTGCCCACGACGGTCTGCGGAGCTCAGGCTCCGTCTTCAACCAAACAATCAAACTTATCAGAATGTCGATGAGCTTCGAAACGGCATCAAAAATTATGTCGACATAAACAAAAGACACTATGGGTTTTTAACATTTACGCATGTCTTCGTCGATTTTAACCGATTTTTGTAGCTAAACGTAAACCAAACGTTAGCATCATCATTATGTTGATGCTAAAAACATTTCGGCTACTTCCAGGAAAAAAGACCGAAGAATTTCAAGCAACTGACGGTTAAACGATCATATATCAAAATATATTTGTACAAAAATCACAATTTTGATAAGGTAACAAAAGGGAATGTAGAATTTAATCTATACAAATTCGTTCTGTTTTTAGTACTGCCGTAATAGTGGTGTGCGCCTTTAAACACTCGGTGGAAACTGAGAGAAAGAAACGTTCCGCTGGGGACACTTTATTTTTTTAACTTTATTTTTTTAACGATGTAGCCACTCAAATGCAACCAAATGAGGCCCCTTTGCACGTATGGCTTTTTTTAAGGTTCTATTTGTAATTGAAATGAATAAAATAAGTGAGAATAAGTCGATAAAAAATGTATTTGCTCAAAGACACTCATGGACATTTGAATTTCGGCTGGAGAAGTAGATATAAACACGCCGGCCCCAAAAGGAGCTAGTTGGTTCCATGGTGTAATGGTTAGCACTCTGGACTCTGAATCCAGCGATCCGAGTTCAAATCTCGGTGGAACCTGTCGTTTTTATTTAGATAGTTTTTTATGTTTTTGTAATCCCTTTTTTTTTGCTTACAAACCAACCAACCACAGAAGTCATACGACCGTGTGATACACGTGAAGGAAGAAGTGATTAAAACTAAATCTAATGCACAACAGGATGGTTTCGACGTCACTTCCTTGGTAGGTGACGTTAATTCATCATGGCGGCAGCATGTCTGACACGACGCGTTTGTTTACTGTCAGATAAAATGACTGTTGTTAGAGCCAACGGTTTAACATTAATGCAAATAAACGCCTTTTCTGTCACCAAATGGGCACACGCCTCCGAGGTCAGTAGAATAAAAAAAAGTCATTTATTTTCCAGTTAAAAGTCCTTCATCTCATGATGCAAATAAACTAAAAGCAGAACTAAAAGCTCTTGGTTGTGATTTTACAGGACACTAAAGTGCACATTCCAGCAGGTAAGAAGGCCCTCTGATGCCAATTTTAAATGCATGTTTATAGTATGTCTTATAGTTGTTTATGCTGTGGTAGAGCGGCTGACAGTCACATACAGCAGGAGCAGTGGTCCAGGAGGACAGCACGTCAATAAAGGTGAATATTCCGTTAAAGAATGTCCTGAAGGAAGTGCTGGTTTCTGGGTTCAGGACTTTCATCCCACACTCACAGTGAACACAAAGGCAAAGGTCCGCTTCCACGTGCACACAGCAGACTGGATACCTGAGGACATTCGACTAAAAGTCATAGAAAAGGTGTGTCTTCAGGTCTGGTTTCCCCTTCATACCTTCTGGTTCATCTAAGATCTTTGCGGGTTTTAAACCACAGAACAGAAGCCGCATGAATAAAGCCGGGGAGCTGCTGGTGAGCTCAGAGGTGAGCAGAAGTCAGCACAGGAATCTCTCCGACTGCCTGCAGAAGATCTCCACCATCCTGGCAGAAGCCAGTGAGAAACCTCATGAACCTACAGCGGAGGACGTGGCTCTGCGGGCAGCCAGGTACTGTCCACCATCACCACCCGGCCTCAGTGTTTGTGTCTAAGCCAGGAATCTGATCTGTTTCAGGTTGAAAAAGAGGAAAGAAGAACGCCTCAAACAGAAAAAGATCCATTCAGGAACCAAACAAAGCAGAAGAGTGGACTTTGATTGACAGATTATTCCTGTTTTTGTGAATATATTTTCCATAAAGATGTACAATATTGTATTCATGTTCCGCTAATAAAATATACAGTATATCAAGTTTGATCTTTGCTGCTCGCTCAGTATATTAATTCACGTACAGCCTTAAGTTTAAAGAAATTCACATCGATACGGTGGCAACAAAAAGCGATGGTGGAAAACGTAACACATAGCAGAGGATGGTTTCGATCCATCGACCTCTGGGTTATGGGCCCAGCACGCTTCCGCTGCGCCACTCTGCTGTGTTCGACTTTTAGCAGGTCAGCAGGTCCAATATCTCTATAATATATTTGTACAATCCACAATGTATATATAATACATTGTAATATATATGTCTGTGGTGTATTTACAATGCCACACATGCGTGCGTGTGTGGACTGGAGCTCAATGGGACAGATGACAAGGTATAAAGGTACATCAAAGGTAAAGGACAACAAATATGTGTGTTAAAGTAAAGATCGACTTAGATTTTATTTTCGGTCAGTTTAGCAGAAGTTAAAATGGCGATCACTGTGTCCGAATTACCCCCCTAAGTTAGTGGGGTGGTAATTAAGAGTTATGCATCAGGGTGGGAATTCAGACACAGTCACAGGTCAGCATTAAATAATACAAATTTATTGTGTTTTTTCCTCTGGCCTACAACACACGGTTAAATGGAGAGACAAAAGACGACCACGAAGGGACTCGAACCCTCAATCTTCTGATCCGAAGTCAGACGCCTTATCCATTAGGCCACGCGGTCTGTATGTCAAAGTCGGCGTTGCAGGACATATTCCTAGATGCCATCACAACCGGCCTAACTGTGGTTAGATTGGGTGTGTTTCAGATAAAAATTAATGTTGGCATTCATGTTTCTTACCTGCAGATAGTCGATGTTTAATACACAAATTACATAAATGCACATCTTTAGCAACACATTTACACCCATGAAGGACTGCCAATCGCAAGGACATTTAGCAAATATAAATCTCTTCTGTAACAGGCAGTGTTTTCTGTGTGAGTCATGTGTGCTATTTACAATCACACCCAGCTGTTCTGTAATGTTAGACAACAACACCCGCGCACGCGCGACATTCTCAATGGATTTTATTTCAGACGCTCGTGTTGAAAAATGGATTTACTGACCGCGATGTAATGTTTGTTTTTCACCACTAGAAGGCGCAGGTGTGAAGTCGGGAGTTAAGGTTCCGTCATTAAAAAGGTTTGTTATATAAAAGCTGTGATACATGTTTTAAAATACAAATGACTGAATCGATGAAAGGTCTCTGAGGCTCTTGGACTCGACGCCAGAATAGGAGGAAAAGTCCAGAATCTTTCCAGTTATGGTGTAAGAAAAGAACCAACACCGAATGTAGCGCGCGCCAAAGATAGCCTAAACGTGAAACATGTGAGCGATTCTGGAACATAATTAAAAATAAAAGTCAAAACCAGAAATACTGTTTCATTTGCAAAATAAAGCTGCATTTTTTTTGACTCAAAATTAAAATGAAAAAGAAATCCGTCAAAATGCTTTTTCATTTTCTTCTTCAACACTGCGTATTCTGTCACTTAATTAAAGTAGCAGAAGTGTATAATACATTCACTTCTGTATAATACATACTTCTATTGACCTTTTATGGTCATTTTCACAGTAATGTGTATCGTTTTTTCCAATAGTTTTGCTCATTTTTTTCACAAATGAACAGAAAAACACAGTATTTCCTTAATGCTTTATTAATGCTTATGGACACAATAACATGTATTAAATGTTTGTGGCAAAGTAGCTGATGAACTCACACTCAACAGATTTAAACCAAATAAAAGCATGAAGCAATATAAATAGTTGTTTTTAACGTTGACATACAGGCACTGCAAAGGTTCAAATCCTTCAGGCACACTGTTTGACCGGAAACGCCATCTGAGGGTGAGACGCTCCTGCAGAGCCTGCAGAGGATGATGAGGGTTTCCTCTCATGATGAAGAGTATAAAACGTTTAGTTAAAGACACACGGAGGGAGAAGCTGCTGCAGCTGTGAGGAAGGTGAGCCTGATAGTTGGAGAAGACCGAAACGTTCAGGTTCTCCGCGTTTGCAGAGAACCTCCACAGTGTCTGTCGGGAGGTCAGTCTGATGATAAACGCCTCAGAACTCAGCTCCTTCTCCTGGATGTTCTCCTCCAGCCTCTGCTCCCCGATGAGGAGAAACAGAAACCGCTGTAGAGAGCGGCGCTCAGGAGGACTGTGACAGGAAGTGACCCAAACAGAAAATAACCACGTCACGCTTTCATTTCTGCGGTTCTCCAGGAGACGTGAGGAGGCGGCTGAAGCTGCAGCAGATGGTTAGCACCATGGAGGAGCAGCGCCCACAGCAGGAGGTCCTCCGTGAAGAAGCTCCTCCTCCTCGTGAAGACGGTCTGACGGTCTTCTGGTGGGGTGGTGCTCTTTTTCAGATCATCTGAGCCCCCCCCCGGCTGCTTCTTCACCTCCTGCAGACCCTCAGTGTTTGCTGGATTTTCCCGATTTTCCCGATTTGCTGACTTTGGCAGCTTTGGTGGCTTTGATGTCCATCTTGGTCTTCTGGATGCGAGAGAAGATCTCCTTGAAGAGGGCCTTGTACTCCGGCGTGTTCTGGCCCAGCCGCTTGTCCACCGCCTCCACCTGCCTGCCGATGCTCTCCAAGGCCTCGGGGGTGGAGGGAGACTGGGTCGGTGTGGGGGGAGGCGCCGGGGCGGGGTCCGCGGCACAGTCTCTCATGGACGGATCTCTGGAGACGGGGCGGGAGGTCTGCACGCCGGCGTGGCACAGGCTCTCCTCGTGACGCCGGCACTTGCCCAGCAGCTCCTCGTACTTCTCCAGCAGGGCGTGGTACTGCTCGTCCACCTCCCTGAGGATGGACATGCCCCTCTTCCTCACGCTGTTGGCGTGGAGCGCGTAGCTGCCCCTCCTGCGGCCGGACGCGTCCCGGGCCACGATGGCGTTGAGCGCCGTGTCGCTGCAGCTCTTTCTGACGGGGTTGGACTCTGGCAAAGCCTCCCCTCCCACCCCTACCCCCCCTTTGGCGTCCTCCCTCACGCCGCCCCCTGATTCCCCGACGCCCACTTCCAGGAAGGTGTCTGTTTCCGGGGTGATGCTGAGGACGGTCTGGGTCAGCGCCACGCCGTCGTCCTCACCGCCCATCAGGAAGGTGCGGGCGCGGCGGAGCTGCTGGAGCTCCTGCAGCTCGCCCTCCAGCTCTCGAACCCTCGCCTGGCAGCTCTCAGCGTCCTGCAGGGAGAGGAGCGTTACACCTGCAGCTTCAAGTGATGCACAAGGACAAAAAACCCATTAACCCTCCTGTTTGCTGGACCGAGTGGCCCCGCCCCCTTGGCGTTTCAAACAGGAAGTACCCACAAATCCCGTAGACTTGTATGGAGACATAAACAGCTGTTCCTCAGTCATTCTATTGGTCAGGAGAACCGTTCTGGATCTGATTCCTGTTTTTCTTCTTTAAAATCCTCTTTTTTCAGGATTTTTTTTCTGTAGTTCAACTTATTCATTTCATAAACTGACCAATCAGATGCCTCAGTAAAAGTGGGCGTGTCCGGCTGGTCCCAACATCCACCATTTAAAATGTGAGACAGATTTTGTGTTGGCCTGCTCACTCCTGATTGGGGAGAGTGGTTGCCATAGAAACGATGACTCACACCGACTCGGACCAATCACTGCTTACAGGCAAAGTCTGGCTCCAACAGAGCGGCGTCCGTATGGCAAAAAAATGGCGACTAAATTGACTTCATTTGGTTGGAGCTGGAAGTGAAGTCGCTCAGTCCAGTTCTTATACAGTCAATGGTTCGGTCCAAACCAGACTTCAGATCAGAATCCAGAGAACCATCAAAGGAAACCAGACCTGGACTGAAGCTGCTAAACGTCTCCCTCTGGTTCTGATCTCACCTGCACTCGGGTCTGCAGCCGGGAGAACTCTGCCACCAGCAGGTTGCACTCCTTCTCCACCCCCTCCCGCTGAGCCCGCTCTGCCCGGACCGCGGCCCGCAGGGCCGACACCGCCTCCCTCAGGTGCTGGTTCTCCTCCTGGAACGGCTGCCGCTTGGCCTCCACGGTGAAGCTCTCAGCTCTTCCCACCACAAACTCGTCCTCGTACCTGACGGGAGCACAGACACGGTCACCCCTTCACCCCCGCGGTGCTCCGCACTCCCCGCCCTCCCCGCTCCCACCTGGGCGCCGTGCACAGCTCCCTCAGGCAGGGGAAGGAGTGGATGGTCTTGCGCCGCTCCCTCTTCTCCCTCTTGACCCGGAGCTGCTCCATGGAGCGAAGCTGCTCCGCCTGTGTAGACAGAGACTCCACCTGGTTCTGCAGCGCCTCGATGGTCACGGTGAGCCTGCAGAAGGGGGCGGGGAAAGGTCAGCGTGTCAGCGGCGAGGGGGGGAGGCGGCGGGCGGGCTGACCTCTCGATCTTCTGCTGCGAGGCCTTGCTGTCCGTCACCAGGCTCAGGTTGGTGCCCTCCAGCTCTCTGGCCGTGCCGTCCAGCTGCTCGTACACTTTGGCGTGTTGTTCGTTCATGTCCCGCAGAACGTCCAGCTGCTTCACCAGGTACTAGAACCGCACAAGCAGACGGAGCGTCCAGACAGATTCTGCAGCTTTTACACCTGTTCTGTCCCACCTTTGTTGTTCAGCAGACGACTCTGAGGCAATAAACACCTGACAGACGCTTCAGTGCTGACCTCCATTAACCATGTCCTAAAACAGGGGTCGGGAACCTATGGCTCGCGAGCCATATATGGCTCTTTTGATGGTCACATGTGGTTCGCAGACACATTTTTAATTTTTTCTTTTTCATTAGACCAGTCCTTCTTGGGCGCGATGCGATGGCAGAGCGCGCAGTAGTAGCGGTGCTTAGAGAGAAGGATCTGCGCCAGCGCTATCAGTTACTATTATCTATTATTTCACAGAGTTTGTAGCAGCCGGAAACCTGTGAATTGCCGTGCCTAAAACTGCGCGCTCCCGTCTCTGAGAAAGAGCGCGTAGATGCGGGGACGGGATGTGTGAGGGAGAAAGCAGAGGGTGAGGGTGGAGTTGTGGGCTCGGTCAGTAAGGTGAACCGCGCAGGGATTGTAAAAACATAAAACCCGCTGCCCGTCACTCACTGCAGCGTGTGAGTGTGTGTTTGGCTCCGTATCTGCATGTGAGCAGTCTTTCTCACATCTACAGAACATTCAGACCTAAGATCACGTTTAAAGTCTCAACGCCTGCATGAAGCAGAAACTCACCACGTATCAACCAGACTAGACCATCAGCAAAACTACCACGAGAAATACTCACCATTTATTAGCAACAGCATAACAATGTTATTAAAAAGAATCCTCAGACTTATTGTACTTTAAAAATGTTGAAATTAAATCAAATGCACACATTCATTTGTATATTTAGTTTTAAACATATTGTAGAAGACTGAGTTTAACGTGGCTGTTGGGCCGCGTTAAAAGTTCTGGAGTTCCTTGAACGCATCAAGCAGAGATCTGATTGGCTCTCAGTTCTGTCGCTCAGCCTGTTGTTAGGTAATTTGGACCAATGGGGTTCAGCTATGGGCCGAATAAGGGAAATGGGAGGGCTGGAGCGGGAGCAGGTGAATATAAAGTTGGGAGAAGCGCTCTCGTCTCGTCTCGGCGGGAGAGATCCAGGAGTTGCTGAATTAATTTACGGCATTTGTTACAGCCTGCATTAACCAGAATAAAGAACCTTAAAAGAGGTTAAGTCTCCGTGTGGGAAAAGGACGCTACATTATTATATGGCTCTTTCGAAATTACATTTCAAAATATGTGGCGTTTATGGCTCTCTTGGCCAAAAAGGTTCCCGACCCCTGTCCTAAAATGTTTCTGGTCCTTTCCTTCACTCAGTTTAAACGTTGAAGTAGCCATGACACTACCACCGCCGTGCTTCCCAGCTGCAGTGAAAATGAATCTGCTTCTAGATGTGAGTTTAGCCTCTTTTTCTGCTGCTCTCCTCCTAACCGACCCGAGTGTGACCGCAGCTGAACGTCTGTTTGTCGTTGAAGGTCAGAAATCGGTTCAATCTTTTGCCGTGAAACCCTCCAAATGTTCCAGAAGCATCACTCTGAGTCCAGATGACAGTCAGACTGGAGGAGCAGGACTGAAGCTGAAGTGGAGACGCACAAATGTTGTCTACATCACACGCAGTAAAACATGGAGAAGCTGGTGGGTTCACCTCGATCTCCTGCACCTGCTCCTCATTGGTGATGTACATCTGCTGCAGGGAGTCCTCCAGCTCCTTGTTCCTCTCCAGCAGAGTCTTCCCCAGCTCCGCCGCCAGGTGAAGGTCTGGCCATGGAAACAAGAAGCCAAAGGTTAGAGGAGGAGTCGCTCTTCATCGTCTCCCTCCAGACCCCAGCCTGCCCATCAGCCCCACTCCTCCTCCTTCTGCCTCAGACGGACAGACTGAGATGAAGGCCAACCGTCCTCTTCCTCTGCAGCTGCAGCGGCGTGAGCCCAGAAGGACCACGTCTACCCACGCGGCGGTACATGGGACACCGGGACGAGCCCTGATGGATGCTGGGACATGTGGGAGACCTGAGTTCCTACATCGTTTTTAGGGGTGAGGGCGGGACTTTGGACCCTGTGAGGGTTCAGAAAGGACTTAAAGCCAGAGGAAGTCATTTCATCCTAAACTAGGATCAAACCGCCGCCATGTGGAGTTAGCATACTAGCTTTAGCCTTGGTAGCGTTTGTACAGTTCATGAGTTCAAAGGTCAAATCAAAAGGTCAGGTGACCTGCTAGCATCAAACTAGCCCAGTCAGACGGGGATGATGACACTCATCTGTCAGTCAAAAGGCCACGCCCCCTTTTTAATCCTCAAACATGCTTCCATTGTAAAGTTGGAGCATAAAGTGAGCCGAGGCCTCCTGGGGGAGCAGCCCCCTAGTGGTGACCAGCTGAACTGCCCCGGCTCCAACTACACTGTTGGGGGGGGTCTCCTGGGTTTCAAAGCAGCTTTAGCTTCCTGTTGCATTATGGGAGCACGGTTACTGTCAGAATGCGGTTAGACCATGGCGTTTTCATGTTTGCTTTGGGGCCACCATGAGAGAAAACATCTTCAACATAAACCTGTCAGATTATGGAGAATCATCCAGATGAGAAAGTCAAAATGTTATAACATAGTAAAACAATTATTATTAGAAAAAGATGTCAAATTATGAGAACAAAGTCTACATTTTAAGTCAATAAAAAAGTCAATATTTTGCTAGAATAAAGTCATAAATGTATTTTTTTAAACTGATCCTTTTTTGTAAATAACTGTACTTTTACAAACTAAAGTCCGATTCTAGCGCTTCCTCTGCAAACTCAAACGGGTTACGTCTGTTGAGACACTTCAAAGCCACATTTCACTTTTCATTTTTAAACTGGAGCAGAAATCTACGACTTTGACTTCTTTCTGATCATTTCCGGACTCTGTTCTGGTCTGTTTTCCTCTCCCATGGGGACGGAAACGCTCCTCGTTTCTCCTCGTTTCTCCTCGTTTCTCCTCCTCCTGTCCTGCAGCAGCTCCATGAGGCGTCATTCCCACAGATGCAGGAATTCCTGTGGGTCGGAGCTTCAGGATTCCTCAGCAGAACATGAGGTTCTCCACGCTCCTCACAGAGCAGCTGCTCTGGACCTGTGATGTGGAAAACATCTGGATGTGTCCGTGTCTTCCTCACAGGGAAGACTGGAAACAGATGCTGCTGCTTTTCAAAGCTAAACTCCCCAAAGGTTTCAGAAATGTTCACACCGACCTCTTCAAGGACCTTCAGGCTCACGTTGATGACAGAAGATCATCCAAACTTTGACAGAGACAGAAATCAAGCGACCGACATCTGTTTTTGTGTTGAAGGCCTCCAGGATCTCCATCAGTGCTGATGACGTCTCACATGTGAGCAAAGGGAAGAGCAAGACTCACATGTTCCTCCAGAGTTCTCAGAGACACGTAGGAGAGCAGACGCGGGTCCAGACGACCCACAGAACCTTACAAACACTGACCAACGTTCTCTTTTTGTTGCTCAGAGACAAACGCAGATCCAGGAAGCAGCAGGAAGCTCCTCGCCGGTACCGAGACGGTCCGCTTCCTTCCTGTTTGACAACTCAACGCCGACTCATGGAAGCTTCAATTACAGCTACCACGCCCGCTTTTATTTTGGAAATATCAATTGTTTTAAAAAATGCTGGTGCATCTCAGAGACTTCCAGCTCGGTTCTGGTTCTAGAGATGCTGTTCTTGAAGGAGGGATGGAGGCTCGTCTCCTGTCTGTCAGACCTCACATCCCGTCCGTCTCCACAGAGACTCTCCTTTCATTTGAACGTTTTACTGTGAAAATCATTTGAATTTAAAGAAGTGGAAAATGGGAATGATAAAGTGGGAGGGGCTAAAAATGGTTAATATTCTGTTGTTTTCTGCAGAGTTTTGATTGACAGCGTCTGCTAAACAGTAAAGTGAGTTAACATCCAGAGGATTAGGCGAAATCAGATTCACCGTAACCACAGTTACTGGGAAACGGGCCAACAGAACCGTCTGCACTCAGGCCCAAAGCCTCCCAGCCTGAGTGACAGCTGTGTCCCCCCCCTGAAGGAGTCAAGGCCTCCTCTCTGCTCCATCAGCGCCTCCATCTTTCCGCTTCCACATCTATATTTCCACGCCAGCACAAGAAACGTCACGATCCTCTTCACGGGCAGCACCAAGAAGTCCGGTCCAGCAGAACGGCAGCATCAGCACCCCTGAGCTGGAAAGACTGGAGAACGAGTGATGGAGGGATGAGCGGAGAAACGAGGCGGCGACCATGATGACTCAGCAGTCTGTCTGCCTTCAGAGGCTGGAGACCCTTAGTCAGCATTGAAGAAGCTTCTAGAGGCCAAACGCAACGAGCTCCTCCGGTTCTATGGAAGCGATTATGTAGCATAAATAAAAAGCAAAGTCAAAACCAGAAATGCTTTTTCATTTTCAAAATGAAAAAGCATTTTTTGACTCAAAAATAAAATGAAAAAGCAATCCACCAAAATGCTTTTTCATTTCCTTCCTCAACACAGCTTATTCTGTCACTTAATTAAAATTAAAATGAAAATGGTATTTGACATTTCATTTTCAAGACGTTCTCTGGTAAATGTGTAGCATAATTCTTTTAGAAATGTCTAATTTGACAATTAAAATGGATTAATAGAAATGCTTTTTAATTTTCAAAATGTAGCTGCATCAAATGACTCAAAATTAAAAAGAAAAAGCAATATTTCAAAATGCTTTTTCATTTTTTACCTAAAACCGCTTATTCTGTGTCCTAATTAAAACGAAAATGCAAAGAGGGGATTGCATTTGCATTTTAACATCCACCCCGCGCAGCTCGTCACAATATTCATTTAGGGAAAGCAATAGCAGAGGGGAGGCGGGGCGATGACGTCACTGCTTTCTCCGTGTGTCCGGCCGCTGACTGACGCACACACGCGCACCAGGAGCAGACTGTGTTAGCGGCAGAGACGAGGGTTTTGTGATGGTTATGCACTTCTGATGAGTTTCCACAGCTTCTCAGGACTAAGTAGCTGCATGTCCGCCTTCTGCGGTCCTCCTCCGGCCGCACCGCGGACAAGCTTTTTTCTTCGGACCGCCAGCTCAGCTGCCTTCGCACAGCGGAGCGCGAAGCTCCTGATGATCGCTGAAGGCGGAAATGCTGCTGCGATCTGAGAAACCATTATATGAATTTGTGTTTCCAGTGGTGTCCAGAACAAAATAAAGACTGATGTAATTCACAGATATTTACACATTTATCTGCAGCTTCGCGGTGAATTTACTGTTTGATGACAGCTGGAGCTCCATCAACAGACAGTAGATTTCTCGATGCTAAACGTTGCTGGTTGGACCAAAAACACTCACTCAGCGCGAAGCTGCAGGAGACTATCTTCATAATGTGCTTTTATTACAGTTATGCTAATATTTTACGGCCTGCTCTGCTCGATTATATGTTTTTAAATCCGTGCGGTCAGACGACGCTAAAGTTGGCTTACGATTCACAGCTTCTGATTCGCGAGGGAGCTGAAGGAACATTCTGCTGCATTTTTCACATTAAGATCACCTAAAACCGGGTCCTGTTCACAAACCGCTGGACCTGGCCAGCTCAAACCTGGATTCCTGGATCTTAATAAATCAAACAGCAAATTCACCGCGAAGCTGCAGATAAATGTGTAAATATCTGTGAATTACATCAGTCTTTATTTTGTTCTGGACACCACTGGAAACACAAATTCATATGATGGTTTCTCAGATCGCAGCAGCATTTCCGCCTTCAGCGATCGTCGGGAGCTTCGCGCTCCGCTGTGTGAAGGCAGCTGGCGGTCCGAAGAACAAAGCTTGTCCGCGGTGCGTCCGGAGGAGGACCGCAGAAGGCGGACATGCTGCTATGTAGTCCTGAGAAGCTGTGGAAACTCATCAGAAGTTCACAACCATCACAAAACCCTCGTCTCTGCCGCTAACACAGTCTGCTCTTGGTGCGTGTGTGTGCGTCAGTCAGCAGCCGGACACACAGAGAAAGCAGTGACGTCATCGCCCCGCCTCCCCTCTGCTATTGCTTTTTCTAAATGAATTTTGTGACAAGGTGCGCGGGGTGGATGTTAAAATGCAAATGCAATCCCCTCTTTGCATTTCTGTTTTAATTATGACACAGAATAAGCGGTTTTAGGTAAAAAATGAAAAAACATTTTGAAATATTGCTTTTTCTTTTTAATTTTGAGTCATTTGATGCAGCTACATTTTGAAAATTAAAAAGCATTTCTGTTAATCCATTTTAATTGTCAAATTAGACATTTCTAAATGAATTATGCTACACATTTACCATGGACCTTTTTGAAAATGAAACGTCAAATACCATTTTCTTTATCATTTTAATTAAGTGACAGAAAAAGCTGGGTTGAAGTATAAAATGATAAAGCATTTTGAAGTATTGCTTTTTCTTTTTAATTTTGAGTCAAAAAATGCAGCTACATTTTGAAAATTAAAAAGCATTTCTATTAATCCATTTTAATTGTCAAATTAGACATTTCTAAATGAATTATGCTACACATTTACCATGGACCTTTTTGAAAATGAAACGTCAAATACCATTTTCTTTATCATTTTAATTAAGTGACAGAAAAAGCTGGGTTGAGGAAGGAAATGAAAAAGCATTTTGGTGGATTGCTTTTTCATTTTATTTTTGAGTCAAAAAATGCTTTTTCATTTTGAAAATGAAAAAGCATTTCTGGTTTTGACTTTGCTTTTTATTTATGCTACATAATCGCTTCCATACGGTTCTGACTGAGATGATGGAGACGCTCTGCTGCAGGAGGAGCAGCTGCAGGAGGAGGACGCTGCAGGAGGAGCAGCTGCAGGAGGAGGACGCTGCAGGAGGAGCAGCTGCAGGAGGAGCAGCTGCAGGAGGAACAGCTGCAGGAGGAGCAGCTGCAGGAGGAGCAGCAGCAGGAGGAGCAGCTGCAGGAGGAGCAGCTGCAGGAGGAGCAGCTGCAGGAGGAGGACGCTGCAGGAGGAGCAGCTGCAGGAGGAGCAGCTGCAGGAGGAGCAGCTGCAGGAGGAGGACGCTGCAGGAGGAGCAGCTGCAGGAGGAGCAGCTGCAGGAGGAGGACGCTGCAGGAGGAGCAGCTGCAGGAGGAACAGCTGCAGGAGGAGCAGCTGCAGGAGGAGCAGCTGCAGGAGGAGGACGCTGCAGGAGGAGCAGCTGCAGGAGGAGCAGCTGCAGGAGGAGGACGCTGCAGGAAGAGCAGCTGCAGGAGGAGCAGCTGCAGGAGGAGGACGCTGCAGGAGGAGCAGCTGCAGGAGGAGGACGCTGCAGCTCACGACCCACAGGAGGGAAACAGAAATCCATCCCAACAAAAGCACAAGAGTGGAACAGTCCGCTGATGGTTCAGTCCGTCGCTCCAAAACAGAGGAGAGCAGGAGCTGAACCTCCTGCAGGAGGTTCCTGGAGGAGCCTCGGCTCCAGCAGGAACCTGCTTTTGGAACCTCCTGCAGGAGAGAAGGAACAGTAAGGTTCCTTAACCTCCTGGCGGAGCCTCGGCTCCAGCTGGCACCTCCTGCAGGAGGTTCAGGACCTCCGCTCCTCCTACGTCTGAACATCCCAAAGCGTTCGGTCCGCTTTCCTCCAGAACTGACATATTTGTATCTTAAAGGTTCCGTCCAGATGAGCTAACATCTTTAGCTTGGATCGCATTAGCTTAACAGAGGGGGTTTCCCGCCTTTGTTAATTGTTCCGAGGCCCAGCGGGCCGCCGGGACCGGGGGCTGCTGTGGTGGTTGGGGGGGCCGCGTCGCGCCTTACCCTGCTCCAGGTCCTGCTGGTCGTACCAGGGCTCCTCCTCCTCGGTGATGAACTCCTCCATCCTCCCCGGGCTCAGCATGGGGGTCGCTCCTGAAAAATGAGGGAACAATGGCCGCCCGGCGGGCTGCTGGGGCGGCGATGGATGCGCGCGGCTCTGTCGTCCTCCTTTCCGCTCCTCCGGGTCTCCTCCTCACTCTGCGCCTCCCCCGCCTCCCATCCAGCCGGTCCAGCCCCGCGCTCCAGCCCGGACGCGGAGCTCCGAGCTGCGGCTGCGCTGCTGCTGAGACGTGGCAGCGGCGCCCTGCGATGCGTTCAGGTGCAGCTCGGTTTTCTCTCTGCTGTCAGCTGTTATACCAGCTTTATTCACAGTCAAATATCAAAACTCTGCGCTATAACAACAACTCTGTTGAATCAACGGAACCAGAACCGGAGCATTTTCTGGATGACAGGTCACACAAACAGCGATGGGGGTTTGGGTCTGACAGGGTTCTGTTATTCAGGCCCGCTGAATGTGGTCTTTGGTAGAACTACTGATGGGTCCATCGACCTTTAGAGTCCAGAAGCACTGAGGTCCGAACCCTGTCTGTCAGCACAGCTGGCACATCTGGAAATTCCCAGCTTTTGAGCTGACTTTGAAGAATGATAGCGCAGTTATTTTATTTATTTTCGAAAATCTTTATTGAAGATTTACAGGATCATATTATAAAATCGAGTCAACTATAAAGTACACAGATAGAAAAATGAAGTTGCTATTCTGCGCATTCAAAAAATTCCAGGGTGTCAAAAGTTCATTTCTTGTTGAAGTTCTCGTAGTAAAGCAGGTCTCACCAATATTGAGACTGAACGTGATGGTAAAGGTGTAAAAAACATTTAAATAACATTATAATTCCTTCATTCCTGCATCCATGACTACTGCGAGTTCTTTGGGGGAAACTGGAATATTATGACTATATATTCTTCCATCCACTTTGCTCTACATCTCATAAATGCACCTTTTCCTTCTATTCCTTTTTCTAGTTTGTTGTTAAATTTGAATAATTCCCAGTTAGGACTGAATACATTGTTGATGCAGTAGCTTAGAATGATTTGATCATTTTTCTTGTCATTTCTATAACAGTGTTGTGGGACAGAAGACTGTTATTTATTTCCAGCGCTGAATGTTGGACATTGGGGAGAATTAACTTTAGGGAGACGATCATTTGGTCAGAAAAAGGAGCTGCATGAGAATTCACATCAACATCAAGGCAAGTTTATTTGTACAGCACAATTCGTACACAAAGTAATTCAAGGTGTTTCACAAAACAGAAAAATGCATTAAAATCACAATACATCATAGAAATAATCAACGTTAAAAAAAAAATTGAAAATTGATTTAAAAATAAAGGAAGGAAAGGAAAGAAAAGTGCAGATAGGACCTTTCAGTCATATACACGGCTAAACAGAAATGTTTTAAGTCTAGATTTGAACATGAACACAGAAGAGGCCTGTCTTACGCCTTCAGAGAGGCTGTTCCAGATTTTAGCTGCAGAATATTGAAACGCTGATTCCCCTTGTTTAGTTCTGACTCTGGGAATCAACATCAGTGACATTTATTTTTTTATGTGAGCCAATAACCAATCAGAGATTATTTAGAATAATAAACAATGATTTGAATGAAGGGAGTTTTGCTCTAAATACATCTACAATTTCAAATGTATCCATGAAATGTTATAAATATTTATTGTTGTGGTTTGTTTTTAGGAGGCTGTCTATCTAAGGTTTTGTCATTAACAACATTGAAATCACCACCAAAAATCAAAAAGGCCTCAGAATATTTTTTAAGCCACAAATACATTTTTTCATCCCATAAATCAAATAACAGACTGTTTTCTAAAGGAGAGTTGTAGCCAAATACATTAGAATCGATCAGATAGCGCAGTTATGCTGCGTTCACACCTAACGCGAGTGACGTGGCAGAGGCGGCCGGTTTAACGGTAACAGTCCGGTCCAGCAGCAGCGCGAGTTCAATACCTTCAATTTAAATCAACCTTTATTTATACAGCAGTTTCATACAGAATGTAATGCAAAGTGCCGTCCACAAAAATAACATAACAAAAGTACAATAATTCAATAATAATAATAATAGCCCTTCCCCACCAACATACAAACCTCAACCCCATCTCACACCCCCACCCCCCCAATGCTGATGAACATTGGCAAACAGGCTGAGCACAGTAAGGCAAATGACCATCGTTCAAATAAACGGTGGTCCAGCAGCGATGCCTGAGAAGAAGCCTGTTTCCAAAGAATAGTCGCTAAAGCGAGTCCTCAGGCTGGACGTGTCTCCTATCTGTGACGCACAAAGACACGATGGACGAGAGAATCACTTCAGACTGAACAAAATCCAGCTTTATTTTGATAGTCCACTTCCGCTTAGTGACACGTATATTTGCATGATAGCTACATATTTAGTTTGGAGATAAATATTTGATTTGTACTCACAAGTTACAAAGTTTAAATGTTTACTTTGGGAAATAAATATTTAGGTCAGATCTAAACATTTAAGTTGCGAACTAAATGATTAACTTTGTAAAATTATATACTTAGTTTACCAACTGAACATTTAGTTAATAGACTAAATATACACAATAACAAGACTAATTAATTTTAAGTTAAATAGTTAGCCTGCTAACTAAATATTCAGTTAGTTAATGTAACATTTATAAATACATGAGTTAAAAGGTGAAAATGTGCATTTGAAAAATAAAACCTGTTATTTTTCTCCTAAAACCGACTAAATAACAGAAAATACTGCTGTTAATATTTACACCTCTACTTTAAAGGAAGCTTTCAGTTTGAACTGACATTTACGTCCAATTGTCCTCTAAGGCTACAACAGATTCACCACTAGAGGGCGACACCCCCCAAGACTCTTTATGTTGCATACAAAACAGTACATTTTCTATAAAAGGAAATGCCACGCATGCGCAGGTGAAACACACTGCTTTCAGGTTAACTCTTATTTGATCATTTTACCATGTTGCATGAATTTCTGTGAAAAAGTGTTTAGACTCAAATTTTGGAAGCGATTTCCCCAAGAAACAGAATCAGTTGTCGGTCCATGTTGTGGTTAGAACAGCCATAAAGTGAGTTTTATTCTGAAAGGTCCTAAACGGCCCTGATGGCTGAGCGTCTGTCCTGCAGGGATCAGGATCCCGTCTCTACACGGCTCTCATTCAAACCTCATCTGTGTCCTTATAAAGGAAATGTTCATGAACAAACTTCTGCCACAAAAGCCTCTGCTGTCCCTGACTTTTCATGTGGGGGGGGGGGGGGGGGGGGGGTCTGCAGACAGAGATGCTTGGGCTGGGGGGGGTTGAATGCTGAACAGCAGCGACTGACATAAACAGGACAGACGAGTGATGGACGGACAAAAGAGTCTCTGACGGATTTCCAGCCTCCGCTCTTCGACTTTCAAGCCGTAAATCTAATTTCATGAAACATTCCTGCATTTTCCAAGCTGAGAGCATCAAAGAGCAGGAATGTGAGGGAAACCTCTCAGTTCTGTTATTATGGGATGGCCTGGAGAGAGTCCATGGCTGAAGGAGTTCAGTCTTTAATGTGAAAAGGTCTCAGATGAACACGGAACAGACGATGAAAGCAGAGCAGAGGAAGACCGCGGCACAGCTTTGTTGGAGGAGTGAAGGGTCATGACCCCAGACACACTGAGGGTCACGGCAAAGAGGAAGACGAGGGTCTCAGTTTGGTGTTTGCCATTGTTACGTCAACAGTCTGAGACCATGGGGATCTTCAGACGGACCTCTGGATCCGGCACAGATGCAGTTCTGACACACGCCAAGGAGCTGTCTGGTCTTCAGAACCAAACAAGTCAAACGCCCCGAGAGACCAGATGGACCTTAGATAACTTCCCTCATCTGGGTCCAGAACAAACCTCCACCTCTCTGCTCAGAATCCTCCCGTTTGTCTTCATCTGTCAGTCTGTCCATCGCCACGGAAACAGGAAGGAGTTCAAACACAGCTCCTCTCTGGACCAGCCTGCAGCCTCAAACCAGAATGCTGCAAAGCTGTCAGAGAGCATCTGCTCTAAATCAGAGACGGACTTTTATTTTCTTTCTCCAGAATCAAATCCTGTTTTTGTCGACTTTTCTTGGCTGGAATCCAAACTGCTGCTCCCAGAAACGGGCCTGAATGTGGCGTCTGTGTTTGGTTTGGCTTCAGGTCCACGCCTTTCCTGGAAGGACCTGGACTCTGGGCCAGCCCTCCGACATTCTGGACTCTTCCCCGTGAGGAACCTTAAACGGCATCTCCGCTAAAACCGTCCGGACTCGGGTTTTCCCTGAAGTGTCCCGACTGTGGGCCGGTTCTGGAGCTGCAGACCTGCTCTGTCTGTCAGACGGTCCTGCAGCTCTCAAAGTCTGTGCAGAAAGGCATTGTGGGTAATGAAACAGTTAAAGGTACTAGCTCTAAAAGGACATTCAGGTCAGCTGGCGGGACAACATACAGACACCCCCCCCCCCCCCCCCGCCCGGGTTTCGTCTCCATGGAGACCGAGAACAAAAATAAAGAGGCCCCAGCACAGCTGGTCTGCAGCGACAGAGCGAGAGGAGGAGGAGGAGGAGGAAGAGGAGGAGTGAGTGAGCGCTCAGATGTACAGAGGGGGAGGAAAAGGAGGAGGCGCACAAACTCCCCAAAGAACAAGAGGAGAAAGTGAGCTGCTGGGAAAACAGTGACACAGAAAGGATCGGATCGGCTCCAAACCTCCAAAGGAGACCAGGAGACGGAGGAGAACGTCTGAGAGGACAGGAGGTCTGAGGACAGGAGGACTGAGGACAGGAGGACTGAAGACAGGAGGACTGAGGACAGGAGGACTGAAGACAGGAGGACTGAGGACAGGAGGACTGAAGACAGGAGGTCTGAAGACAGGAGGACTGAAGACAGGAGGACTGAAGACAGGAGGACTGCAGACAGGAGGACTGAAGACAGGAGGACTGCAGACAGGAGGTCTGCAGACAGGAGGACTGCAGACAGGAGGACTGAGGACAGGAGGACTGAGGACAGGAGGTCTGCAGACAGGAGGACTGAAGACAGGAGGACTGAAGACAGGAGGACTGCAGACAGGAGGACTGAAGACAGGAGGACTGCAGACAGGAGGTCTGCAGACAGGAGGACTGCAGACAGGAGGACTGAGGACAGGAGGACTGAGGACAGGAGGACTGAGGACAGGAGGACTGAAGACAGGAGGACTGAAGACAGGAGGTCTGAAGACAGGAGGACTGAAGACAGGAGGACTGAGGACAGGAGGACTGAGGACAGGAGGACTGCAGACAGGAGGACTGAGGACAGGAGGACTGAGGACAGGAGGTCTGAAGACAGGAGGACTGAAGACAGGAGGACTGAAGACAGGAGGACTGCAGACAGGAGGACTGAAGACAGGAGGACTGAGGACAGGAGGACTGAGGACAGGAGGACTGAAGACAGGAGGACTGAAGACAGGAGGTCTGAAGACAGGAGGACTGAGGACAGGAGGACTGAAGACAGGAGGACTGAAGACAGGAGGACTGAAGACAGGAGGTCTGAAGACAGGAGGACTGAAGACAGGAGGACTGAGGACAGGAGGACTGAGGACAGGAGGACTGAAGACAGGAGGACTGAAGACAGGAGGACTGAAGACAGGAGGTCTGAAGACAGGAGGACTGAAGACAGGAGGTCTGCAGACAGGAGGACTGAAGACAGGAGGACTGAAGACAGGAGGACTGAAGACAGGAGGACTGCAGACAGGAGGTCTGCAGACAGGAGGACTGAGGACAGGAGGTCTGAAGACAGGAGGACTGAAGACAGGAGGACTGAAGACAGGAGGACTGAAGACAGGAGGACTGAGGACAGGAGGACTGCAGACAGGAGGACTGAGGACAGGAGGACTGAGGACAGGAGGACTGCAGACAGGAGGACTGAAGACAGGAGGACTGAGGACAGGAGGACTGAAGACAGGAGGACTGAGGACAGGAGGACTGCAGACAGGAGGACTGAGGACAGGAGGACTGAGGACAGGAGGACTGCAGACAGGAGGACTGAAGACAGGAGGACTGAGGACAGGAGGACTGAAGACAGGAGGACTGAAGACAGGAGGACTGAAGACAGGAGGACTGAAGACAGGAGGACTGAGGACAGGAGGACTGAGGACAGGAGGACTGCAGACAGGAGGACTGAGGACAGGAGGACTGAGGACAGGAGGACTGCAGACAGGAGGACTGAAGACAGGAGGACTGAGGACAGGAGGACTGAAGACAGGAGGACTGAAGACAGGAGGACTGAAGACAGGAGGACTGAGGACAGGAGGACTGAGGACAGGAGGACTGAAGACAGGAGGACTGAAGACAGGAGGACTGAAGACAGGAGGTCTGAAGACAGGAGGACTGAAGACAGGAGGTCTGCAGACAGGAGGACTGAAGACAGGAGGACTGAAGACAGGAGGACTGAAGACAGGAGGACTGCAGACAGGAGGACTGAAGACAGGAGGACTGCAGACAGGAGGTCTGCAGACAGGAGGACTGAGGACAGGAGGTCTGAGGACAGGAGGACTGAGGACAGGAGGTCTGCAGACGTTGGAGTCCAGCAGAGGATGCCGTCAGCTTCCAGAGAGCAGTGAGAAGTAGGTGAGTCTGTTTCTTCTTATTCTCTGTTATTCACATTTCAGAAGAAACTTGTTAAAAGGGGGGAGGGGGGCATGGCATGCAGAGGAAAACGTGCAGAAACTTTTTTCTGACTGCAGCAGCACAAACAGGAAGCCAGAGAAACATGTGGGCATGGTTAAGGTCCTCAGAGATTCAGCAGCTGCTCAGGTTCCTCTTAGTCCTGTTTCTCATCATGTTTTTACCCAGAATGCTTCACTCCGATCCTCTGAGATCTCAGACGCCTGGACTTCAGCCCATCCATTTCAATCATTGACTCTTTGGTCTTCAGTCAATCTGGAACCCTGACCTGCTGTTCAAAGCCCACACCATGATCCCTCCACCTCCATGCTCACTTCCTAATCTCTCGTCACATGGTTGTCGGCTAAACAAGCTAAAAAACTCACTTTCTGTTGAGCCGCTTCTCTCGTTCTGCTCCTGTGACTCAAACTCCGACTTGGACGAGGAGAGTTTAGTTCTGGGGCGCGTGGGAGCCGCCAGACGCCACGTTTCCTCCGTGGTTTGTCCCGTTTGTCTCCGTCTTTTTCACCTGAACATCTTCACCCGTGTCTCTCTGAGGTTCTCCGGCCACTTCGGTTTCAGTGTTTCAGACTCCGTCAGCGGCTGTTTCTGAAACTTGGCAGGAATCCTGGTGGTTTTTAGTCAGGCGTTTGGCGGCGGGGAACATTTCAGAGCTGGATGTGTGCGTGGACACACACCAAACAGTCCTGCCATCATCTCCAAACACCGTTTGTCCGTAAATCATCAGAGGTTTCATGAAACAAACCGAATCTAAACCATCAGTGACCAGGAGCTCCAATAAATGTGGAGGAAATGCTGCAGGGAGCAGAAGCCGTGAGATGAACAGCAGCCAATAGGAGCATTTCTGACACGAAGGCTTTTTCTGATCCAAAGCAGAATGCAGATGATTCTGATTCTGTTTTCACATAAAAAGATGGGAGTGAGTGTGACAGAAACCCGTTAGCTTGTGGTTCAGAAACAAATGAGTCGTGAGGCAAACATAGGACATTAATATGTTTCTATGTCAGAAACATACAGACATGACCAAACATTTCTGCTCAGAAATGAAACGTTTCTTCAAATGTTTTCCATACTTTTGCTGTTTTCATGGAGTCAGACTGAAGGAGAACTCAAACAGAATTATGCAAATGAGCAGAAAACCACATATTTGACCACTGTTCATGGCATGTTTGCCTCATTTTAGGGATGTTATTAAACTTAACTGATAAAAAAAAAACATGAATTCTGTTCAACTGAATGGAAAAACAGAGACTAACCACTAAAAAGAGCAGAAACATCAGCTGCTTTACATTTTCCAGCATTGATTCAACAATCAGAGATGTCATCATTTTTGTTTACATCATTATTGTTAGGAAATGTGTTTGTAAACAATCTGATCTGATGACGCCTACTGGTTGCTTAGCAACACAAGCGCTGCAGCAGTTGAGGAAAGTAAGGAAAGTCTCGTTTTTTTTGGCTCTGCTGCTGTTTTTTGCATCTTCTCAGGTTTGTTTCAGACTCAAACTGAACTCCTCATCAGTACCACCCCCGGCCCGGTATCAGTCAGCCGGGTCTCACCCACACACAGCTGCTGCGGCGCCACGACACGTCTGCTCCTGAAATGCCAGCCGGAAATAGTTTGACTGTTTATAGAGAGGAGGTGAAGGAGTGGACATGCGGTCTGTCCACACGCTCCCACTCACACAGGAAGTTACTGAGTGTGACTGAGCGTGCTCATGAGCGTGCTCGGGGAGCGTGCTCGGGGAGCGTGCGCTCAGAGGGAGGGAACGCCACGGTTACAGGGTTTGCTGGAGCTCTTTCCTCCAGCCTCCCTCCCTCATCCTCTGCCTTTGCTCCTGCAGGAGGGCCGCTTGCATCGAGGAGCCACCATGGAGGTGAAGCAGGAGTTCCAGAACCTCCTGGAGAAGGTGTGGATGAAGCTGCAGGGACTCGGACAGGCAAGTCCGCTGGAGCTGGGGGCCTTCGTCATCCTGGTCCTGTTTTTTGGTGAGTTTGGCTGGAAAACATGAAACTGGAGGTTCAATGACTTTAATTCCAGAAAGAGCTTCTGTCTGACTTGAACCCATCATCACATTATTTCCACTAAACGTGTGGTTAGTAATGACAGTTTACCACAGATCGTGACGTCACTTTGTCACAGCATCAGTTCATTTTAGCATTTAGGATTCATGATGTTGGACCGACTTGAATCTTTTCCTGGAAATTACATGATTTTCAGACTACCCCCCCCCCCCCCCTTTTTTTTAGCATTTTATCTTTGTTGGTTTTTCTTCTACAGTTAAACTTTTGCAGAAGATGAAATCTATGGTCCAGTTTTCATCGGCTGCTTCTTCATGCAGCAGCTGGACGTTTTACTGCAGTTTTCTCAGGTTGTTTGGTTCCTTAAATGAATAAGTATTGAAAAATAAAAATATAAAATGACGCAGACCTGACAGAAATGAACCGTAACGGTCTAAAAACGTCAAAACGTTGATGACCCTCGGTAGACGGACTTGCAGACAGATCCACTGACAGTGTTGGGTAAATACTTTTTAAAAAGTAATTAAATTACTTTACTTTAGTTACTGGGAGCAATTGTAATTAAATTACTTTACTCGTAGCCATCAGAATTCCTGGCCAATGAGTGAGGAGATCTGTAGTGATGTGGTTTTGCTTCCACGCTTTAGTCACCTTGACTGCAGTCTGAATACAGACCAAAGAAGGTTCAGGACTCCATCCGGACCAAATTAAGCGGGTCGGGTCTGGACCAACGGATCTATCCAGAGCACCTTTAGGTCTGGACTGTAGGATCAGTGACGCCTCTCGTCTGGTTCTCCTCACAGCCACGTTCCTCTTCATGATCCTGCTGTGCTGCATCCACTGCTGCTGCTGTGGGAAACCCAAATATCAGGCCTCAAGAGTTCAGCCCGTCTGAGAGGAGAAAACCGGACCAGCAGGACCCGTGGACTCCAGTTAACATCAAACGAGGCTCATCTGTGAAGATGGACGCTGCATTCATCGTCTGAACCGTGAGCTTCTGGATGACCTGGGACTCTGAGAGCTGCTGAAAATGTCAGAGGCTCTTCCTGAGCCCTCATCCTGTATCACAGCGCCCTCTGCTGGTGTGACAGTGCAACTACAGGAAGGTTCTGTTCATGGATCTCACTCCCATCAAAATGTACTTTTGGACTCACGCGGGTTAAAAGTTTGAGCCCATAACCATGAGGAGGAAACTTCATCCTTGTGTTGCTGATTTTGTGTGTTCATTGTGTTTGAATAAAACACTTCCACATGTAAATGTTCAGTCGTTGCTGTAGCTGCGCAGGAATCAGTGGACTTCCTGTTTGACTCCAACAGTCAGCGTTTATGGTTTAAACATTAACCCCGAGCTGGTGTTTTCACTTTGCCGTGGCGGCTGTCCTGGCGGCGAGGTGGACTCCACAGAGGCCTTCCCCGTGCAGGGTGACAGCGGACCGCCATGCTTGGCCTCCTCACGTCCTTCCACAGCTTTCTGTAGAGCCAAACGGGGACTGGAGCCGTCTGTTGGGAGTCGCTGAGCCGTGAACGGATCGTTTGGTTGGACATGGCGGGGCTGAGGTGGGTGTTTGAACAGGAATGTGTTAGTGGGGGGAAGGGGGGGAAGAACCACCAGCAGAAGGTTAAAAATATATAAATATATTTTTCTAAAACTATGTTTTGGGGTAACTTTGGGGCTGATTCCTCCCTTCCTGCACAGTTTGCTGGAGCAGCAGGAACCCACAGCTTCACCTGAGGACTGGGTGGACTGGTTCCTGCATCGCATGCAGCAGGAGCCCTGGGCCCTGGGGGGCTTTGTGGTCTTGGCTCTGTTCGCCTTGGGGACGCTGGCCTTGGCTTTCTTCGCTCTGCTGTACGGATGCTGCTGCGGCCCACGGAGGAGGAGGAGGCAGGAGGACTCTGTGATTTAGACGCCAGCAAACGTCTGGAGTCTATGAAAGGACGGATGGTCCAAATGCTGAACTTCGTTTTAGTTCCCCCCCTTTAAAAACACATGTACCGCGTGTGCCTGTGTGCTGTAAAACAACGTAGTGATGGGCTGCAGACGTGACAAATGAAACATCCGCGGCTTTATGACTCAACTCATGTCTACAGGAGTTCATTTATGGACAATTATCCTCAAAATGATGATTTGAAACCACAAGAAAGCAGTAAAATATAAAAACCTTCCCCTTTGTCTGCTGATGTCTCACTAAAATGAGGCATTTTATAACCAAACACAACTTCAGTTTACTTTGCTTTAGACAAAATCTAATGCAGCCCTCTATGGATGAATAAAAACATCACAGTGTGCATTTCTGTTTATTTCATCATTTCTCCTCATTAACGTGAAATGAAATCGTTGTTTCTACTAACAAGAACCTTTTTCCGGTTTGTATTTAAAGATGATAAACGATCACAAAAAACATTAATAGAACCTTCAAACAAAGAAAACAAGATTTAGAAAATGGTATTTCTTACAGCCAAACCATGAATGAATACAAATGCAAGTTTTTCTGTTCCATCAGACTTTCTTTTTTTGATTTAGAGAATGTTTTGAACATTTCAGAAAGAAAATCCCAAATTCGGAATCTGAAGGAACAGAAAAACTTCCATAAATACAGAACAAACATATTTCAATAAAAGTTATATTTTTGAACCATTACCACTAGCATGGATAATGTTTAAATGAGGTAGATGTGGATCATCTGTCACTCACCTATAATGTTCTCTGATCTATCGGGGGGGGGGGGGGGGGGGTGAGCTGCAGGAACAGCCGCTCAGAACCCTTTGCGGGTCAAACTCTAACCGTAATCCTCATCTTAACGCTTCCTCTGGGTCGGTCCGGCCCAGAAAAAGGTCCAGGACTCCCGCAGCTATTTTGAAAATTACGTGCCAATAGACACTGAATTGTTTTCTTTAAAAAAAAGTTACATAAAGGAAACTTTGAGTCGTCGTGTTTGGGCTTCGTGTTTACTACTCCGATCACAACACAGAAACGGCATGTGCGCATGCGCAGTTTGTGACGTTTGAATTCCGCGACCAAGCATCGCGTTCGACGGCGATGGCGAGCGGCAAAAAGAGCGCTCTTCTTTCGTCTTTAGCGGATTATGGAGACGATTCAGAACCGGACTCTGACCCAGAACCAGAGGAGTCGGGTATGTCAGAACTGTCTTTCGCTTTGGGCGACTATAGCTCGCCTTTTAAACCGGACCAGGAACGTCATGCTAAAGCTAACGTTAGCTGTAGCTAGCTTAATATAACCGACCTCCTTCATTATCTTTGGTAAAAATACTCTTTTGTTATTTTAATTTTGCCTGTTTCTAAATGTCAATAATAACATATAGTTAGACACCCGGCACAATTTAACAAGTATTTATTTACATAAAGGTAAACTTAACAGAGTTCAACATAAATTTATCGAATCGAACTGTATAATATTTACTAATTTACTGTAGTTAACGCGGATCCACATTTAGCTCCGTTTTCGGTGTGACGTAATTCACTCGGTGTCGTTGCTGATTCTGACCCGTTTTCTTCTTCCTGTCTGGGAATCTTGTGGTTCTGTCCGCTCAGAGGTCCATGGAGGAGGAAGCCTCGTTTTATACGGTTATGGGGAGGAGGACCTGAACCGAACCGAAGATCCCGGAAACAGAGAGTCTGAAGATGAAGGCATCAAGGAAAGCAACTCGGTCAGTATTTGACCTAATTCTGCCTGTTTGAATGTAGATGTGGACACAGCTGTGAGGCCCTTTGCCCTGCTGGAGGCAGAGAGTGAAGCAGCTGAGAACTGCTGTCTGGACTTTCTGTCTGTTTGTCGAAACATTTTAGTTCTGGTTCAAGTTTTTTGTGTCTGTGACTCTGATGGGAACAAAGGAAGCAGCAGAAACTCTTAAAAACAGCCTGATAGTCATAGTTCTGTCATAGTTTCAATAAATATCATATAGATGTTTTATATCAGCGGTGACCGACTGCGTTCATAAAATTTCACTTTCTTTTTATTTTTCTTTGTAGTCTCAAGAGTTTATTTGGTTATTTTTTCATCACATACTTTTGTTAAGTTATTTTAGAGGAGTTCTGGATCAAAAACAATCAAATCTAAAGGAAAGGAGCAAAAATAAAACTTAATCACATTCTAGGATAAAAATAATCTGTTTATTTTAACGATCCAGAATGAATCAACCGTTACTGTTCGGAACATGTTGGTCCTGAAAGCTCCTGCCTGACGGACCTGTTTTCATTTCTGCCTGAACGTCAATGTTAACCCGGACTCTGGTAAAAAAGCAGCCTTGGATGCAGAAGAGTCTTTAGTCTGCGTCATGGTTTGTTGACGTCTCACAGAAGAAGCACCAACTGGAACGCATCAAACCTGCTTTCTGTGTGGAGGTTTCAAAGGAAAACGGGGTTTTGATGCCACACATTTCCTTTCCTGTTGTGCTGAATATCCTTATGGATAAATGTTCAGGACTGGATGAACCTCGGAGCTTTGTGCTGCTTTCAGGTTTGGCTGGATGCTCGTTTTCTGCCGTCAGCAGCTTCATATGTTTCCAGGCCTCTTTCCTTTTGGTCAAAGTTTGGGCCTGTGGAACAGGTCGTTTGAAACGGTGGGGTTTTATTCCGAGCAGTTTCCTATGAGGAGACGGTGAAGCGTTGTGTCAGGGCAGAGCCATGTGGCCTTCAGAGTTTCAGCAGCAGACTCAGGTGTTTGGCAGCGGAGGATGAAGATGGCTCCTCCCTCCCCGCTGCTGTGCCACAGTGTTAACCTTCTATGTTTTTGTTTTGTAGGAAATGGACGGATCAGACGAGGGGAGGGACCCCGATGATTTTGAGGTATTTGAACCCCCACCTGCTGTGGGATGGATGCCGCTGCTGCTCACCTGTGTGGTGCTGGGACCTGACTAACACACCTGACAGCTCTGTGTGTGAAGGAGCAGTCTGCTAAAGTGTGCGGCGCTTTGAGCTGAAGTCCACACCGGCGCGTACCTGCGCACGCACACAGGTGTGACGCCCGCCAGCCTGCGGCGTTGAGGCTCGGTCCTCACCGGCAGCAGCAGCCTTAAGCCTCAGCTTTCTGCTAATCTGATCCTCTGCTGACGCATGAAGGTCGTCTGTCTGTTTTTCTACGCGGGGAAGCGAGACGACAGCAGGCGGAGCGTGTCTGACTGTTTATCAAAGGTTACAGGAGCAATGACGTTTAACACTTGTCTGTAATGAGACGTCCATCTGTTGACTGACAGAAACGCTGGTTTTCCTCGCTGATGGAGCGATGGCGTTTGGGTTCAGTGGAGTTTACTTCTCATGGTTGTTGCAGTGAAGTTTGTTTGCATCGTCTCTTCTCGGAGCCGTTTGCATCCACACAGATCCTTATACAGATCAAGTCCGGTTCTGGTTTTCTGTTGGTAAATAACAGCAGATATAATCAAAGATAGAGATGTTTAACCAAAAGCATTTCCAGAAGAAAATGCAGGTAGATGCCGTGTTGCTGAATGAAAATGAAACTTAAAGGCTAATGATTGGCAACAAAAGAAAGAAATGTTCAAAATTGACCTTAAATAAAATGAGAACAAATAAATAAAGTAAGAGAAAAATAGATATGTTTGTGTAAAATGCCAGAGCCGGGTATCGAACCAGCGAGCGTCTGCACCAAGGATTCCCCATGTGTTTCAATGGAGGCAGAAATCCTGGAATATCTGGAAAAGTTCAAGGATTTGAAGGACCAAAAGTCACAGCTGGAAAAAGCTGAAGATGCTGAACATTTGAATAGTTGAATGGATAAAATAGCTGAAACATTGTAGAAGTTAGGCAGCAAAACATGGAGGAAGATACTAGAAAAAAGAACGAGACACAGGAAAACTATGATTGGTTGAAGGATTTATAGATTTAAGCGATTAAAAACATCCTCATAATCAAACAGGTTTATGGTGCAGTGGTTTTTTCTGGCACTCAAAGACTTTCCAAATATAATTGAAGTTAAGTTGACAGATAAATAACCCAAAGAGGGACCTAAACAAATCCAAGTCACTCCACATTGAACTTCTCCTCATTTTTTGTCCCTCTCTCCCTTTATTTTTATGTTTTGTTGTTTCCATCTTCATCATCTGTCTTCTGTTTGGACTAACCGCCCTGAACCAGTCGGATCCCCGTCCGCCTGCCGGATCCTCATCCTCCGCTTATCAGCTTTTCTCTGCTTGTTTTAAATCCAGCTCTGCTTTTTCCTCCACGTAACACGGGAGTGAGGTTTCTGTGGTCATGAAGGGTTGATGGCGGGTTGGGTCTGGGTCGGCTGGGGGGGGGGTGGGGGTATGACAGGAGGAAGAGCCACAGTCTTCATGCTGACTCCAAAAGCATCAGATTTGCTGCTGGCTGTGGACGTGGAGTGTCTGTGGGTTTGACAAAGATGTGCTGTCAAGGTTTCACATGTCCAGATCCACTAACATCAGGTGTCAAAGGTCAATTGTAGTCAGGAATGTGTGCTGCTTGGGAATAGGTTTGATTCCTGATGTTCATAACTGAAGGGACCTTATAAACATGTTAATGTTTGAAGGGAATTTGTTAGCGTTGATCCTTTTTTACCTGTCAGGAGTGAATCTCTGAGCTGTTATTCAGAATCTACTCTGCTGTTTCTGGTATGTATGTGGTTTGTCGGTCATCTGTTTGCTGTTTTTTGGTCCTCCGTCTTGGTTGCCAGGTTACAGAAGGATTCCAGAGAACATCGGCTCCTTCTGTGCTGGAAATGCGGTTCCTTCATCTGCAGAGAGTTGGCAGAGCGGGCAGCATTTCTCAGTCGGTACACGACTCCAGCCGAGCTGCAGAGATTTACTGTTCCTCCTTTGAAAGTCCAGCCTGAGGCTTCACTGCAGGGATTTCAAGTAGAGCTGAGAGATATGGCCAAAAATAAATCTCTGAAAGCCCCCCCCCCACCACGAGAAGAGGGCTTTCAGTCCGTCACTGTGGTCTGAAGCTGCTGTAAAGATTCAAAGCTGCTGAGAAAACAAGGACAGCTTTACTGAAGGGGAGCAGATGGACAGAAAAAGCTCTTTATTCCTGATTCGGCCTCCAGGTGAAAAAGTCTCAATTTCCCCAAAAATACACGTCTAAAACAACAAATGAATCTGTTAAATCCATGAACCGCATAACCCTGACTTGAAGGGGAGAACTTCCACCACTAGGGGGCACAATCCCATGCTTTCATGTGGCTGTCCCTCATCTGGGTAAATGCTGATTCACACACAGAACTTTCACACCGGATGGTTCTGGTCCACAGGAACACGGATCAGCACCGGTGCAAACGGGGAAACAGATGAGCTTAGAGCAGCAGGTTAGGGATGGAAATGACTGATGGAGACATGGAAGGAGGACTGATGAATGAGGGACATGTTGGAGGAGAAGAGGAGGATGTTAGGGAGGGTTGGGGAGGAAGAAGAAGAGGATGAAGAGTGGAAAGGCAGTTGGTCCTGCTAACAAACCTGTGGAGGGAGAGGATGTCAAAGGAACGGAGGAGAAGAGTTCTGCTTCCATTTTTAGGAGAACGGAGGCGTGCAGAGGTATAGAAATAGAGGAATGACGCTGAGGTTATGGGACGAGTGGAGGTCAGAGGAACATCTGTGAGGAACACGAAGAGAACCACAGATGTTTGCTTTGAGGATGTTTCTGGAGAACATCTGGAGCAGCTGCTTTGGGTCTTTGAAGGTCCAGAGAGAGGAGCTGCGGTGAGGATGAGGAGCAGCAGAGAAGGAGGTTGGAGATGTTCAGGACATGGATGAGAGCTGGAGGATGGGGGAGAGGTGCATTGTGGGGGAAGCAGTGATGATGTTGGTGAAAGGATGCTGAGGGCGGAGCTACCAGGAAAGGGAGGGAGACCAAAGATGAGGCAGATGATCTGCTGTGGCGCCCCCTAAAGGTTAAAGGCAGAGAAAGCTGATGGGGCCTCAGGAAACTGCTTAGACTTTGAGGAAACCTAAATGTTTCTGTTTGTCCCCCCCATTCCTCTTCATTTGCTTTCTATTCCAGATCTCTGAGAAGAACAACATGGATCCAGGTGAGCTTGTTGGTGAGTGAAACAGTTATTTTCTCTCCTAACCTCTTAAAGTTCTAAAGTTTGTCTAAACGAACTCTAATTAGGTCACCAGTGTGGAGAGAGGATTTTCCAAAGCTAGAGGTCACCTAAAGGTCAGAGTGTGAGAGGTTCAGAGAAGCTGAAGGACGCGGAGGCTTTGGTTTTTCAGATCTGGAAATGACTTGTAGGAGAAGTCGGCTTTAGTTGACGCGGTTAAAACAGAAACGAATCCTCAAATGGGAAGCACGGCAGTGGTAGGATGATGACATGGGATTTGGTGTCTGTCTGTCCCTGCGCTTTCCTTCATGGTAGAGATGGTTCTGAGTAAAACGTTCTCGGCTTAAACAGGTTTCCTCAGCCTCAGCGAGAACTGATCTCCAAACTCCTCAGTCTTGGACTGGAACAAGGTTCCATAAGATCCGCTGGTTGAATAATTACAAATATGAGTCATCTTTAGAGGACATGAGCTTAATCCTGTAAATATTGAGTTTAGGGTCATGAGCTCCGTTCTGGATCATCTAAGGAGGCGTGTTCTCCTTGTTGAACACAGAATAGTGTCCTAATCTGAAGGGCGCCCCCTGCTGGATGCTAGTGGTAGAACATCATTAAAAAGATTTTGAGGCGTGTGGAGATTTCCGGATGAGTCAGCCGTGTTTGATTCAGAGATTTCTATTTTATGGAACAAAATGTTCTTGTGAAGCTGACTGAGCAGCGAGTCATCGCTCACCTGCACAGGTGTGCAGCATCACACAGGATGGGTGGGTCTGGGAGGGGCAGCTGTGACCACGCTGGGGCTCATGAGAGCTCGTCGTCCGCGTTCTCGCCTCTGCAGCATCAGAGTCTGGACCTGACCGCTCCTGCAGCCCGGCCGTCCCCCGTCCTCAGTAAATGCCAGCGTGTCTGAGAGCGCCCTTTGTCTGATCTCTGGAGGGGCCGACTGTCCCAGCAGCCCCCCCAGGGCACAGACTGTGACTTGTGGGGAGGACAGACGGTTGTTCAGATGGTGAATAGAATCTTGTCTCTGTTTTTTACTCATGGTCCAGCTTCCTGCTGCACTTGCTGTAAAAATAAACGGACATATTTGGGGAAAAGCACGCAGATCTTCATCCCCCCCCTCCTCCTCAGTGGGCCTGCTGGGGTGGGTTTGGCATAGCGAGGCCTGTGCGGTGGGTGCAGTCATGATGCGCGTGCATGTGAACAGTTTAATGAGATAAGTGAACCCCTGTGAGTCACCGGGCCTGTCCCGTCAGGCTTTTCCTGGAGGCCACAGAGTTGCAGCTCCTGCTCCAGAGGAGCTGGGAGCTCTGCTCCACCACGAGTCTGTGCTGATCCTGCCAGACCAACACAGCCGTCCCATGGGGGGGGGGCTGTCAAATGTGGTGAAAAGGGAGACACTTTAATCCCCCAACAGAACGGTTCTGTTCAGGAACAGAATGACGGTTTGAAACTGAGCCTCCAGGTGAAATGTTCCTCTGCTGTTTGGTTCAGGTGGGACCGCAGGAGGAGGAGGAGGAGGAGGAGGGGGGAGGGGGTGAATCTCCCCATGTTTGGTCAAGTTTCCACTCGTCTGCAGCATTCCTGTAGCTGCAGCGCCGTCTCTCTGACTGAGGGTGTGACGCCCAGGAATGCCTGGCCCGCAGTCAGGGAAACGGCAGCAGGAGCAGACAAAGGGGGCTCCCGGGGTGGGGTGGGGGGTCTGTTCATCATGCAACGCTCAACCGTCGCACCCTAGCTGGGGAGGGCAACCTTACACCATGCTGTCCTGTTAAAGATGCCCCCTCCACCCCCTGATTGTCCTGTGATGTTTGTGTTCCTGCAGCTCTGTTCTCAGAGAGGGTGAGGAACATGTCACCTGACGAGATCAGGATCCCCTCCGAGCCTCCGGGACGCTGCTCCAGCCAGCTGCAGGTACGGCCCGCACCGCGGGAGTCCAACTACAGTCCTGTTCTCCAACCCACGAACCCCCCTGACCCAGGTGACCTGCAGCAGATCTCACAGCAGGAGGTCACTGCAGATCACAAAGAGAAAGAAAACGGCTTTCTGTGACCACAGCTGAGATCAGGAGGCCGGTTTTCATTGGTTGGAACTCCTCACCTACTCCTCACCTACTCCCCAGGAGTCATGAGCAGGTGAGGAGCAGGTGAGGAGCAGGTAAGTCCTCTAAAGCCTCTGCGTTGCTGGTTTCTTCGCCTCCTATATCAGTGAAAGTGTCTAAACCTTCTGCAGGTAATCCCATAATCCAGTTCCTCTGGAACCAGATTACTGAAGTGATCTGGTTCCTCTGGAGAACCCCCTACCCCCCTGAGCACACCTGAACCCCCGCCTCTGATTGATTGATGAGGAAGAACGTGTCTTTGAGAGTCTTTCAGAACCCTGCAGAACGTCTGCTCTGAGGACTCGATCAGACCACAGAAGGGTTGAGGACGTGGCGTTCTCAGAATAACCCGTTTGTGGCCTAAATGAGAGGTTTCCTCAGGTCACAGAAGCTTCTGGTGTCAGCAGAGATCTGCCTTAATCACAGCAGAGCTCCACCTTCCTCCTCCCCCTCCTCCTCCTCCTCCCTCGGCGGTACATTCGGTACCTTTCACTCCTTTGAGGTCTGAGGCAGGTCAGGACACACCGCTCACCAGCGGCGCCCTGCGGCCCGACACTCCCGCCGCTGTCAGATGAACAAGCCATGATTCACCTGGACGCCCCTGAAACCCCCACCCTCGGGCTGTTGTTTTCATGACCCGCTTTGATCCGTTTTACCTCCAAAGCAGCGAGAGAGGGGGAGGGGGGGGGGTGTCATTCCAAACGTGTGCCAAATATCAAAAAAAACTTTATTAGTGGAAACAAACGCAGAAAGCAGCTTCACTATGAAAGAGTCCCAACACGGTGGTGGTGGTGTCATAGTCTGGGCTTTCTTAGCTGCTTCGGGACCTGGAAGATTGGTTCTGTTGAGCAGAACCACACCGTCTGGATCTTCCAGAAGTCCTGAGGCAGAAACCTCTCCGGATTCTCCTGGAGGTCCGCCTCAGAGCGGGTCAGGAGAACCAGAGGACCCTGTGACCCCCCCCCTCCAGCCAAAACACTGGACCACTGCTGGTGGGGGGGCAGAGGGTTGGTCTGATCTTTAAACGTGGTCTGAATGAAAGTTGGACAAACGTGTAAATAAATCGAGGGGTCATTGTTCACTGAGGGAGTCGCCATGGCAACAGAAGCAGCAGCTCAGAAAATGATAACAGACTGGAACAGCTGTCATGTTGTCCATGATGGAGGAGTCTGTGGTTTAGTGGAGGGGATGGTCAGACCCCCCCTCTGCCTGCTGCAGAAAGCAGCCTTTGTGTGGCGGCAGAGGGGGCGGAGCTACGGTTTCCTTCAGCCCTCTTTGTTTCTGTTGCAGGAGAAGATCCACAAACTGTATGAGAGGAAGCTCCATGGAGACTTTGACACCAACAGCCACATCCAGAAGAAGAAGGAGTTCAGAAACCCCAGGTATGCAGCCGAGGAGCCCCCACCTCCACAGATACTTCCTGTTTGCACCCAGCTGACAGAGAGACGGAGCGAAAAGTGTTCAGGAAACCGTCTGTCAGATGGGACGGCGTTCCAGAAGGGAAGGAGGCTTCAGGAGGAGCTGTGGTCCCACGGCGGTCTGTGACGCCGCTTTAAAGCCACAAACGTTCTTAGTAAACTCCTATGAGGGACAGAGGCCACACCTGACACCAGTCACATGACCCGAACATCAGACACCTTCACCCAGGAATAACAGTCCTGTCCCTCAGTGTCAGTGGGACGGTAAAGGAACTCGCACTGTGGTTCCAGGACCGCAGAGGAATTCTGGGAACTTGTGGCCTCTCTGTTTCTGACAAACAAACCAGACTGCAGACCAGAGACGAGGACTCGGTCCTGCTGGGGGTCATGACCTCCTGTGCAGATGGGGCGGCGGTGTGCGGTTGCAAACTCAGTAAACCCTCCTGCTGTTTTCTTCCAGCATCTACGAGAAGCTGATCCAGTTCTGTGCTATAGACGAGCTGGGCATGAACTACCCCAAAGACGTGTTTGACCCCCACGGCTGGTCAGAGGACTCCTACTACGAAGCTCTGGGTGAGTCGGCTTCTCTTTCCTTCACGCCTTCCTCCTGAAAACGGCTCATCCTCCTCCTGCTTCTGCAGCCAAAGCCCAGAAGGTGGAGATGGACAAGCTGGAGAAAGCCAAGAAGGAGCGCACCAAGGTGAGGCTGGATTCCTGCTGCCTGCCAGGGGCAAGTCTGCACCGGCTGCAGCTCATCCCTGTCAGCGTTCTGCACCAGAACCACCTTTACCGGCCAGAACCCGGCCCAGACAACGCCAGGAGAAACTGAAGCTCCTGCTTCCTTCTCAGCTGTGTTTAGTTGAGAACCGTCTGCTGTGGTTTTACAAACCTCTGAGGCACATTTCCATGACGGGCTCCTGCGTTTGTGTCTCTAATCTCAGTCTGCTGTGGTTTGTTCTGCAGATCGAGTTCGTCACAGGAACCAAGAAGGGAACCAACCCGTCCAGCACAGCAGCCTCCACCACCAGCAGCGGCAGCAGCGGCAGCACCGCCACAGGTGAGCCGGCTGCTGCCGGGGCACACGCAACACAAAAGCATCAGAAGCTTTGGAAAGGAGCAGAACTCCTGAACAGCAGGAGAACACAGATCCTCCTCCTCAGGAGGAACCGGGCTCTCCTGCTTGGTCCAGAAAGCAGGTCACTCCGTGAGACGGACAGAAGCAGCACACTCGTCTCTGATTGGACGAACACTGACGAACAGAGGAAGGAGTGTTTCAGGTTCTGCTGTAAATAGATCTGACGCCAAGAACTGGATCAGTCCTGATCCCCACTAGTTCTTAATCCCACAAAGGCTCTCCTGAACCTCCGCTGGGCACTTCTGCACTTCAGATATTCAGAAAAAACGCCACAGGAAGTCACATGTGGCCTTTTATTTTGAAAAACCAGCCGATTCTCTCCCGGCATGACCTGCTGGAACTCCTTCATCAGTCATTCCTGCTGCAGTTTAATGTTTTGACCGTTTTAACTCAGTACCTGTTTCCTTCTTTTACTGTCATTAGAAACTAAAATGGATTCAGAATAGAATCTTCAGGCCTCTGCTGACAGAGCAGCTGGAACGTGTGACGATGAACTGCTCTGTTTCTTCTCCTCCAGACGCCCAGAAGAGGAAGAGCAAATGGGACTCCGCCATCCCCGTCACCTTGGCCCAGCCCACCCTGATCACCACCTCTGGGACCCTGCCCGCCGTGGTTTCCGTGACGACCACAGCCAGCGGCACCAAGACCACCGTCATCTCTGCGGTGGGGACCATCCTGAAGAAAGCCAAGCAGTGAGGAGGAGGAGCAGCTTCAGGTTCTTCGGCTTTTCCTCAGACCAGGTCAGGTCCAGAGAGGAGCTTCCTGTGCTCGGACTCTGTGGAACCGTCCAGAGACTCTTTTTCACATTTTTGCGTTTGTACATACGGGAATAAACGGATGAGCTGTTGCCTTTTCAGGCGTGTCCTGTGAATGTTGGCGGGAAGCCACAGCATGTGTGCGGCAGGTGGAGGCTGCGCTGTCTTCACCTCAAACACGCCGCCCCTCCCATCAGCCATTCTGCTTTTCACATAGGGGGGGGCTGTTCTGTCACGGCAGCATCTGTTTTTCATGGAGTTGGTCGTCGGGGTGTAGCGGGCCGCTGAGGAGGGCGCGGCCCCGATTCCCGACCATCAGCCGAGTCTTGCCCTGGTTTGGCCCCGTCGGTCGTGTTCTTGGCTCTGAGTTGGAAAACCTTCTGCTTGTATCTCAACGTGTTTTTACAGAGCCAGGAATGCTGGAGGAGACGAAAACATCAGGTTGGCTGTGGGGTCTACAGCTCATGACTTTAAACCCTCCCTTTATTTCTAGACGCAGGTCAATTAAACACAAAGAAAAAACGTTTTCTGGTTGGAATGAAATGAACTTTCTCTTAAAATCCTGACGTCGTCATGTAAACAACAAACAAACGTGAACTTTCAGCAACATGTCTGAACCAATGATGGACGTGATGAACCTTCTGTTCACAGAACAGGAAGTGACATCACCGTTGTCATCTAAAAATGTTTGCGTTTCAATGTATGTACAGAATAAATCAATAAAAACCTTTTCTTTAGTTTCATAAAGAAAAGGTTAGCTGTATTCTGAAATCGAGAGATGTTTGTTAAAGGACCATAAATAAACTTTAAAATAACTGTCATTTGGTGGAGAGACGTGGTCATGTGACCTGGTGCGCACATGCTCAGAGCGTTCCTCTAAAGCTAACCTAACGGGTTCTAGTGTTGGGTTTTTTGTTCCAGCTTTAGTAAAATATTCAGGTATTGCTAGCTAATCATTAGCCTAGCATGCTAACGTTTAAATAGCTTAATTAGCTTTTCCATCTTTAAATGAAAGTAAATGTTTCATTGTTCTTGAATTTTCTTATGTCTGTTGCTGAAAGTTGCAAAACAAATGCACACACATATTAAATAATAAAGTTTACCCTCAAGCAGAAAAGTGGTTCATACAAATGTACTCCTCCTGTGTCTAAAACGACATAAACCCCTGCAGTAGCAGCAACATCTGTCCACCACTAGAGGCCTTCAGCTCTGATTGGGTTGTTCAACATGCCTCTCAACTGGTTCCACTCTTACCTCTCTGGTCCCATCTAATTTATTCAATTAAAAACATTCACTTCCCACACAGTTCCTATCATTACAGGTGTGCCCCAGGGCTCTGTCCTAGGACCCCTGCTATTTATCATTTACCTACTCCCTCTTGCTCAGATCCTCCGTAAATACAAGATTCACTTCTGTTGTTATGCAGACGACACTCAGCTCTACATCTCCACCAGGCCAAATTCCTCTCTACCTCCCACTTCCCCCACTGACTGCCTTCTTAAAATAAAGTCTTGGTTTACTGTTAATTTCCTAAAACTAAACAATGATAAAACCGAACTTCTGATCGGCACTAAATCCATTATAAACAGCATCCAGAACTTCTCCATTCCCTTTGAAACCTCCTCCATTGCCCCCTCCCCTCAGGTCAAGAGTCTGGGTGTCGCCTCTCCTTCACTTCACTCATCAACAGCATCACCCGGTCTGCCTGTTTCCACCTTCACAGCATCCGTGGTCTTCGCCCCTCCCTCAGTCCTCATTCCACAGCCGTCCTGGTTCACAGTCTGGTCACTTCCTGCCTGGATTACAGCTTTAACTCGCTTCTTCTTGGTTTACCACAAAAAACTACAACATGTTCAGAACTCAGCTGCCAGAATTATCCCTGAAACACATCACACCTGGTCTGCAGCAGCTCTAATAGCTATAGATCACTCAGCCAATTACAGACAAAATACTCCTCCTGACTTCCATCCACAACCTTCCTCCATCATATCTATCAGATCTTGATCATGTGGCCACACCCACCCGTACCCTCAGATCCTCCTCCTCCCTTCATCTGGATGTCCCCACTGCCTTGTCACTATGGGGGGGGAAGCTTTCAGCTGCTCTGGAACTATCTACCCCCTGACCTCAGAAGCATCGGCTCTTTCTCACAATTCACCAGGAAACTAAAAACTCATCTTTTCTAACTTGCCTATTTCCCCCATAACTTATTCTTAAAAGTTTATTTTATTGCTTTTATTTTCACTTTATGGTAGGCGACCTTGGGTTCCTAGAAAGGCGCCTAACAAATCAAAAGTATTATTCTTGTTATGATTGAGGCGCTGGGGGGCGGGGTCAGTAAACCAGATGGTTGAGTCAGGAGGGGGGAGCTGGTTCTAAAGGAGTTTTGTTCTCCTGCAGAGAACGCTCCATTCTGTTGAAGCATATCCGGTTGCCATGGCAGCGCTTGCTCTGTGGGGTCTGTAGAGAGAGGAAGGTGCCCCCCCCCCCCCCCCCCCCTTTAGATTCTTTAAAAGTTCAAGCACAGAGACGTTTAGGGGGAACGTCACACATTGAAGAGTTCTCTGAAGTTCTTCAGAGGGTTTTGATCATCGTCAAATGTGGACCATGAGTCCACCGCTGCAGAACCCTGCTGTGGTTCTGAAGGTTCTTCAGCTCCTGTGACTGCAGAGCTGACACCCCCCCCCCCCCAACCTCAGGGACCATCAGAACATCGTGAGAACCTCAGTCAGTTTGGTGGCTCTGGAGTTCTGAGTGGGTTCTGTTGGTTCTGGTCAGGTTGTGCTGGTGTGAAGGGTGCTGCAACCACAAAGCACCACAAACAACATGAACACCTGCACAGGTTGCAGGACGGCGAGACGTTCCAGGTGTGACCTCTGCCCTCCTTCTAGAACACGCCAGAACCAGGAGACAGACGGTTTGGATGCAGCTCCGCGTTTATTGAAACCATTTGGGTCGGTGTTATCGGAGCGCCACAGCTGGATGCAGTTACTGTGACGGCTCCGTGCACGTTATTTATGAACACACACACACACACACACATCTCCACATTAAAACTCTTTAGCTGCTTCTAGATATTATTGAAAGTAATTCTGTTGACTTCCACTCGATTTTTCATCGGAACAACATGAAGTCTATGATCAACCATTTGTGTAGCAGAATTTGTGTATTTGTTAGTTGTGGTTGTGTGTCTGAAGGTTGTGAAAAGCTGTTTTCTGGTGACTCCATTTCTTCTCAAGACGTCCTCACACTCATCAGGTATTTTAGCCTCATTTTTATTCAAATGAACATTTTACTGAAATTTCACTGAAAACTGAAACTGACAAATTAAACATTTTATTAAAAATATAAATGATACGACTCAAAGAAGCCTTTTTATAAGTGAACGTCAAAAAGAGGAGATGTTCTGATGTTCACAGGAGGAACGTGTCGTGATTGAAGACAGAAGCAGAATGAAGTAGTGAAGCAGAATGAAGCAGAATGAAGCAGTGAAGCACCACCCAGGTGGTTCTGGAATTGAATTCGAATGAAAGTTCCCGTTTTTTTTCCTAATCCGGCACCAGAACTGCAATGGGTCACAGGCTGATTTGTGGCGTGGTTCTCTCATGGTCAGACCTGCGGGGGCGAGGCCTGTCGGTGCAGGCATTCCGTTGCTGGGAGCGAGGGGCGGAGCGTTGCCATGGCAGCACCGGTGCAGCAGGGCACGGCTGAGCAAACAGCAGGCACTGTTTCTGCAGCCTGCAGGCACTGTTTTGCTCGCTGTGCCACGCCCAGGGCAGGGAGGGGCCAGCCTCAAGCCCACACAGGTGAACTCCTACTGAATGGAATGCAGGGGGGGGGGGGGCACACACAAAGGTGTGCAGCTTTCAGACAGATAGAGGAAACGGAAGTAAAGTAACTTTCTCTGTTAGAGCGCCTCACCTGTACAGTGTGGGTGTGTGTGTGTGCATGTGTGGGTGTGCACGTGGGGCTGAGGGAGGGGTCACAGCAGAGACACACACATATTCAGTCAGTCGCTCTGAGCCTCACAGTCTCCTCCTGCTCTGAAAGCTCGCACACGCTCAGTCTTCAACCCAGTCCCTGCAGGAGACGCAGGAGAACAGAGGAGACGCAGGAGGACAGAGGAGACGCAGGAGGAGCCTGGAACAGGACTTCTTCTCTGTGAGGAACTTTGAACCGGAGCAGACTCTGACGTGCAGACGGAGCTGCAGAGGAAGTCCTGTCCTCCTTCGGTTTGTGGACTTTGGGTCTTGGACTGAAGCCCAGCAGAAAGAGGTTTGATCCTAATCCTTTTGTTTGCTGCTGTTCTTTGGTTGAGCGGATCCGGTTTCTGTGAACCACATGCAGGTCCAGATTCAGGTCTTAGATCTCCTGTCACCTTTCAGGTTTTAGATCAACCACTGATTTCCCCCACCCGCCGTCTGCAGACGAGCACTAAAAGGCAAAAGTCTGAATTGACCTTTTTAAGGGGTAAAAATCCTCATGGCTGTGGGGGGGTGAGCGCCCCTCCCCAGTGGGAAAAAGCTGCTTTTTGTCTCCTGACACCTGAAGCGGATTCATGGAGGGATCCACCTGGAAGCTCAGGTTCACAGAGAGGCACCAAGTCCCCCCCCCCCCCCCCCCCCCCCCCCACACACACACACGTGTTTTCAGCTCGCCCATTCTCTCGCCTGGGGGAGAAATTCCTCCTCCCAGCCGTAAATTTGCAGTTTTCTCCAAACTGGCGGCGTGGTGAGGTTTACCTTCACGTCAGAACCCCCCCGCCAGCATAGCATATTCAGTCCCCCCCCCCATCAATCTGTTGATTCTGGATTCGATCAGTAGAGTCTGGTTCTTGAATTGATTGCCGACAGGATCTCTGTTGATGGATCCAGGACGCTCCAGACGTGTGTGTTTAGCGCCGCCACAAGGCGCCATTAAGTAGTGAGGCGAGAACGATGCAGAAATCTGCTCCAGCTCTGGTTTTCATCAGAACTGCCCGATCCTGAACCTGGACATCTGAACACCTGCAGAGATCACAGCAGGAGGATCTGAAGGATCAGGACCAGGATCAGGACCAGGATCAGGCAGACCTCTGTGACACCTCAGGATGGTCTGGAGGTCCATCACATCTCAGAACCACATGAGTGTTTTTGAGAAGTTCAGCCTCAAGAAGCTTTGGATGTGGATCAGTATTAGATTAAAATGTGGATCCGATGTGGTTCCGACTGCTTCTGGTTTCCGTCTGCAGGTAGGAGATGGGGACCTGGATGCTGCATCTCTCAGCCGGCTGCTGCCTGCTGCTCCTCCGTCTGACCGTCTGCGGCGCTGAAGGTAAAGATCCGTCTCTGAGATCAGGATCAGCTGATTCTGTCTTTGAAGCCGTTGAATGTGACGCGTGTCTTCAAACACGATGGCGGTCACTTCCTGCGCCTCACAGACAGCTGTCCGTCTGACGGTTGGTCCCTCAGCAGCAGCAGCAGCTCACCTGTCCCCACAGGTGTGTCTCTGGAAGTTCCTTCCTTTTCTGTGACTGACGTTCTTCTCCGCTTTCGCCCACAGCAAACTACTGCTTTGCAGCCAGAGGCAGCAACTGCAGTCAGTGTCTGCAGGCGGGGAAAGGCTGCGCATACTGCTCTGAAGAGGTGAGGGCAGACGCTCCTGTGGTTCTTCAGAACCTTTTTTGTCAGGTTCTCCATCAGCGGCCCGACTCTCGTTTCCGCCTCAGGTTTTCAGCGGCCCCCGCTGTGATCTGTACGAGAACATCCTGGCCTTCGGCTGTGGAGCGGCGGCCGTCATCACGGCTAAGAGCAGCATGTCCATAGAGCAGGTGGGTCTTCATCCTCGTGTTCCTCCTGCAGTTCCTCTGCTGTAGCTCACTTCAGTTTCTTCTCACAGAATGAGAAGATCAAAATGAGTCTGCAGCAGTCCCAGGTGTCGCCACAGCAGGTGAGCATGATGCTCCTGCCTGGCGAGGAGAAGCTCCTGGACGTGGAGGTCTTTGCTCCGACCAAAGGTCCTTTGGATCTCTACATCCTCATGGACTTCTCAAACTCCATGGCAGACGATCTGGACAACTTGAAGAAGATGGGGAACAAGCTGGGTGAGCAGGTGTCTGGGTGTTTTGAGCGAGGAGGAGCGCTGACGCTGAAGCAGATGTGATCTTCTGCAGCTAAGCTGGTGGAGCAGCTCTCTGATGACTACACCATCGGCTTTGGCAAGTTTGTGGACAAAGTGATCGAGCCTCAAACCGACATGAGGCCTTTAAAGTGAGAGAGAAGACATAAGGACCGCATGAAGGACCCAAAGTCCTCCTCCTCACCCTGTGTCCCCCCTCCTCCCGCAGGCTGAAGGAGCCGTGGCCCAACAGCGACTCCCCCTTTTCCTTCCAGAGCGTCATCAGGCTGACGAGCAACCTGCAGGACTTCACACGAGAGCTGCAGAAGGAGAGGATCTCCGGGAACCTGGACGCTCCTGAAGGAGGCTTCGATGCCATCCTGCAGGCCGCAGTGTGCGGGGTCAGTGAGTCTGGGGGGGCCGCCTCCATCCGCCGATGAAGCTGATGACATGCAGTCTGATCGACCTCCTGTAGCTTCTCTGAAGGAAGGTCTTCTCCTGTTGTTGACCTGCCGGGTCTCAAGTTTCTCTGTGACTGCAGTCAGTGAAGCAGCAGATTCTCTTCTGTCCATGGTGGAGAGGTGGCCTCCAACCTCCTCTCCAAGGTGCTCAGGTGCAGCCGCCTGGAGCTGCTGTCACTTCCTCTTTTGTTCCGGCCAACAAAAATAATCCCCGATTGAGGAAAATGTCCAAACTGGTCGTCTTGATGCATCTTTTCTGCCTCCATTCTTCACCTGCTGCAGGAGAAGATCGGCTGGCGTCAGCACAGCACGCACCTCCTGGTCTTCTCCACCGAGTCGGCCTTTCACTACGAGGCCGATGGCGTCAACGTGCTGTCCGGCATCCTCCCAAGAAACGACGAGCAGTGTCACCTGGACGACCAGGGCCGATACACTGAAGCAACCACCCAGGACTACCCCTCCATCCCCACGCTGGTCCGCCTGCTGGGAAAGCACAACATCATCCCCATCTTCGCCGTCACCAACCACTCGTACTCGTACTACGAAGTCCGTGGTGTTCAGATGTTCAGAGGCTCTGCTCCTGGCTGAAGCGTCGGTCACTGAACCTCCATGTTTCTGGAATTTGCCTGCAGAAACTCAAAGCGTATTTCCCCATCGCTGAGGTCGGGCTGCTTCAGGACGACTCCTCCAACATCCTGCAGGTCATGGAGGAGGCCTTCAAGGTGAGAGTCTGCAGGTGGCGCTGTCTGGGTGGAAACCGTTCCTCTGTCTGATCCTCCCGGCCTTTCAGAGTATTCGCTCCAAGATGAGCATCCGTGCTGAGGAGCGGCCCAAAGCCTTCGAGGCTCAGTTCCTGAAGACCAGCGGGGAGGTGGCAGATTTTGGAGACTTCCAGTTTGAGCCTGGGATGATTGTAGGTGTCTGAATGCCTCATGACCCATGTTGGAGCTCAGGGGGTGTTGGACATGACTGCATTCTCGTCTGCTCTCAAGGGAAAGTTCAAGATGATTCTGAAGGCCCGGCGAACCATTGATGACGAGCTCGTCTGCAATATGGATCCAAGTGATCAGAAGGGCACCATGAGGGTCAAACCCACGACCTTCAACGCCGCCATGAGCATTAAGGCCTCCGTTCTGTGTCCTTCCTGCAGCTGTGAGATGGTCAGGTTTGCGTGCATGAGCTGCAACGTTCACTGACTGTCATGGTGGACTCATGTCCAGATGTTTCCTGCAGACTCCCATCCTGAAGTCGGACAGATGCCACAGAAACGGCGACCTGGTGTGCGGGAAGTGTCAGTGCCACAGCGGCTGGTGAGTCCACCACAGGGATGTTCAGGACAAGCGAAGACACACCAGGTTTCTGCTCGATTTGAATCCTTTTCCCTCGTTTCTCTTTCAGGCTCGGAAACTTCTGCAACTGTTCAGAGAAGGATTCTGTTCTGGACACCAACCAGTGCATGGGCCCTGGCATGACGCAGCCGTGTTCAGGCCGCGGCGACTGTCAGGCGTGTGGAACCTGCATGTGCTACAACCCTGAGCAGTTCGAGGGCCCGTTCTGCCAGTACGACCGGACACAATGCCAGAGGCATGGCGGCTTCCTCTGCAATGGTACCGCAGCTCGCCAGACATATCTTGTGGAGTCCCTCAGGGTTCCGTCCTGGGCCTTATTTTATTCATTTCTTATATGATTCCATTTGGGAAACTAACTAGCAGATGTAGCCACATTTCCGATCATTTTTATAGAGTAGACATCAACATACATTATTCTAAATTATTGGATTGACTACCATTAAATTGTTGTTACTTAGCAACGGTTTATACTTGAATAGGCAGAAAACAGAAATGTGCATTTTTTGGAAACTCACTTCCTGTTTCATGACGTGGAATCAGACGTATTTCCTGATTGATGACATGGAATCAGACTCACTTCCTGTTTCATGATGTTAAATCAGACTTGCTTCCTGTTTCATGACGTGGAATCAGACGTATTTCCTGTTTGATGACATGGAATCAGACTCACTTCCTGTTTCATGATGTTAAATCAGACTCGCTTCCTGTTTCCTGTTTGATGACATGGAATCAGACGTACTTCATGTTTGATGACATTGAATCAGACGTACTTCCTATTCAATTCAATTTTATTTGTATAGCCCAAAATCACAACAACAGTTGTCTCGATGGGCTTCGAAGTAAAACATGAACTCAAAAGGATCATGAATACAAAGAGTTCAATAGGAAAATACTTAAATGAACTAACAAACTGACTAAGTTATACTGGCATCCCTGCCCTTAGACCCCCCTTCCTGTTTTATGACGTGGAATCAGACTCACTTCCTGTTTTATGATGTTAAATCAAACTCACTTGCTGTTTCGTGGAGTGGAATCAGACTCACTTCCTGTTTCATGACGTGGAATCAGACTCACTTCCGGTTTCATGACGTGGAATCAGACTAACTTCCTGTTTTATGATTTGGAATCAGACGTACTTCCTGTTTGATGACGTGGAATCAGGCTCACTTCCTGTTTCATGACGTGGAATCAGACTAACTTCCTGTTTTATGATTTGGAATCAGACGTACTTCCTGTTTGATGACATTGAATCAGACGTACTTCTTGTTTGATGACATTGAATCAGACGTACTTCCTGTTTGATGACATTGAATCAGACGTACTTCCTGTTTGATGACATTGAATCAGACTCACTTCCTGTTTGATGACATTGAATCAGACATACTTCCTGTTTCATGACATGGAATCAGACTCACTTCCTGTTTCATGACATTGAATCAGACGTACTTCCTGTTTCATGACATTGAATCAGACGTACTTCCTGTTTGATGACATGGAATCAGACGTACTTCATGTTTGATGACATTGAATCAGACTCACTTCCTGTTTCATGACGTGGAATCAGACATACTTCCTGTTTGATGACATTGAATCAGACGTACTTCCTGTTTGATGACATTGAACCAGACGTACTTCCTGTTTGATGACGTGGAATCAGACTCACTTCCTGTTTCATGGATTGTAATCAGACTCACTTCCTGTTTGATGACGTGGAATCAGACTCACTTCCTGTTTGATGACATGGAATCAGACGTACTTCCTGTTTGATGACATGGAATCAGTCTCACTTCCTGTTTCATGGATTGTAATCAGACTCACTTCCTGTTTGATGACGTGGAATCATACTCACTTCCTGTTTCATGGATTGTAATCAGACTCACTTCCTGTTTGATGACGTGGAATCAGACTCACTTCCTGTTTCATGGATTGTAATCAGGCTCACTTCCTGTTTGATGACATGGAATCAGACGTACTTCCTGTTTGATGACATGGAATCAGACTTACTTCCTGTTTCATGACATGGAATCAGACGTACTTCATTTTTGATGACATGGAATCAGACGTACTTCCTGTTTGATGACATGGAATCAGACATACTTCCTGTTTGATGACATTGAATCAGACTAACTTCCTGTTTGATGACATTGAATCAGACGTACTTCCTGTTTGATGACGTGGAATCAGTCTCACTTCCTGTTTCATGGATTGTAATCAGACTCACTTCCTGTTTGATGACGTGGAATCAGACTCACTTCCTGTTTGATGACATGGAATCAGACGTACTTCCTGTTTGATGACATGGAATCAGACTCACTTCCGGTTTCATGACATGGAATCGGAGGTACTTCATGTTTGATGACATGGAATCAGACGTACTTCCTGTTTGATGACATGGAATCAGACATACTTCCTGTTTGATGACATGGAATCAGATTAACTTCCTGTTTGATGACATTGAATCAGACGTACTTCCTGTTTGATGACGTGGAATCAGACTCACTTCCTGTTTGATGACATTGAATCAGACTAACTTCCTGTTTGATGACATTGAATCAGACGTACTTCCTGTTTGATGACGTGGAATCAGTCTCACTTCCTGTTTCATGGATTGTAATCAGACTCACTTCCTGTTTGATGACGTGGAATCAGACTCACTTCCTGTTTGATGACATGGAATCAGACGTACTTCATTTTTGATGACATGGAATCAGACGTACTTCCTGTTTGATGACATGGAATCAGACATACTTCCTGTTTGATGACATTGAATCAGACGTACTTCCTGTTTGATGACATGGAATCAGACTTACTTCCTGTTTCATGACATGGAATCAGACGTACTTCATTTTTGATGACATGGAATCAGACGTACTTCCTGTTTGATGACATGGAATCAGACATACTTCCTGTTTGATGACATTGAATCAGACTAACTTCCTGTTTGATGACATTGAATCAGACGTACTTCCTGTTTGATGACGTGGAATCAGTCTCACTTCCTGTTTCATGGATTGTAATCAGACTCACTTCCTGTTTGATGACGTGGAATCAGACTCACTTCCTGTTTGATGACATGGAATCAGACGTACTTCCTGTTTGATGACATGGAATCAGACGTACTTCCGGTTTCATGACATGGAATCGGAGGTACTTCATGTTTGATGACATGGAATCAGACGTACTTCCTGTTTGATGACATGGAATCAGACATACTTCCTGTTTGATGACATGGAATCAGATTAACTTCCTGTTTGATGACATTGAATCAGACGTACTTCCTGTTTGATGACGTGGAATCAGACTCACTTCCTGTTTCATGGATTGTAATCAGACTCACTTCCTGTTTGATGACGTGGAATCAGACTCACTTCCTGTTTGATGACATGGAATCAGACGTACTTCTTGTTTGATGTCATGGAATCAGACGTACTTCATGTTTGATGACATTGAATCAGACGTACTTCCTGTTTGATGACATTAAATCAGACGTACTTCCTGTTTGATGACATTGAATCAGACATACTTCCTGTATCATGTCATGGAATCAGACTCACTTCCTGTTTCATGAACTTCCTGCCTCCACGCTAAACGTGTCTGCCTTTCACCCCTTCAGACCGCGGCTCGTGCTTGATGGGGCGTTGCGCCTGCACTGAGGGATGGGAGGGCGACGCCTGCGAGTGTCCCAAGAGCAACCAGACCTGTTTGGACAGCAGAGGGGTGAGAACCTCCACCGGGGTATGCGGTTCCGTCACCTCGCCGTCTAACATCTGTGTGTGTGTGTCAGGGGATCTGCAGTGGGCGGGGTAAGTGTGTTTGCGGCCGCTGCGAGTGCCTTGATTCCGGCACCGAGATGACCTCCACCTGCGAGCCCAACTTCCAGGTGAGCTTCCTGTCACCTGCAGGGCAGAGAACCCTGCTTCTCCTCTGACCTCCTGCTTCAGTTCCAGCTGGGCGCCTGCGAGGCCAGCAAGAGCTGCACTCAGTGCAAAGCCTGGAAGACGGGCGAGAAGAAGGAGCAGGCCAAGTGCGACAAGTGTCTGTTCAAGGTGGAGCTGGTGGAGGAGCTGAAAGAACGTAGGCAGCAGGAGCCAAGCACCCGCAGCCCCACGCTGACCCGATCTGACAAGCTCTGTCTGCTTTCAGGGGAGACGGTCGTGGATTCCTGCAGCTTCAGGGATGAAGATGATGACTGCACGTTCAGGTACACCGTAGAAAGCCTGCCCTCCTCCAAAGAGCTGCTGATCCAGGTGCTCAAAGATAAAGGTGAGCCGATAAACGGGAATTTTGAAAACCCCCGTTTATGTCTCAGATGAGGACGGGTTTACGGTTAAGATGATCAAGATTCTGAGGGTTCTCCAGAACCGGCATCAGGCTGTACGTGTTTTTGCTGAAATGAGGAGGTGAGAGTCAGACCAACGCTGTGCTTTGACCCGTCAGAATGTCCTCCTGGTGGCCTCCTCTGGCTGCTCCCGCTCCTCCTGTTCCTCCTGCTGTTGCTGGCGCTGCTGCTGCTCTGCTGCTGGAAGTACTGCGCCTGCTGCGCCTCCTGCTGGCAGGTAAAGCCTCCCACCTGAGAGCAGGCGGACGCCGCTCTGGCCTCCCTCTGACCACCTTCTGTCTTCACACAGAGCTGCCTCGCCCTGCTGCCGTGCTGTAGGAGGGGTAAGAGGCTCGTCATGTGACTGTGACATCACAGTTCCACCCCTCCCACCCGGGTGACCTCCCGCTGTCGTCTCTCCAGGTCGCATGGTGGGATTTAAGGAGGACGAGTATTTTTTTCGCCAGTCCTGCATCAACTCAGACCACTTGGACACCCCCATGGTGAGGACCGGTCCTCTGAAGGGGCCCGACGTGGTCCGCTGGACGGTGACGGACAACGTTCACCGGGAACCGGATCATCCCGCCGCTCTGGCCACGCCCAACAGCCAAGAGACGAGTGAGTGTCCTGCTGATGCCTCGCCACAACGGCAGCAGGGGCTCTTACTATGAAAAACGTCCTAACCTTCTTCCTTTGTCCCTGTGAAGTCAAGTTCCCCATCTCCCTGCGGCTCAACCGCCCCTTCAACGAGAACCTGTCCTGGCCCGAGTCCGTGGAGGCGGAGCAACTCAGCAGTGAAGTCTCTGAAAACGTGAGTGGCGTTGTCTGTTAAGCTCCTCCCATCAAAGACTGATTCACCAGAACCGACCCCCCCTGTCCTCAGCTGAACGAGGTGTACAAGCAGATCCCAGGAGCCCACAAGGTGAAGCAGACCAACTTCAGGTTAGGACCCCCCATCTCCACCCGCCCCCCAGAACCTGCTGCTGTCAGTCTGTTGGTCACAAACTGACGCTGCTCTTTTCTTCCAGGGTGCAGCAGAACGCTGGGAAAAGGTAAAATCCTGGTTCCTGGTTCCTCCTGGAGAACATTGTAGTCATACTTCTGTGTGTGTCCCCCCACCCCCCAGGAAGGATTACGCCATCGTGGACACGGTTCTGGCAGCCCCGCGCTGCAGCTTCAAGGACATCATCAAACTCACGGAGAAGAACGTCCAGTCCGGAAGCTTCCGCAACCTCAAAGTGGCGCCCGGATACTACACGGTGGCCACAGACAGGGGTTTGTGTGTGGGGGGGTCACGGTTACGATGGCTGTGCTCGTCCGTTCTGCTGGTGACCCTCACGACCGCCTTTCTCCTGCTGCAGAGGCGGCCGGAGCCGTGGAGTTCCAGGAGGGCGTGGATCTGGTGGACGTCCACGTGCCGCTCTTCATCAAAGACCAGGACGATGACAAGAAGACGCTGCGGGTGGAGGCCATCGATGTGCCGCTGGGAATCGCAGAGATCGGAAAACGGCGGGTCAACATCACCATCATCAAAGAGCGCGGTGAGAAACCCTCTATGGGGTAGGGGGTGGGGGTCAGGAGCAACCGTCTGACCTGAAGAGGAATGAAGCTGCAGCTATGAGCGCCTTTATTTTGAAAAGTCTGGGACATCAGAGAGACGGATCTCCTCACAGGGTGGGAGCAAACGGAGACCTCATAGCCCCCACAAACGTTTGAAGGGGTGGGGGGGGGGTCACATTCAAACGGTGCGAGCAGAAGGGGACAAACGGTTCGTTCCACCTCCTGAAGCAGTCTCTGCTCCTCCTCAGCCTCCAGCATCTTCTCCTTCCTCCAGCCGACCTTCAGCTGCAGCCGGCTGGACGGAGTGGCCAGCGTCCCCGTCACCAGAGACATCGTGGAGGACGGACGCGCCCAGGTGTCCTACAGGACACGAGACCTGACAGCACAGGACAAGAAGGTGGGGGCAGCTTCTGCGCGTGCAGTCCTGCTCCAGCAGGAGGCGCCGTAACACTCTGTTTGTCTGGACTGCAGGACTTCGTGGCCACAGAGGGAGAGCTGACCTTCGGTCCTGGAGAGACCCAGAAGGTCATCCCGGTCCCCCTGCTGGATCCGTCCGAGATGGACGGCTTGATGGACGACAGGCGGCCTCGGCAGTTTGCGGTGGACCTCAGTAACCCGCGGCAGGGTGCCAAGCTGGGACGCCATCCCAGAACCACCGTGACAATCACAGACATCCCAGGTGAAGGAGGCGGAGCCTGTCTTACCGGTCTCTGGAGGAGATCTTTCTTTGAACGTCTTTTTCTCCATCCAGAACCAAGTGTGGTGATGTTCAAGAAGACCGCCCAGACCTTCTCCAGCACAGATCAGGTCTACCACATCCCTGTGGTCTGCACTCCCGACCATGACGATCCTGTTACCGTCAAGTGGCGAACAAAAACGCAGCAGCGCTCTGAGCTCTCTGGTCCTCTGAAGTTCGGTCCTGGAGAGACGGAGAAGAACATCGTGATCAACTCACAAGCCCTTCAGGGACTCGTCCAGCCGAAGTCCTTGCAACTCGAGCTGTTCGACCCGAGCAGCAACGCTTCCCTCGGAGACAGGAGGACCACGCTCGTCAACATCTCAGAGGAAGGTGAGACCCGTCACTGTCCCGGGAGAAGGCGGAGCTTTAAGGAGCCACTGACACTTCTTCCATCTCCAGAAATGTCCCAGGCTCCTCAACGGATGGGTTACGTCAGTCCGAAGGCCACCTCGCCGGGTGGTTTCCTTCTCTCTCCAGAAAACGTGACGGCCAAAGCCACCGGACCGAGAAACATCCGCCTGAACTGGGAGCCCCCACCCGGAAACCCCATAGGATACAAGGTACCTCCATTCATCAGACTCAGACCGGTTCTTCCAACCCTCAACTTTCCTTCTGCTGTTTCAGGTCAAGTACTGGATCTATGGAGACCAAGAGAAAGACGCTGAGATCTTAGATGTGCATAGTCCTCAGGCGGAGCTGACCAACCTGTACCCGTACTGCGACTACGAGATGAAAGTCTGCGCCTACAACGCCCTCGGAGACGGATACGAGTCCAGCATGGTTCCCTGCCAAACGCTGGAGGACGGTGAGGGTTCATGATCATCTGGATGTTTGTGGACTTCACTCACTCTGGCGTCTACGATCATTCTTCTTCCTTGCTCTCCCTGCTCTCCTCCAGTTCCTGGAGAACCTGGTCGCTTGGCATTCAACGTCATCAGTCCCACCGTCACTCAGGTCAGCTGGGCGGAGCCTGCAGAGCCTAATGGCGTCATCACAGCCTATGAGGTCCTGTACACCCCCATCAACGACGATCAGAGTGAGCAGAAACTGCACAGCTCGGCCTGCTGGCGGCTTGCGACCTTGTCTTACCCGAGACTTCTTCTTGCCCCGCAGAGCCGGCGGGGGCTGCTAAGAAAGTGATGATTGACAGCCCCAAGAAGAGGATGCTGCTGATCGAGAACCTCCAGATCGCCCAGACGTACCAGTACAAGGTCCGGGCCCAAAACAAGGTGGGCTGGGGGCCCTTTAAAGACGCCACCATCAACCTGGCATCGCAGCCCACCAGACCTCTGTCCAGTAAGTCTGCAGGATGGTCCTGATACTGATCCTGCTGATGGTCCTGATGCTGATCCTGCTGATGGTCCTGATGCTGATCCTGCTGATGGTCCTGATGCTGATCCTGCTGATGGTCCTGATGCTGATCCTGCTGATGGTCCTGATGCTGATCCTGCTGATGGTCCTGATGCTGATCCTGCTGATGGTCCTGATGCTGATCCTGCTGATGGTCCTGATCCTGAGCCACTCTGACTCCAGACCGCTTCCTCTTTAGTTCCCATCATTCCTGACGTTCCCATTGTGGATGCCGAGGAAGGCGAGGAGTATGACCGGTTCTTGATGTACAGCAACGACGTGCTGAGATCTCCCTCTAGCTCGAAGGCGCCCAGCGTCTCTGGTGACGGTGAGTCCCGCCCCCTGTGGAAGATGTTTCCGTTTTCAGACCATTTTTCACACAAACTGATTTATTGTGTCTGATCTGGCTAAATATTGGGGTACTTAATCGTTTCTCTAGAGCTAGAGTTCCCTTTCAGTTTCCTGTTCTGTCAGAGCTTTGGAACTTTTCAGGGGCTAAAGGTTCCCCCTCCCCCTCCCCCACCTCCATCCTGGAGGAGCTGCGAGCTTCTTCTGTGGCTCCTCCCCCTGAGGCGTCCAGCGTCTGTGTGATGAAGCGGTCCTTTTGACCGGTGTCTCTCCGAAGGCTGGCAGCACGTGCAGCTGGTGGGGTCGGAGCTGGACCTCCGTCAGGTGTCCTGGGGGAGGCGGGTGGAGATCATCCCAGGTCGGCTCAGCACAGACGGCGCCGAGGAGGCCCCCCACCCCAGCTCCGCCCGCACGCCTCTGCCAGGTGAAGACCGCTGCATCGAAGCGACCGGCCGGCTGTCAGCGAGGGACCCCCTTTCCTCATTTGCTCTGCTGCTGCCCCCCCACCCCCCACTGAAGGCATCAACTGCCCCGCCTCCAGTTGATGATCAGAGGAAGGTTTCTGGGGACCTGTCTTTGTCCGCTCCTGTCCCACCCAGCTGGGGGGTGGGGGTTACCCTCTGCGCTGGCAGGCCACGCTTTCTGCAGGGGGGGTGGGGTGAGGATAAACTGTCCTCTTCCTGATCGAGTGTCCACAGGTGTTCCAAAGACCTCAGTTCCCCCCCCCCCCCCCCCCCCCCCCGAGGGGTACCAGTCCGGTTTTACTTTGACGTTCTGGTTCCATAACGTTCTGAGGTTCCTTCAGTTAAACCCACCTCTCTCTGCGTTCTTCCAAAGATCACAGCTTCCTCTTTCATGGGGGGTCAACCACACACAACCTGTCGACATCGTCCTCCCCCATGTCCACCCTCAGCTCCGCCTACAGAGGAGCTGGCAGCTCCTTCACCACCGAGACAAACTCCGCCTACTTCTCCGGATCTGGTGAGTGGACGTCCTGAGGGGGGGTCCAGACGGGAGGAGGATCTGACTCCTCCCCCTCTGCTCCTGCAGGTAGCACCATCAGGCAGGTGGGGGTCGCCGGAGGAGCGCACACCACTGAGGTGGTGATGAGGAGGCGCCTGGGGAGCAGAGGCTGCGTGGAGGAGAACATCCGTGACTCCATCGTGATGGGAGACGCCTCCAGCAGCTTCACCAGCTTCGGTAAAACCAGAACCATGCATGAGTCTGCAGGGTGGGGGGCTGTGCTGACTGTCGCTCTACCCCTCCCTCTGTTCATCTACGCCCCTCCCTTTCCCCTCCCCCGCTCGCCGCGCCCGCAGGTGGCTTCGGCTCGGCTGGGATGCAGAGCTCCCAGCAGTTCGGCTTCGGCCGGCCGGCGCATGACGTCAGCGAGGCGCTGTTCAGTCTGGACCGGGTCCTGCAGGGTGAGTCTGCAGAGGACCCGCATGGAGGCGCCGCTCTGTGGGCTGGGGGGTTCTTCCTGCTTCTGTCTGAGTCTTTGGGGGGGTCCCTGTAACAGGTTTCTCTCCTCAGACGCCAGAGTCTCTCCTGGGGTGCCAGACACCCCCAGCAGGCTGGTGTTTTCTGCCCTGGGTCCTACTGCCCTGAGAGTCAGCTGGCAGGAGCCGCTCTGTGAGAAACCCATCCTGAGTTACTGCGTGCTGTACCAGCTGCTGAGCGGAGGTAGGTGCACCTCCTCTGGGCTCCTGCGGCCTCCTGCGGCGCTCCTCATTCTCATGTCCTCCTGCAGGGGAACTGAAGCGGATCAACGTCACCGACCCGGCGGAGAACTCGGTGATGATCCACGACCTGCTGCCCAACCACTCCTACCTGTTCAAGGTGAAGGCTCAGAGCGAGGAGGGCTGGGGTCCGGAGAGGGAGGGGGTCATCACCATCGAGTCGGCAGTGGACCCCAGGAGCCCCCTCAGCCCCGTGCCAGGTGGCGTCCCGTCCTGTCCCTGTGTCCATGCTGTGTTCATGAAGACGTGCTGATTCTCCTCCGTGTCTCCGCAGGGTCCTCGTTCACCCTCAGCACCCCCAGCGCCCCCGGCCCCCTGGTGTTCACCGCCCTGAGCCCTGAGGCGCTGCAGCTCAGCTGGGAGAAGCCCCGCCAACCCAACGGAGACATCCTGGGTTACGTGGTGAGCTGTGAGCAGCTGCACGGCGGAGGTGAGCAGTGGTCGGGGATTCTTCATAAGGTTTGCTAAACCTGAAAGCGGCAGCAGCAGCCCCCACCCAGACTGACCAGAACCTCTTATAGGACAAGGACAATTAGCCCTAATCCATCACACTCCCACCTCCCTGTCTGACCGCACTGGTTTGGATCCAGGAGTGACGGGCCGGTTTATTAAATGAAATAATCGTCTGAACCTCCGTGTGTGATTTAAAGATCTGAGGAAAAGCGTCCATCTGCTGGGTTAAAGACCTCCGCCTCACTTCCTGTCTCCCCCAGGTGACCGGCGCTCCTTCCAGGTGAGCGGCGACAGCGCAGAGACCAGCCTGATGGTCCCGAACCTGACTGAGAACATCCCGTACAAGTTCAAGGTCCAGGCCCGGACGACGCAGGGCTTCGGCCCCGAGCGGGAGGGGATCATCACCATCGAGTCCCAGGATGGAGGTCAGCTGACTCGTGACGCCGCACGTTATGGCGACTCGCCTGACGACTAACGGGGCGCGTCTCTCCGCAGGTGCTCTGTCGCAGTACAGCAGCCAGTCCGCCACGAGGAGGGAGGTGTTCCAGATGCCCACAGAGGTCAGCTCCTCCCACAGCGACGCCTTCTTCTCAGGTAGGACCCCCAGCACCTCCTCATTTCTGCCCCCTTCACTCTCTGACCCCACCTGCCCAACCCACAGATGGCATGATGATGACCACACGGCACACGGAGGCGGGTGCCATGATGACGCGACAGATCACACGGGGGGTGGTTCAGAGAAGCGTGACGGGGGGGGTGTCTGTCACCAGGGAGATGATCTACGAGTCCTAAGATGTGTTTAGATCCCAAAGCACCTTTAACCTGAACTTCTGCAGGTATTCCCACCTCACCCAACCGGCCTCAGCCCCCACCCTCACCCAACCGGCCTCAGCCCCACCCTCACCCAACCGGCCTCAGCCCCCACCCTCACCCAACCGGCCTCAGCCCCACCCTCACCCAACCGGCCTCAGCCCCCACCCTCACCAACCGGCCTCAGCCCCACCCTCATCCAGCTGCCCTTTTGGAGGAGATTTCTGCTCCATTTGTACATTAAAATGTCCTTTTTACTTTCAGACATATTTAATATTTGTACCAATTTTATTTTAGCAAAACAGAAAATGATTGACAGCTTCCAGAAATGTGTGACATGGATGCAGTTTGTTCATCTGAGCTGTTGTCTCATCAGCATGCATCGTCTTTGCGTTTGATCTCAATAAAGTTTGACTTAAAAAAACCTGGGCATGGATGACGTGACTGAATATTTCCAGCAGCTTTGGTTTGATGAAGACGTTTTGCTGAAGAAGCTTGAAGGACGAAGAGGATTCTGAAGCAGGCGCCGGACATCTTCGTCCTCACTGCAGGGAAGCCCGGTGGACCAGAACCTTCAGGCCCACAGGCAGGGTCCGGGGCAGAGGCAGGGCTCCCGGACCCCCGCGGGCCTCACCACCAGGTCCCGGACCACCTCCACAGTCCCGAACAGCGGGAACAGCTCCTCGCAGAAGCTCTCGTTATAGGTGAACAGATGCGAGCGCTTCTCCACGTCGTAGAAGGACAGCTGGCCTTCCTCGTAATCCAGGTACACGCCCACCTTCCGGGGCACCAGGTCCTTTGGCAGGAGGGTTGGGGGCACCGTCAGGGCCTTCAGGTCTGAGCCCCTCTCCAGGCGCAGGGTCAGGTACCCCGTCTCTGTGTTGAGGGGCCGGAAGCCCTGCCTCACGGCTGATGCTTTGGCCACGCCCACGCGCCAGTCCCGCTCGCCCACCTCCACCTCCCAGTAGTGGCGTCCGGAGGCGTAGCCCTCCCTCCCTACGGCGCACCACCAGCCGTCGAAGCGCTGCGGACACGGACACACGAGGCGGCGCTCCAGGCCGCACCTCACGCGCTTCTCATCGCCGGAGAGGAGCAGGTTCGGGTTCGCCGAGTCCGGGTCCAGAGTGACCTCATCTGCAAAACACGCCAACAGTCAGGTGACCACGCCACGTCTCCAAACAGCAGATTATTCACACGCATTCAGGTCACTTCTACAGTGCCGGTCAGACTGGTTACCATGGAAACATTGAAGAGCTTCATACCTGCTGCTTCACAAATCCAGTTCCAGACTGTAAAACACATTTAGACAGAACCGTCAGAGGTCAGAGGTCACGTGTAACCAGCGTGCCAGCAGCAGATTACAAATCTAAAATATCGTCAGCGTGGTCAGAAATGCAGACAGAGCCAGTCGCCATTACGAAACCGGCCGACAGCGGGAGACGACGGGGCGACTGCAGGGCGACGGCAAGGAGACGGCGGGGCGACGGCGGGGCGAATGTAGGGCGACGGCGGGGAGACGGTGGGGCGACAGCAGGGCGACGACGGGGCGACGGCTGGGCGACGGCAGGGCGACGGCCGGGAGACGGAGGGGCGACTGCAGGGCGACGACAGGGCGACGGCGGGGCGACTGCAGGGTGACGGCCGGGAGACGGAGGGGCGACTGCAGGGCGACTGCAGGGCGTCTGTAGGGCGTCTGTAGGGCGACGGCGGGGCGACTGCAGGGCGTCTGTAGGGCGTCTGTAGGGCGACGGCGGGGAGATGGCAGGGCGACGGCAGGGCGACGGCGGGGCGACGGCGGGGAGACGGCGGGGCGACTGCAGGGCGACGACGGGGCGACTGCAGGGCGACTGCAGGGCGACGGCGGGGCGACGGCCGGGAAACGGAGGGGCGACTGCAGGGCGACGACAGGGCGATGGCGGGGCGACTGCAGGGAGACTGCAGGGAGACTGCAGGGCGACGGCGGGGTGACTGTAGGGCGATGGCGGGGAGAAGGCGGGGCGACTGCAGGGCGACGACAGGGCGACGGCCGGGAGACGGAGGGGCGACTGCAGGGCGACGGCGGGGCGACTGCAGGGAGACTGAAGGGGGACGGCGGGGTGACTGTAGGGCGACGGCGGGGAGACGGCAGGGCGACGACAGGGCGACGGCCGGGAGACGGAGGGGCGACAGCAGGGCGACGACGGGGCGACGGCTGGGCGACTGCAGGGCGACGACAGGGCGACGGCCGGGAGACGGAGGGGCGACTGCAGGGCGACGACAGGGCGACTGCAGGGTGACGGCCGGGAGACGGAGGGGCGACTGCAGGGCGTCTGTAGGGCGACGGCGGGGCGACTGCAGGGCGACTACAGGGCGTCTGTAGGGCGTCTGTAGGGCGACGGCGGGGAGATGGCGGGGCGACGGCGGGGCGACGGCGGGGCGACGGCGGGGCGACGGCGGGGCGACTGCAGGGCGACGACGGGGCGACGGCTGGGCGACTGCAGGGCGACTGCAGGGCGACGGCAGGGCGACGGCAGGGCGACGGCCGGGAAACGGAGGGGCGACTGCAGGGCGACGACAGGGCGATGGCGGGGCGACTGCAGGGAGACTGCAGGGCGACGGCGGGGTGACTGTAGGGCGATGGCGGGGAGAAGGCGGGGCGACTGCAGGGCGACGACAGGGCGACGGCCAGGAGACGGAGGGGCGACTGCAGGGCGACGGCGGGGCGACTGCAGGGAGACTGCAGGGCGACGGCGGGGTGACTGTAGGGCGACGGCGGGGAGACGGCAGGGCGACGACAGGGCGACGGCCGGGAGACGGAGGGGCGACAGCAGGGAGACGACGGGGCGACGGCTGGGCGACTGCAGGGCGACGACAGGGCGACGGCCGGGAGACGGAGGGGCGACTGCAGGGCGACGACAGGGCGACGGCGGGGCGACTGCAGGGTGACGGCCGGGAGACGGAGGGGCGACTGCAGGGCGACTGCAGGGCGTCTGTAGGGCGTCTGTAGGGCGACGGCGGGGCGACTGCAGGGCGACTGCAGGGCGACTGCAGGGCGTCTGTAGGGCGTCTGTAGGGCGACGGCGGGGAGATGGCAGGGCGACGGCAGGGCGACGGCAGGGCGACGGCAGGGCGACGGCGGGGCGACGGCGGGGCGACGGCGGGGCGACGGCGGGGAGACGGCGGGGCGACTGCAGGGCGACGACGGGGCGACGGCTGGGCGACTGCAGGGCGACTGCAGGGCGACGGCAGGGCGACGGCGGGGCGACGGCCGGGAAACGGAGGGGCGACTGCAGGGCGACGACAGGGCGATGGCGGGGCGACTGCAGGGAGACTGCAGGGCGACGGCGGGGTGACTGTAGGGCGATGGCGGGGAGAAGGCGGGGCGACTGCAGGGCGACGACAGGGCGACGGCCGGGAGACGGAGGGGCGACTGCAGGGCGACGGCGGGGCGACTGCAGGGAGACTGCAGGGCGACGGCGGGGTGACTGTAGGGCAACGGCGGGGAGACGGCAGGGCGACGGCGGGGCGACGGCTGGGCGACTGCAGGGCGACGGCGAGGCGACGGCCGGGAGACGGAGGGGCGACTGCAGGGCGACCACAGGGCAACGGAGGGGCGACTGCAGGGCGACGACAGGGCAACGGCGGGGCAACGGCGGGGCGACGGCCGGGAGACGGAGGGGAGACGGAGGGGCGACTGCAGGGCGACGGCGGGGCGACTGCAGGGCGACGGCGGGGAGACGGCAGGGAGACAGCGGGGCGACGGTGGGGCGACGGCAGCTCTGATTGTAAATTTATGGAAGCCTTTTTGTCATTAAATCAATATCCTTGATATCAGACTGTTTTAAGCCAATAAGTAAAGCCAATAGTACAACTGGTTAACTAGTAATGGTTAAAAATGTACACTAGTTTACTAGTGGGGACTTTTTCTGCTAACTAGTCAACTAGCGAACTAGTCCTCAGCTGGTGTTCCAATATGCTAATGTGGAGGAGTGATGTAATCATGAAAAAGTCCTCCTATTGGCTGTGCAGCAAAGCTCCACCCAGGATTAACCCTTCTGGTTCCAGTTTTTATTATTCCTTCACAATAAAGAGAAATATGCGAACATTGCATCAGAATAATTTGTGAAAATGTGTCCAAAACAGACAAAGAGTGCTCACTGGTTACATTTTTATCCATCACTAGTTAACTGGTTGTAGTTTTGTTATTACTGGTTAGGCCTGATATCCAGCATGTTGACAGAATACTAAACAGGTTTGTCATAAATGTTTTCGACCGTTCATACGGAGGCGGGGCTGTAGCTGGGGGCGGTGCTTCACAATACAGTTACTTACATACACAGTTATATGGAGTACATGGAAAACCAAGTTACAAACTCAGATCAAACAAGCTCATCCTTGCTCATTCACGTCAGCCCCTCCCCCATAAAAGGAGACCCTCAGAGCTGCAACCCGTTATCGCCGGGGGCCCGCTGTCAGCAGTCAGGGTTGCTAATCGGATGTGACAGTGGGACGCAGGGGGCGCCAGTCTGAAAGCGGGATCACACGACCTTCGGGGGACCTGGACACCCTCCTTTTAGTCAAATGTGGCGCGCGTGAAGAGGCGCGTCCGTGCAGAATAACCTTCTGAGTCACTTCCAGACGACAAACAGGTGATTCTGGATCAAATGATGCTCTAAAACAGAAAAAGAGAAGGGGGGGGTCTGAACTCACCGCTGTGGGGGATGTACGGAACCGCCCCTGTAGGGAGAAACAGGAAGAGCATGAAAACACACCTGAGGAGCTGCTGGACTCTGCTTTCCCGCTTTTCTCAGGTTAATGTCTGAGAAAAGCGGCTGAGGCCCCACCCCCGGTTGAGGTCTGACAAGTTCCTGCTTTAGCGCCAACGTGCAGTTAGCGTCAGAATGTACCACCAAAACACACTGAGGCTGGAATTACTGGAACAAGCGAATGTGTTTCTCTGGTCTCTTGTTAGGAACAGACAGGTGAGGCTACAGGTGAGGCTGTGGGGCTACAGGTGTTTGCGTGTCCGTGCGCGCGCACCCATCCTCTGGCTCCTCTGCTTATTCAGCAGCCACGTCTTCGTCACGTCCTCCTGCACACAGACAACAGTCACGCGCCTGAGACTCGGCCCCACCCCCGGGACTCGGACACGCCCCCACGCACCTTCACTGGCGCGTCTGCGTTCAGGAGGGCCAGCATGAGCAGCTCCACGGCGGGAAGCAGCGTGGGCAGGCGGCCCCTCTTCCACTGCAGCTCCAGGTCGTCCAGCATCAGCATCGTGGGCTCACCAGGCCACAGGGGGGGCTGCACGGAGGCGGGGCCACGCTCAGGTCAATTTCTAGCAGACACGCGCTCGGAACTGGGTGAGGCGGCTCACCTGAGTCCTGCTCCTAATCTCCCGCGTCCAGTCCATGATGACCCTCTTGTGGGGGCCCATGTCGTACTCGCCCCCCGACTCCAGCATGCAGAGCAGCTGCTCCCTCCAGGCCCGCTTCTCGTACTGGAACTCGGACGGCAGGATCTTGTGCTGAATCACAAACACAGACGTCACCCCGCGCCGTGCACGCGCACGCGCTCCGCCTCCCGCGTACCATGTACCTGCACCCTCCTCTCCAGCACAGCGGCCCAGTCCACGATGAAGTCACGGCACACGTGGGGGGGCCACACGTCTTCGCAGGTCCAGATGTGGGCCAGGATGTTGGACCTCTGCAAGGGAGGGGGAGGTGAGCGCGCGTGGTGGGGGGACACGGAGGGGCGGAGCCGCGCTCACCTGACAGAGTCTGTTCAGCTCACGCGCCAGCTCCATGATGAAGAGCTGGCTCTCCACCAGCGGCTCCTTCTCCTGCTGCGTCACGCGCCTGCGGGAGCCCTGCAAGGCGCACGCGCGCGCCCCGCGGGCGCGAACTGGGTTAGAGTTTCGTGACTTGTTCTGAAGGTGTCACGCGATGGTCACAGGGACCATGTATGTATGCATGACATTCTGATGGTGTTTACATTGAAATGTTGTGGCGCGCACGCGCAGTACCTTCAATCGGACCTTCAGCTTCTTGGCGGGCTCGATGAGAAACTGCAGGCAGTCCTTCATCATGCTGGCAGCGGGACAGGGAGGGGGGGTCAGTGCCCTATGGAGTGATAATGAAAAAGCTTAAGCGCGTGCACCCCCCCCCCCGCGATCGATGGAGACAGCAGATTTACGCGCGTGCGGAGGAGAGCTGCGCTGCAGAACTGTCATCAGGCTCCCACAGCGCTGCGGGCGCGCGCGGCCAGTTTGGAGGTGTCGATGCATCAGCACTTTTGGAGGGGGGGTGTGGGGTGTGTGGAGGGGTTTGTTGTTGATTCAGCAGTCAGCCTGTCCGCTTGGGGGGGGGGGGGGGGGGGGGGGGGCAGCGGAGCCAGAAGATCAGAACTTCTCCCAAATTCCCCCCAAACTCCTCCTCAGAAGGCACGCGCCCCCGTGACCTCTGAGTATGACCCTTCCCCCCACCCCTCACGTTGGACACTCTGCGTCCTGATGAGATTAAAGAAAATCCGGGATTACCGAGAGACTGCAGCCCAAAGACGCGCACGAGCGCAGGAGTCCTGCTGCAGGTCCGAGGAAAACTTTCAGAAAATGATGAAACACAGTAACCCCCCCCCCCCCCCTCCCGCCCTCTCCATATCTCCCCTTTAACCCCCAAAGTGGCAGCAGTAACCGGTTAATCAGGTGGAGAAGCGCCGATAAACCGGGATTCTGGTCAAACGCTCTTTAGACGCAGCTGAGTCTCACCTGGTTGCGACGGAAACCCGGTTCCTCTAGAAAAGCGCGCGCTTCCTTTGCAACGTTTCCTCCGAACTTCTTCGCCGGACTGACATCCTCCGCGGACGGAGATCTCCTGGACGGGTGTCGGGGGCGCGGCGGACGGGGGCGCGCTTTTGCCGCGCTGCAGGAGCGGAGGTGCGCCGCCAGAGGGCGCCAGATCACAAATCATGAAGAATTCAGTTTTATGTGAAGAAGTTCGATTTTATATTTGAATTCAACACTTATCTTCCTGTTTATTTGTAGTAATTAACATTAAGGAAAAAAAATATTTCTTTTTGTGTTCAGGTGCGAAATTAATTTTTCATACAAGCTTTGGGCAAAATACACCGGAACTAACTTTCATTTAAGTTTGGAATAGTTTTTGAAACTCACTTCAACTGGTCCAATAATGAGGCCCCTCCCTCTCTGTACTCAAGCAGCTACACTGGTTACGCATCACTTTGTTATTCATACCCCCCCGCCCCATGTCTCTGGATCTTTCCCCATGGGGAGCAGGGCATTCAGTCTTTCTGCCCCACAGCTCTGGAACCCCCCCGGATTATGGACTCTTGAATTGAACGTCCGATTTCTAAATTGGTGCTTCCGTTTGATGACCTAAAGTTGTGAGGCTTTCAAAATGTATCACAGAAAAAGTGGTTTGCTGTTGGGGGTTGCCAGTCCTCAGGAATGAGGAGAATGTGGGCGTGGCTCCACACCTTACCAGGTGCAGACGTTTGTCGACCTTGACTGTGTGCTGCTCCACATAGGTGAAGCCCTTCAGAACCCCATCAGACCTGCTGCTAATGAGCATTTAGCCAGCCCCCGGCTTTGATCACCTGCAGCCTCACCTGTCTGCTCCTCACAGGAACACAAACACATTTCCAGTCGTCCACCTGCTACAACAAACATCTCCACACTTCAGAACCAGATAAACCAGAACGGACTCGTGATTCTACTCATAAAGACATTTAATAGAAACGTGACAACATTCCATAAATAGTATTAAATGTAGCTGCCAAGATTTGGGGGTGGGGGGGTCTGAGGAACATGGTCTGCTCCCTCCAGAGCACAGAGGGACCTGAACACCCCCACACTGCAGTGAGGCCATCTGACACATTCATGGTACAATGACTGCCCCTTCCCAGGATGAACCCCCAGAATGCAATCAGCTCAAATGTTGTACAATGAACTGAGGGAGGGGGGCAGGTGGTTGAAGCCGCCTTTAGTGTACATGAGGGGGGGGTTGTGGAATGGTTGGTTTATTGATCACTCTAAAAATACAAAATTCAAAGAACTTATAAAAACCCAAGAAATAAAAAATGTCCACAAGATGGTCAAGTGTGATAAATAGGATCTGCGGTGATGGGGGGGTCTAAGCCCTCTCCCCCCTTATCCTGCGGGCCAGCTGGATGTCTTTGGGCATGATGGTGACCCGCTTGGCGTGGATGGCGCACAGGTTGGTGTCCTCAAACAGACCCACCAGGTACGCCTCGCTGGCCTCCTGATGAACAGCAAACAGAGGTTTCAGGAAGATGAACTGGCCCTCTCAGGCCACCGTCCCGCCTGAGGCCCCTACCTGCAGGGCTCCGATGGCGGCGCTCTGGAAGCGCAGGTCGGTCTTAAAGTCCTGGGCGATCTCCCTGACCAGCCGCTGGAACGGCAGCTTACGGATCAGCAGCTCCGTGGACTTCTGGTAGCGGCGGATCTCCCTCAGAGCCACGGTCCCGGGCCTGGAAAACACGCCGGGAGGGAGGGGTTACAGGCGTTCAGGCCCACCGAACCACGGGGCCCGCCGCGTGAGCTCACCTGTAGCGATGAGGCTTCTTCACGCCGCCCGTGGACGGGGCGCTTTTCCGGGCGGCTTTGGTCGCGAGCTGCTTCCGCGGAGCCTTTCCTCCGGTGGACTTACGGGCCGTCTGCTTGGTACGAGCCATGGCGAACGCTCTGGAAGCCCAAAAGACTCGGTTCAGGTCTCAGAACGACAACAGCAGGGCGAGGGGACGGTCACTGCCCGCCTGCTGGGAGTTCCCCTCCCCCAGGCCGAAACCCCCCAGCAGTTTGACGGAAAATTAACGGAAAAACACAAGAAAGCAGCACAGTAAAGCTGAATCTCCTACAAACGCCCGCCGTGATGCCAACACCCCAGAACTTTCTGCCCGGCCTCAGCCCGCCTCTCCGGCTCACCGCCTTCACCCTCATTTCAAAACAAATGGCGCCGAAGCTCCTCGGCTCTTCGTCTGCGCCATCTTTGTTTCCGACCGGCCTCCACGGCTTTCAACTATTTTACGGAACTCTGAGGGAAATCCTACTTCGATTGTGACTTAACACGATTGTCTATGAATGTCAGTTATATGCAGTCACAAGTTTACTCGTTTTAACCAAAAATCAGCATTTAATCAGAGAATAAAACGTTACATTCTCACTGACTCCATTGTTCTATTTTTAGCTAATAGGCTAATCTGCTACCGTAACGGATCGACATGACGGCCGTTCAGACACAGCAGATCGTGAGGAGGTTTAAGTACAAAAATATTAAACGGTACTTTTTTATATTCCAATACAAATCGCAATAAAGATGTTAAATTACCTTCAGTGTGTTTGTTGACCACTTAATAAAGCCAAATCGCTGTTGGTGAAAGGGAATTTTTTGCTGAGACAGTGGCCGAGGCCGAGTATTTATACATTCTCTGACGTCACTCTTGTAACGACTTGAGCAGCGATTGGTTCAGCTGTCAAAGAAGACACGGGGCAGCCGATAGGATGTAAGTAGTAAAAAGCACAAAATTAAGTGGTTATTTTTCTGTTTTTATTTTCGAGTTTGATACAAATATTTTGTACGGAGCTTCTCTAAATTAAAATATTCAAAAGTAAAAACGTTTCTGGTGTTTTTTCGGAGTTTTTTGTTAGCCTGAATCTGGACTCCATGTCCCGTAGTTCCGTGTTTTTGTCTACTTCCCCTTGTTTTGCGCATGCTCACATTGATGGACAATGCGGATTTCGAAGCTAATAAAATTAGCTAGCTAGTAAGCTAAAAACAATCTTTTTGTTGTTAGGCTTTAAACCGAGGAAATGTCTAAAACGCATCCACCGCCCCCGGTATCTTCGGCAGCGACGACCACCGGGGGTCCCTCTTCGTCCTCGTCGCCTTCGCCCGCTGGGGGTTCGACATCTCCCGCAACCGTGAACGTGCAGCCCGAGAAACCCCAACATTACACGTACGTAGCAGTTAGCTGCATTAGCTGAGTGTACACAACCTCTCACGTTGTTCCACACTCTTAGCAGCAGCACAACCTCGTTTGTTTAGCTAATGAGCGTTACATTAATGCTAAATAAGCAGAGCATCGCGGTTCTGCGGTTAGGAGCCTGTTTACATGTCGGTAGGAATCGGATAACTGAGAGAGTAATCAGATTACTGCATGAATTGATCTGTCATGTTTGCACGTACCTCAGTCATAGTTTTTTAATTTATTGATCCGACTTCTGCCAGTTCGCATTTCATTTCCGTTTAGCTTGTTTTCTATACATCTCCTCTGCTGATCGATGCTGAGAGGAATCAGCTGTTCCGGATCTTCTCTGAGGACCTGACGGGTCTCAGTGGACCTCTGGGGGTCTCAGTGGACCTCTGAGGGTCTCAGTGGACCTCTGGGGGTCTCAGTGGACATCTGAGGGTCCCAGTGGACCTCTGAGGGTCTTAGTGGACATCTGGGGGTCTCTGAGGGTCTCGGTGGACCTCTGGGGGTCTCAGTGGACATCTGAGGGTCTCGGTGGACCTCTGAGGGTCTCGGTGGACCTCTGGGGGTCTCAGTGGATCTCTGGGGGTCTCGGTGGAACTCTGAGGGTCTCGGTGGACCTCTGAGGGTCTCGGTGGACCTCTGGGGGTCTCAGTGGATCTCTGGGGGTCTCGGTGGAACTCTGAGGGTCTCGGTGGAACTCTGAGGGTCTCGGTGGACCTCTGAGGGTCTCGGTGGACCTCTGGGGGTCTCGGTGGACATCTGAGGGTCTCAGTGGACATCTGAGGGTCTCAGTGGACATCTGAGGGTCTCGGTGGAACTCTGAGGGTCTCGGTGGACCTCTGAGGGTCTCGGTGGACCTCTGGGGGTCTCAGTGGACCTCTGGGGGTCTCAGTGGATCTCTGGGGGTCTCAGTGGACCTATGGGGGTCTTGGTGGACCTCTGAGGGTCTCGGTGGACCTCTGGGGGTCTCAGTGGACATCTGAGGGTCTCGGTGGAACTCTGAGGGTCTCGGTGGACCTCTGAGAGTCTCAGTGGACATCTGAGGGTCTCGGTGGACCTCTGAGGGTCTCGGTGGACCTCTGAGAGTCTCAGTGGACATCTGAGGGTCTCGGTGGACATCTGGGGGTCTCGGTGGACCTCTGGGGGTCTCGGTGGACATCTGGGGGTCTCCGTGGACATCTGAGGGTCTCGGTGGACCTCTGGGGGTCTCGGTGGACATCTGAGGGTCTCGGTGGACCTCTGGGGGTCTCAGTGGACATCTGAGGGTCTCGGTGGACCTCTGAGGGTCTCGGTGGACCTCTGAGAGTCTCAGTGGACATCTGAGGGTCTCGGTGGACATCTGAGGGTCTCGGTGGACCTCTGGGGGTCTCGGTGGACCTCTGGGGGTCTCGGTGGACCTCTGAGGGGTTTGCTCCTCCAAGAGAAGACAGAAAATCCAAACCTCCGTTGACTGAATAGGTTTGGCTGTAGAATCCAGTGGGGAAAGGTTTGCTCCCTGCCCCAAAAGTCTTTCATCACCAATACAAGTGAAAGAAACTTTATTCAAAATTATTCATACATTTTGTCCACTGAAACATTTATTTAAAGCCAAATTTAAAAAAGATCTGGAACTAAACGGTCATGTAGTCGTTCCTCACAGCCTCCTCTGTTTGAGTTTTGCTCCGTCACTCAAACATTTTGGAAAAATTTAAAACATTTTATACCAACCATCAATGTGACTATAAATTATTCCATAAACTTATTATTTTTATGATGCTGACAAAAAACAGTAGTTCATGTTTTTTTGTCAATAGTATTAAATCCTGTTGGAACAGTTGAAGCATGGTCACTTTAGAAACTTTAACAGACTCCTTTACCTCTATTATTTTGTTTTATTTTTAATTATTCAAGCAGTTTTTTTATTGCTATTACTATGGCTCTATTAAAAACTTTTATTCATTTTCCTGGCAAATGTGAAAATTGGTATTTTGCATGTGAAAGATTTGTTAATACAGTTTATTTAAAAAAAGAGAGAAGACAGCAGCTGTTTGTTTTTGCAGAAATCATCTGCCTTTGTCTTCTGTTTAGCCATCCCTCATTTTTGGACCATTTCACATAAAGAAAGCAACAAAGTAATCAGATAAACAGAAAAACACACATGAAGAAATCAGATTACTGCCAAAAATGTTCTTATTATCTGTCATAGATTAGATTTGAACTCTCCTGTCTCATATCTCTGTGGATCAACGCTGAGCTATTTCGGTTTCAATTCTGACGTCAAACTGAAGTAAAGTCGTGTTTTTATAAACGGAACAGAACCTGAAGTGAGCGTGAAGCCAAGCAGTCCAGGGTGATGAAGACGTTTCTCTGTCTGCTTCTTCCTCAGATACCTGAAAGAGTTCAGAACGGAGCAGTGCCCCCTGTTCGTCCAGCATAAATGTACACAGCACAGACCTTTCTCCTGTTTCCACTGGCACTTCCTGAACCAGCGGCGCCGCAGACCCATCCGCAGACGGGACGGGACCTTCAACTACAGCCCGGACGTTTACTGCACCAAATACGATGAGGGGACGGGCGCCTGTCCCGAAGGAGATGAGTGAGTGACCCCAAAAGACGTTCCTTCACGCCGCCTCCATCAGAGCTGAACTACTGAGCTTCATGCAGACCGGAACGGTTCTGAGCGGAGACGTCGTCATTCTGGGGGTTTGGAGAAAGATTCTTTCATGAGCAGCTGCTGAATTTGACATGAATCAAGTCATTTTCCTGATGTGCTTTGAACAGATGTTTGTGGAAAATACAGATAGAGATATTCTTTATTGATCCCACGTTGGGGAAATTCAATTATTGCAGCAGTTCAGTGCAAATAGGGGCAAAAAGGAGAAACAACAGCAATGTGCAAAAAGAATGAAAGGGTGTTTAAAATGTGCAAATGACATTTAAGAACATGAAGAATCTACACCTATATACACTTAACACAACGTGTTATACGTAAACTAAAGTACAGACAGAATATTGGGATGGGCTGTGTTTGGTCCGTTTGTGGGAGCTTGAGTTCCTCTTTCAGTTCGGTTTTGATTTTTGGTGGGAAAGTTTTCCCCTAAGAAAGGTGGATTTTTTCTTTCTCCTTCCCATCATCCTCTCATGAATCACAGGGTGTGGGGGGGCGTGGCTTTAGCGGGAACATGCTGCAGCAGCAGCTTTTGGGTCGGTTCTGCCTACAAGGCAGCAGGAAGTCACAAAGGTCTGCAGAGTGACGTTTCAGTCTCAGCTCAACAAACGTTTGCAATAGGAAACTGACACCAAGCTGTTTCTGACGACGGCCAAACGGTGGTTCTTTTGCTGTAGAACCATAGTTGTGCTGTGGTTCTGCGGTTCTCTTGGTTTCCCATGGCGGGCTCGTCCTCAGACGGCTTCCATCGGAGATCTTTATGTTCCTGAACTGCAGGAAGGTCAGAGCGAGCAGCCAAACGGAGCGATCCTGAGAGTTCTGCAGGGACCGGGTTCTGACAGGGACCAGGTTCTGACAGGGACCGGGTTCTGACAGGGACCGGGTTCTGACAGGGACCGGGTTCTGACAGGAGCTCTTGTCTTCCAGCTGTCCCTTCTTGCATCGAACGGCGGGCGACACCGAGCGACGGTACCACCTGCGCTACTACAAAACCGGATCCTGTATCCACGAGACGGACGCCAAAGGCCACTGCAGCAAGAACGGCTCGCACTGCGCGTTCGCGCACGGATCACATGACCTGCGCACGCCCGTCTACGACATCAGGTACGGACGCTGGCCCGCCCGTGGCGGCGAACGCTGTGCTGACTCTGCTCCTGTGCTGCAGGGAGGTGCAGGTGATGGAGTCTCAGGGCGGCGCGGGGAGCGGCGAGGGGAGCGGGGGGGACTTGCAGTCGGGCCAGGCGGCGAGCACGGCGCTGATCGAGAAGATCCTGAGCGAAGAGCCGCGCTGGCAGGGTGGGTGTGAGCCTCGGAGCAGCAGAGCTCCGCCCCCTCCCCGTCCTCACCCTGTCCCTCCTCCACAGATAACGGCTACGTGCTGTCCCACTACAAGACGGAGCTCTGCAAGAAGCCCCCCCGCCTGTGTCGTCAAGGTTACGCCTGTCCGTACTTCCACAACAGCAAAGACAGGAGGCGGAGCCCGCACAAGCACAAATACAGGTAAGACTGTGGGGGGGTCATTTCTGCCGCTTTAGTTCAGATGAGTCAGCAGAAAGGAGTCAGCCATGATTCTGCACATTTGTAGTGAGTACTGGGGGGGCAGGGTGGAGGTGTGGGGGGTGCTGACCCGGTTCTTTTTGAGAACCATGCGTCTGTACCGCCGCAGAGCGCTCCCGTGTCCCGCGGTGAAACAGAGCGAGGAGTGGGGGGACCCCAGCAAGTGCGAGGGGGCGGAGGCGTGTCAGTACTGCCACACCAGGACGGAGCAGCAGTTCCACCCCGAGGTGGGTTTACACCAACGCCACACGTGGTTCCGCCTGCTTCTGGGTCCAACCAGTCGTGAGTCTTTGTGGACGGACAGACAGCTGTTTCTGCCGCTAGAGGACGAACGCTGCGTCGCTGGGCGGCGTGCTCTTCCTCCGCAGCAGCTGACCTCTCAGCGTCTCCTCTGCAGATCTATAAATCCACCAAGTGCAACGACATGCAGCAGAGCGGCAGCTGCCCCCGCGGACCCTTCTGTGCCTTCGCCCACGCCGACAGTGAGTGCCGCTGTGTGCCGCTTCTCCCGCCCGCCGTTCTTCAGCGCCTCACCCCGTCTGCGTTCTCGCCCTCCGCAGAGCCCTTCGTTCCCGAGGAGCCCGCTTTCCCCGGATCCCCTCCCTCCTCCAGACCCCCGGACCCCCTCCCGGGCCAGGAGGCCTGTCAGAGTCCCGGCAGTCGCTCGGACCCCTTCTCCCCGACGGCCACGTCCTGCTCCGCGGCGCAGGGCCTGCTGGGAAGTGTCCTGTCCATGTGCGAGGACGCCAGCGGCAGGGCGGAGCCTCTGTGTCCGTGGGCTGGAGAGGGGGGGTACGGCAGGGCCCCTGGATTCGAGCGGGAAGATCATGTGAGGAGAACGGCAGAACCCAGATGCAGAACCGTCTAATGAAGAAGCTTCAGAACTCACTGATGTGTCCTTTCAGACCAAACAGAGGAGCTTTGGAGAACAACGGAGCCGAGAGTTCTCTGCACAGAGCAAGCAGGTACACACACACACACACACACACACACACACATGTACACACACACACATCTACACACACACACGTGTACACAAACACACACATCTACACACGCACACATGTACACAAACACACACATCTACACACACACACGCATCATGTACACGCACACATGTACACAAACACACATGTACGCACGCACACACATGTACACACACACACACACTCCCAGCCTCTGCAGCCTCAGACTCTGGTTCTGGTTCTGGTCTTCAGGACCTGCTGGTCTTCCTGCCAGTCGGCAGCCCGTTGAGTCTTTCCTCCAGCATCCCGTCCAGTCTGGCAGCCACCCCCCCAAGCCCCGCCCCGTTTGGACCGCCTGGGTCGGGCATTTCGTCGGGCATGAACGCCAACGCCCTGCCCTTCTACCCCACCAGTGAGACGGTGGAGTCGGTGGTTGGTGCGTGACAGAAAGCCCTCCCTCTTCACGGCGTTCTCCAAACGTGACGTGTCCGTTCTTCTCTGCAGAGTCGGCTCTGGACGATCTGGACTTGAACGATTTCGGCGTGTCGGCGCTGGAGAGGAGTTTAGAGAGCAGCCGCTCCAGTGTGGGCGTCATGTTAGGTACTACACATCAGTTCCTGAAGGTGGCGGGGCCCCCTGTGGGCGGAGCTTCTGCTGATGAGCTCACGCAGAGCCTCTGATTGTCTCCGCAGGAGGCAGCCAGCTCCAGAGTTCTGCCCCCGTCAACATTCCCGGATCCTTCAGCGGCGCCGCTCCTTTCAGCTCGCCCTCGCCATCGCCCCCTGTCAGGCCGCACGCCTCGTCTTTCTTCTCCACTAACCTGTCGCAGCCCAGCCAATCAGAGAGCTCCTTCCTGGGCCCCTCCCACAGCTCTTTGGGTGCGTGGCCTCGGCTGCAGGAGTTCAGGTGTTTCAGGAGCTCGCCGTGACTCTGCTGCTGTTTGTTGTGTTGAAGGTCTGAACGGCATGAGCACCAGCATCTGGGAGCACTTCCCCCCCGCCCAGGGCTCCCCCGGGACGCCCCCCGCCCTGCTGTCGTCCGGCCTGTCGGCGGAGGCCGGCCGGCTGAAGCAGGAGCTGGAGGACGCCCACAGGGCGCTGAAGCAGTGGGGTCACAGCTGGAGGCACACAGCTCAGGTAGGTATGTCTGCCCGGCGGAACGCCTCCGTCCGGCGCCCGCTGCCCCGGCGCCCGCTGCCCCGGCGCCCGCTGCCCCGGCACTGATCTTCCCTGCTCCCCTCCTCACAGGCGTGGACGGCGCTCAAAGCGGAGGCGGAGGAATCGCGCTCCAACGCCACGCGAGTGTCCATGGAGGCGGAACGTGCACGGCAGGCGGAGGAGGAGGCGCAGCGGCAGATCACTCTCCTGCAGGAGGCGCTGGAGAGCCTGCGGAGCGGAGACAATCCCCACCTGGCCCTGCATCAGCTGCAGCTGCTGCACCGGCTCCCCCTGGAGGCGGTGCAGAGCCTGCAGGCGCAGCTGTGTGCCTGTCTGCACGCCGTGGAGCAGGTAACTCCTCCCCCAGGTCTCCTGGTGGAATCGCATAAACCTTCATGTTGAGGGGGGGGGGGGGGGGGGGGGGTTGGGGGGTCAGCATCAAACTCATAACATGAACATCTGAGACGTCTGAACAACACTTGAAACCAAAGTCTTTCCATCAGAGCAGCTGAGGCTGAGTCGCTCCTCCTCCTCCTCCCCTTCAGACTCTGAGTTCTAAGAAGCAGCAACCCTCCCACTGAGTTCAGACTGAACCGAAGAAGAGCCAAAATACGGGAACGTCGCAGATGTTCTCCGTCAAATGGTCCTAGTGTGGGAGCAGCTGCTTAAGGAGAAGTCTGAGGAGCGACGGGGGTTTGTCAGGTTCTCAGAGTCGTGCAGAAGGTTCTAGTGAAGGTTCTGGTGGAGGTTCTGGTGGAGGTTCTGGTGGAGGTTCCAGAGGAGGTTCTAGTGGAGGTTCTAGAGGAGGTTCTAGTGGAGGTTCTAGTGGTTGTCCTAGCGAAGGATCTGGTGGAGGTTCTAGTGGAGGTTCTAGAGGAGGTTCTAGTGGAGGTTCTAGTGGTTGTCCTAGCGAAGGATCTGGTGGAGGTTCTAGTGGAGGTTCTGGTGGAGGTTCTGGTGGAGGTTCTAGTGGAGGTTCTAGTGGAGGTTCTAGTGGTTGTCCTAGCGAAGGTTCTGGTGGAGGTTCTAGTGGAGGTTCTAGAGGAGGTTCTAGAGGAGGTTCTAGTGGAGGTTCTAGTGGAGGTTCTAGTGGAGGTTCTAGTGGAGGTTCTAGAGGAGGTTCTAGTGGAGGTTCTAGTGGTTTTCCTAGCGAAGGATCTGGTGGAGGTTCTGCTGAAGGTTGTAGTGACCTGCAGGTTCCTCGGGAACCAACAGAAAAAGGAGGCAGGAGCAGACAGTGATCCACAAAACACTTTTATTGGGTTCTGATTGCAGGATGAGCTCATTTCAGGATTTCTTTAATAAATATTTTCTTTACCTTTTTTGTTTTTATGCTTAATAAAATACTGCTGAGGGTTTTGTCCCTGAACCCGCTAACCGTGGCGCCTCCACAGGTGGTGTACAGGAAGCAGAGGAGGTGCTGCGTGACCTGTGGGGAGCAGGGCTCGCTGACGCTCCCCTGTGGCCACGGCCTGCAGTGCGAGAGCTGCTCCGCCTCCACGGAGTGCCCCCTCTGCCCCGAGCAGACCCCGGAGCCGCTGTCCTGACCCCGGGACCGGTCCGTCCTGATTCCACACAGACCAGCCGGCGTGGCGACGCAGCGCCGATCCGGACGCCCATGGCGGCAGCTCGAAGCAGGGAGGCGGAAAATGCGGGCGGCGAGGCGGCAACGCTTCTGTCTTTGACCACAAACACTGTTGAGAGCTGGAGCAGACCAGCTGTCACTTCTGCTGGGGGAGACGGGATGATCGGACACTAAACAGCAGAACCTTTGCAGAACCTTCGACCTGCCTGAAGCTGCTGCTTCACGTTCCAGATTCAGATCAAGCAATACGGAGCCTGAAGGTTCTGGACGGCCGCTGGCTCGTCTTCCGGCCCAAAACGCTCAGGTTTCCCCAACAGTCTGCAGGAGTTTCCAGACCCCTGAGCTGCTCTAAAGCTCGCTCTGCCAAACATTCCCTGACCTGAGTGTGGGTATAATATATCATATATATTATATAGAATATGTAGTAAAGGGAGGTTCTCTCTGGCACTGACTGGAAGGTGTTGACGATCACTGTGATGGTCTGAGGCGCCGCTCGCCGGCGCCGCTCCATCTTTCAGAGTCTTTCTGTTTTTGGTACTGATCATTAAAAGTCTATTTTTGGAGGAAGAGCGCGGCGTCCGCATCTTTGTCACGGCTGAACGCCCTCCAGGGATTGTTTCTCGCGCTGGCGCCGCTTCTTCACAAACGCCTGCGCCTCCCGCTCCCCCCTCCGGGACTCCAGCAGCTTCAGGATGCCGTCTTTTTTTTTGGGGGGGGGCACAGAAACACAGTGAGGTCACATGTTAGTGAAGCTGGAAGGAAGGTTCAGGTAAAACTGAACATTTCCTAGTATTTTACTGCAAGTTAAAAAAAATATTCTAAAACCTTAAAGGCTTCAGATTCACACAAATGTTAGTTGGAATATAAATTAAACATTTTTTCTATTGGAAGTGGACATTTTTCCATTTTTTGGTTGTAATATTCGGCTGCTCCCCAAAAGTTGACCAAAAATCATGAAATTTGCCTTTGCAGCCCAGAGGAAGATCGTTTTGGGTTCTCTGGGGTCAAACGAGGCCGTTTTAAAACTAAAGGTTCATTTTTAGGTTTAAAAATGAACCCTAAGAAATGCTAAAAAATGTAAAGAACAGCGAACATTTTTAGATGATAATGGATAGAATTTATCATTAACAAAAAACTGTAAAAACTAAAGTGGTAGATAAAAAAAAAGAAGTGATTCAGTCGTCAGTACATGAATCCATCGTCTGCATAGAGTCAAACTGCAGTTAAATTCAGGAGGAAGCTTCCTCACATGAGTGTGTGAGTTTGTTATGAGAAATCATCTGGAATGTTCTCTCAGGGAGTAAAGCCTAATATGTGGAGGGAATGTAGCTTTTTATCTGGTCAAGGTTCCCTCCGTCTTAACTATACGTGGATCCGCATTCCTGTCAGGAACTGCTGTAGGAGTCGGAATGGGAACTGCTGATGACATCATCAAAAGGGGACCTTGACAGCTGTGAAGCCACATTTCATCAGCAGCAGGAAGCTGTCTGATCACACTTGTGTTTGTTGGTTATAGTTCTCATTTAGTCCAGGAGGGTCGGTGAACGGTTCTGACCCGCGCTCCCCTGTGCTCCGTGACCTACCGTTGGGTTTGGGATGCATCAGAGGCAGGCGTAGCTGAGCCGGAGCAGCATCCGGCCGTGAGCTCAGGTCCTCCTCGGTTCCTTCAGAGACGCCCATCACATTGCTCAGGGACAGAAAGGCCTCGCCCTCAAAGTCGTCTGCACTTAGGGTGTCGTGGTCCAACACCGTGACCACCAGGCAAGCCCCTGGAGCCTGGCACTGCTCCGGGGAAATCAGGCTGTCGTCAAGAAGGATGGAAAGGATTTCAGTTAGGCTTGAATTCTATCCAAAGTTAACGAAAGCATTCGCTCTACACAAAGTAAAATCTGTTCACTCAAAGCTTCAGCCTTAGTCACATCCACCCGTCAGGGCGTAACCCGGAGTCCTACTGGTTTTTGGGTTGTCCGGTCCGTGGAGGTCGTAGAGGAGCGGCTGCATCTTCCGGGCAGCACAGGTGTGTCTGACAGATACCTTAAGGCTCGTACGACCACCTCAAGGGACGCCATGAAGATGGATCCTACCATTGTCGTGTGTTAGTAAGTGTATCATGAAGTATTGGTGAGGATGATGGAAGTGACACGTACAGGTGAGGCTGTGGTACGGCGTCCTCACGCCACACTCTAGTCGTTAGTGAGGCGTGAGTTCCTTAATGACCACAAATGCTGCACGCATGTGGTGTGCACGTGATCCGTACAGTAAGTGCCCGTCCCATGCCCCCACAAACTACACTGATGGTCTAATTTCTTAGCACTAACGGCTCCTTGTTCAGTCTGCAGGATTTGGGGGGTAAGTAAATGAGAAATCTGTACGACACGCCTGGCCTGCGTCTCACCTACGTGTTCTGGATGACCTGTCGCCCGCAGCATGAACCTAGAAAAAACATGCATGGACATTTTCCCTCTGGGTTCACTGAGCGGTCTATGACCTTCATCTTTCATGGGCTCACCTGTGTGCCCCGTACAGGTCTGACCATTTTCACCCACAGAGCCGCCACCAGTGTGTGAATGTGTGTGGGACTGTGACTGTGAAGCGCTTTTGGCCTTGAAGAAGGTAGAAAAGCGCTATATAAGCATACACCATTTCCCATTTACAGACAGCTGCATCCACCTGAACGGACAGCTGGGACTAAAGACTTTAGGAGGACACGGAGAACCCTGGTTCTGACAAACAGCCTGTTTAACCCAGGGAACCCGGACGAGTCTGACGAAGACAGAACGTGTCCGTCGAAACAGGTCAGGTATGTTTAAACATAACCCGTGTCTGATAGCAAAAGAACCAAGAATTTGGCCTCTTGAACCGTTACCCACTGGTGAGAGAAGTGTTTACTCAGGCCGAGTTCTGGATTTCAAACGTGGGGTTTGTAGGGTTCCTGTCCAAAAGGCTTCTCTGGTGCAGTGGAGGAACCCGTCCAACCAGCTGACCTCCATTAAGGGCTTTGTGACCTGGACGACCAGGAGGCTGATGACACGGGTGTCTCTGTCACTTCTGCAAGTTTTAGTCAAGTCCCAAGTCTTCAAGTGAAGTCTGTAGAACATTGTTCCCAAGTCCCAAACATCAGGACCAGGACGGAGCAGGACCAGTCAAAACTCATCAATGAATGTGAGACCTGGAGGAACTCGAGTTCGAGTCACAGGTCTCTTCCCAGTCTTGTGATTCTGTCACATGTGAAAGGAAAGCAAAGACAGACTCACAAGTCGAAGGACTCGTCAAACAGAGGATTGAGGTCGCAGCTCTTGATCTGAGTGACGCGAGGCTCCACCTCAGGAAAGACGTGGTTTGGTTCCAGACACAGATGAACAAACGGGTCGCTGGAACCTGGCAAACATTCCAGCACAGGTCAAACAGGTCAGTGCTGCTCCGCGGCGCCGCTCTGCACTCGCCTCACCGTTAGAGTCCATGGGGATCAGGTTAACCGCGTTCAGCACCTCCACCCGCAGCCTCTGGTCCGAGCTCCTGTAGGAGGCGCGGAGGGTGACCGCGCCGTACTTCTCTCCGCTGTACGTCCTCTGCACGGCAAAGAGCTGAAGTGAGGAAGAGGAGGATGGCGGAGCTGCTCCACCTGCTCCAAGCTCACCTGCTCCGACGTTTTCTTCTGAAAGAACTTCTCGATGAGCTGCCGGCTGCTCAGAGAGTTCTTCTCCAGGTAGGTCTTCAGAGTCTGAGGGAAAAGGCAACCATCAGACGCCGAGGGGGACAGGAAACGAACACATCTCTCATGAGTCCAGCACACCTTGTACTCGTCCGAGTGCAGACTTTTCAGAGGAAGTCCGTTCCCCTCGGCGTGGAAGCACTGCTCCAGACACTGAAATACACAGACACAAAGGTCAGCAGGTCACCGATCGACACTCCACAGTTTCATGTCCTGAGAACATCAGGATGTTTGGACCTTCAGTCCAAGAGTTGGAATCCTGACCACATTAATCCAGACTATCTTCTCATCTCTAATCGCCTCTGAAGCTTCAAACCATTGGATTTTCTCACACAACACTTGGCTGCTCTTCACGAGTCAGAGGCTAAATCTGGAGCAGAAATGAGGCCCAAAAGCTTGAACCTGGTGGACGTACCTGCAGCGTGTACAGCAGCCTCTGGCAGAAGACCATCTGTCCTTCCTGCTGAGAATACTGGTTTGCCGTCTGATAGAGGATTTTCACCGAGTTGTTCCACAGAGGAGTCAGGAGGCTGGACACACCAGAGGAAAACAGAGTGTTTGGAAAGAGTTCCACCACCACATGTGGATCTGCAGAAACACCAGGACACCTGTTGAAGTTCTCCGGCACCAGGTTCTCATTCATGTACTGCAGCTCCTGTTCCAGGTACCGCATGAGAGGAGCAGCAGCCTGAGAACCAAGAACAGGAGGAGGTGACGCCGAGCAGTTATCTGTGGGTGTGGAGGAGGTGGAGTCGAGCTCTTACGTCCTCGGAGGACTTGGAGGGAATTCTTCTTCTGGTGGACATGCTTCTGACGTACGTCTCGATGTCTGTGTTCAGCTGTGGAGACACGGTTCTCCATCAAAGTCCAGGCCTGGCTCACAGACACTAGATTTTCCGTTTTTGCCTCCCGTCGCTCATTCGGAGCGTGTTCTTCTGCTTAGCCCTGATGCTCTCATCCCGGGCCGATGGGAGCTGGGCTCCGGCCTCACCTGCTTCCCCAGCGTGTCCAGCGCCGAGCGGATCTCGCGGCTCAGGCTGCTCTGCGCCTGCTGCAGCTGGGAGCTCAGCGTGTTGTTGAACTGGCTGTCTGCGATCACGTTGACGAGCCGCGAGCGGAGGCCCTCCCAGTTCAGCTGGGACGGGAGCTTGCTCAGGTGTGTCCTCAGGTGCTCCAGGTCATTCACCACCACACACAGCTGCAGGGGGAGAGGTCAGGTTTGAGCGTCCAACTCTCTGCACCAGCAGACGCCATGGAGGCTGTACTCGCCATGTTGATGGCGATGCTGTGGTCGGAGTTCTCCGACAGAACCCGGACTCTGTCCTTCAGGAGTTGGCAGTAGCTCCCCACAATCTTACAAACATCCTGAAACACACATGAAGCGGCAGCATGAAGCGGACTGAGCAGAAACACCTGAGCTGTCCGGGTAAAAGGCAGCACCTCCGTGATTTTGACCATCAGCATGAAGGACTCCTCTGGGTCGGGCCAGGACAGCTGCTCCCACAGCTGGCAGATGGGCTGGATGCAGGAGACCAGGTCCACGGCGGAGGAGCTGTGCTTGATGAGCTCCGAGCCGGTCTGCAGGGGCTGCAGCTGACATCAGAGCAGAGCCGTCAGTACACCGTGCAGGTTCTGTGGTGCCGGGCCACGTTGGCAGCGTTACCTGGTCCACCTGCACCGCCCTCTCCACCCTGTCCTTGGTGGTGCTGAATGCCTGGTTCAGCCAGTACGGCATCGCCTCTCTGAAGTCCTCATGAAAGTTCGAGAGCTTCAGTGACCCTCTGAAAACGACAGGAAGCAGTCAGACTGCGTCTGGGAACTGAACTGAGTGGCCCCGCCCCTCTGGCGTTCCAAACAGGGAGTACCCGAGGCTCCAAGAAGCCCAAATCCCGCAGATGTCTACAGAGAAATGACAGCTGTTACTCCTCATTCTATTGGTCAGAATAATAATTCACCTTTTTGTTCTACATCTTCTTGATAATCCTCGTGTTTTTTCACAATATTTTTTCTATTATTCAAGTTATTCTATTTATAAACTGACCAATCAGATGGCTCTATAAAAGTGGGTGGAGCCTAAGGGAAACAAAATCCAACATTCCAAACGTTTGATTGACAGATTGTGTGCAGCCTGTCCTCTGGTGGGAGGGGTTTGGCCTTCCAACAAGCTTACTCCTGATTGATTAGAATGGTTGCTATAGAAACGATGAATCAGACTGACTCAGACCAATCAGGGCTGACTGACGTTTGGTTGGAGCTGGAAGTGAACCATTTTCTTTGTGGGGGGGCGCTCTGTCCAGTCCTCTGATGCAGTCGATGGCGGTTCTGCATCAGCCGCCGCTGCCTCCTGCTGCCTCCGGCCTCACGTGTGCCCCCGTTTCCTGTGGTTGCCCCCACACTTTCCTGCTCACCAATCAGCAACTGACATGAAGTTTATTGGCTGATCTCTGCTCCCCTGGAACTCTGATCAGCTGTTATTTTGACTCTCACACAGAATGGATTTCATTGGATTCCGTTTAAATTTGGGCTCAGTTTGAGCACAGACCCTTTCCGCTTTGAGGTTTGCTCCCTGTGACCTTCTGTCTGATGACTTCAGATGTTTTTGGAGCAACGCTGGAAAATGAAGTGAAGAAACCCTTTTGTGTGTCCTGGCTGTGGTGCAGGTGAGAGCGTGAAGCCTCTGACCTTCTCTGTAGGAAGGCCTTGTTCTTGTGGATGCCGTGTAGGTTCAGGTAAATGGGAAACAGGCATTTGGAGAGACTCAGGTCCATGTGACCCTTCATCAGCGATAACGTCTTCATCACTTCCTGTGCAAGCTACAGAGGAAAGAAAGGCGAGGTGAGAGGGGTCACTTCCTGAGGAAACTCGCACGTCTCTGGCTTCGTCTTACCAGGGAATCAAACTTTTGGTAGACGACCGTGAACACGTCCACCTGCATGGCACTGTGGTAGAAACATGATCAGTATTCATGCAGGTACAGTTCATTGAAATGTTTATTTTCAACCATTCAGATCGTTTTCTGTGGTCAGACTCTTTATGGTTGGACGCTAGGGGGCTTGTACGCCAGGTTTTTGCACTCACCTGAAAAATACTCGGTTCCAGACGTCCTTGTTGCTCTTGATGTCTCTCTGCACCTCCACAATCAGCCTGGAGAGGGCGCTCCCCATCTCTGTCAGGTCCTGTGTGAGGAGGCGTCACGGTTTTCAGGAAACACGGAGCAAAGCGGTAAATGTGACATGTGAGTTTGACTCCACCTTGGTCATGGGCTCGTGTAAACCCTTTTTGACGGTGAACCAGTCCTCGGTGCCTGTCTGTGTGAGGGTCATAGGTGAGTAAGGGAGCTGCTGCTGAAGACCTCCTGAGGTTCCTGACTCACCTGTAAGGCCTCACAGATCTCATCCTGAAGGTCAAAGTTAGCTGGGTTCAGTTCCTGGAAGGCCTTGGTCTTACAGATCTGAGCCAGGATCCTGAAAAGAAGCATATGGGATTCATAGCCGAGGGGCCGCTGTGATCCCTTACAGCAACCCCCCCTCTCTTTAAGCTCCTGACCCCCCTACCTGAGCAGAGTGTGCAGCTTTGGAGTGGCAGAGGGAGTTGGGGGGAAGATGTCTCTGTATTTGGCCACCAAACATAATCCATATTGAAGGAAACCATGAAGAGAATCACTCAGCTCCCCTTTCTACAAAACAAGGTCGGAAATCAAACCTCCTGCTTTTAGTGACAGAAGGTTCTGATGGACGAGCCACGAAGGAAGACCATGTGTGTGTGGAGCTTCATACCTGCTGCTGGGGCAGCGTCACCTGATGCCAGTGGTACTCGATGCTGGTGAGCTGCTGCAGCAGCACGGACGAATCCACCTCCAGGCTCTGGTACAGCCGGCTGTACGCCACCCACTTCCTGTAGGGAACGGAGAACTTTGTTCAGAGCGAACGCTGCGCCAGACGATGAGTCTACACGCTACTGCATGCTACTCCAAACAAGACGCTATTATACACATCATGCTACTCCAAACAACACGCTACTCCAAACAACACGCTATTATACACATCATGCTACTCCAAACAACACGCTATTATACACATCATGCTACTCCAAACAACACGCTATTATACACATCATGCAACTCCAAACAACACGCTATTATACACATCATGCTACTCCAAACAACACGCTACTCCAAACAACATGCTATTATACACATCATGCTACTCCAAACAACACGCTACTCCAAACAACACGCTATTATACACATCATGCTACTCCAAACAACACGCTATTATACACATCATGCTACTCCAAACAACACGCTATTATACACATCATGCTACTCCAAACAACACGCTACTCCAAACAACACGCTATTATACACAACATGCTACTCCAAACAACACGCTATTATAAACAACATGCTACTCCAAACAACACGCTATTATACACAACATGCTACTCCAAACAACACGCTATCATACACAACATGCTACTCCAAAACAACACGCTATTATAAACAACATGCTACTCCAAACAACACGCTATTATAAACAACATGCTACTCCAAACAACACGCTATTATACACATCATGCTACTCCAAACAACACGCTATTATACACAACATGCTACTCCAAACAACACGCTATTATACACAACATGCTACTCCTAACAACACGCTATTATACACAACATGCTACTCCAAACAACACGCTATTATACACAACATGCTACTCCAAACAATACACTATTATAAACAACATGCTACTCCAAACAACACGCTATCATACACAACATGCTACTCCAAACAACACGCTATTATAAACAACATGCTACTCCAAACAACACGCTATTATACACAACATGCTACTCATAAACAACACACTATTATAAACAACATGCTACTCCAAACAACACGCTATTATAAACAACATGCTACTCCAAACAACACGCTATTATAAACAACATGCTACTCCAAAACAACACACTATTATACACATCATGCTACTCCAAACAACACGCTATTATACACAACATGCTACTCCAAACAACACGCTATTATAAACAACATGCTACTCCAAACAACACGCTATTATACACAACATGCTACTCCAAAACAACACGCTATTATAAACAACATGCTACTCCAAAACAACACACTATTATAAACAACATGCTACTCCAAACAACACGCTATTATACACAACATGCTACTCCAAAACAACACACTATTATACACATCATGCTACTCCAAACAACACGCTATTATACACAACATGCTACTCCAAACAACACACTATTATACACAACATGCTACTCCAAACAACACCCTATTATACACAACATGCTACTCCAAACAACACGCTATTATAAACAACATGCTACTCCAAACAACACGCTATTATAAACAACATGCTACTCCAAACAACACGCTATTATAAACAACATGCTACTCCAAACAACACGCTATTATACACATCATGCTACTCCAAACAACACGCTATTATACACATCATGCTACTCCAAACAACACGCTATTATACACATCATGCTACTCCAAACAACACGCTACTCCAAACAACATGCTATTATACACATCATGCTACTCCAAACAACACACTATTATACACATCATGCTACTCCAAACAACACGCCATTATACACATCATGCTACTCCAAACAACACGCTATTATACACATCATGCTACTCCAAACAACACGCTATTATACACAACATGCTACTCCAAACAACACGCTATTATACAAAACATGCTACTCCAAACAACACGCTATTATACACATCATGCTACTCCAAACAACACGCTATTATACACATCATGCTACTCCAAACAACACGCTATTATACACATCATGCTACTCCAAACAACACGCTATTATACACATCATGCTACTCCAAACAACACGCTATTATACACAACATGCTACTCCAAACAACACGCTATCATACACATCATGCTACTCCAAACAACACGCTATTATACACATCATGCTACTCCAAACAACATGCTACTCCAAACAACACGCTATTATACACAACATGCTACTCCAAACAACACGCTATTATAAACAACATGCTACTCCAAACAACACGCTATTATACACAACATGCTACTCCAAACAACACGCTATTATACACAACATGCTACTCCAAACAACACACTATTATACACATCATGCTACTCCAAACAACACGCTATTATACACATCATGCTACTCCAAACAACACGCTATTATACACATCATGCTACTCCAAACAACACGCTACTCCAAACAACACGCTATTATACACATCATGCTACTCCAAACAACACGCTACTCCAAACAACATGCTATTATACACATCATGCTACTCCAAACAACACGCTATTATAAACAACATGCTACTCCAAACAACACGCTATTATAAACAACATGCTACTCCAAACAACACCCTATTATAAACAACATGCTACTCCAAACAACACGCTATTATACACATCATGCTATTCCAAACAACACGCTATTATACACATCATGCTACTCCAAACAACACGCTACTCCAAACAACACGCTATTATACACATCATGCTACTCCAAACAACACACTACTCCAAACAACACGCTATTATACACAACATGCTACTCCAAACAACACGCTATTATACACATCATGCTACTCCAAACAACACGCTATTATACACATCATGCTACTCCAAACAACATGCTACTCCAAACAACACGCTATTATACACAACATGCTACTCCAAACAACACGCTATTATAAACAACATGCTACTCCAAACAACACGCTATTATACACAACATGCTACTCCAAACTACACGCTATTATACACAACATGCTACTCCAAACAACACACTATTATACACATCATGCTACTCCAAACAACACGCTATTATACACATCATGCTACTCCAAACAACACGCTATTATACACATCATGCTACTCCAAACAACACGCTACTCCAAACAACACGCTATTATACACATCATGCTACTCCAAACAACACGCTACTCCAAACAACATGCTATTATACACATCATGCTACTCCAAACAACACGCTATTATAAACAACATGCTATTCCAAACAACACGCTATTATAAACAACATGCTACTCCAAACAACACCCTATTATAAACAACATGCTACTCCAAACAACACGCTATTATACACATCATGCTACTCCAAACAACACGCTATTATACACATCATGCTACTCCAAACAACACGCTACTCCAAACAACACGCTATTATACACATCATGCTTCTCCAAACAACACGCTACTCCAAACAACATGCTATTATACACATCATGCTACTCCAAACAACACACTATTATACACATCATGCTACTCCAAACAACACGCTATTATACACATCATGCTACTCCAAACAACACGCTATTATACACATCATGCTACTCCAAACAACACGCTATTATACACAACATGCTACTCCAAACAAGACACTATTATACACATCATGCTACTCCAAACAACACGCTATTATACACAACATGCTACTCCAAACAACACGCTATTTTACACATCATGCTACTCCAAACAACACGCTATTATACACATCATGCTACTCCAAACAACACGCTATTATACACATCATGCTACTCCAAACAACACGCTATTATACACAACATGCTACTCCAAATAACACGCTATTATACACAACATGCTACTCCAAACAACACGCTATTATACACATCATGCTACTCCAAACAACACACTATTATACACATCATGCTACTCCAAACAACACGCTACTCCAAACAACACGCTATTATACACAACATGCTACTCCAAACAACACGCTATTATAAACAACATGCTACTCCAAACAACACGCTATTATACACAACATGCTACTCCAAACAACACGCTATTATACACAACATGCTACTCCAAAACAACACGCTATTATAAACAACATGCTACTCCAAACAACACGCTATTATAAACAACATGCTACTCCAAACAACACGCTATTATACACATCATGCTACTCCAAACAACACGCTATTATACACAACATGCTACTCCAAACAACACGCTATTATACACAACATGCTACTCCAAACAACACGCTATTATACACAACATGCTACTCCAAACAAGACACTATTATACACATCATGCTACTCCAAACAACACGCTATTATACACAACATGCTACTCCAAACAACATGCTACTCCAAACAACACGCTATTATACACAACATGCTACTCCAAACAACACGCTATTATAAACAACATGCTACTCCAAACAACACGCTATTATACACAACATGCTACTCCAAACTACACGCTATTATACACAACATGCTACTCCAAACAACACACTATTATACACATCATGCTACTCCAAACAACACGCTATTATACACATCATGCTACTCCAAACAACACGCTATTATACACATCATGCTACTCCAAACAACACGCTACTCCAAACAACACGCTATTATACACATCATGCTACTCCAAACAACACGCTACTCCAAACAACATGCTATTATACACATCATGCTACTCCAAACAACACGCTATTATAAACAACATGCTATTCCAAACAACACGCTATTATAAACAACATGCTACTCCAAACAACACCCTATTATAAACAACACGCTACTCCAAACAACACGCTATTATACACATCATGCTACTCCAAACAACACGCTATTATACACATCATGCTACTCCAAACAACACGCTACTCCAAACAACACGCTATTATACACATCATGCTTCTCCAAACAACACGCTACTCCAAACAACATGCTATTATACACATCATGCTACTCCAAACAACACACTATTATACACATCATGCTACTCCAAACAACACGCTATTATACACATCATGCTACTCCAAACAACACGCTATTATACACATCATGCTACTCCAAACAACACGCTATTATACACAACATGCTACTCCAAACAAGACACTATTATACACATCATGCTACTCCAAACAACACGCTATTATACACAACATGCTACTCCAAACAACACGCTATTTTACACATCATGCTACTCCAAACAACACGCTATTATACACATCATGCTACTCCAAACAACACGCTATTATACACATCATGCTACTCCAAACAACACGCTATTATACACAACATGCTACTCCAAATAACACGCTATTATACACAACATGCTACTCCAAACAACACGCTATTATACACATCATGCTACTCCAAACAACACACTATTATACACATCATGCTACTCCAAACAACACGCTACTCCAAACAACACGCTATTATACACAACATGCTACTCCAAACAACACGCTATTTTACACATCATGCTACTCCAAACAACACGCTATTATACACATCATGCTACTCCAAACAACACGCTATTATACACATCATGCTACTCCAAACAACACGCTATTATACACAACATGCTACTCCAAATAACACGCTATTATACACAACATGCTACTCCAAACAACACGCTATTATACACATCATGCTACTCCAAACAACACACTATTATACACATCATGCTACTCCAAACAACACGCTACTCCAAACAACACGCTATTATACACAACATGCTACTCCAAACAACACGCTATTATAAACAACATGCTACTCCAAACAACACGCTATTATACACAACATGCTACTCCAAACAACACGCTATTATACACAACATGCTACTCCAAAACAACACGCTATTATAAACAACATGCTACTCCAAACAACACGCTATTATAAACAACATGCTACTCCAAACAACACGCTATTATACACATCATGCTACTCCAAACAACACGCTATTATACACAACATGCTACTCCAAACAACACGCTATTATACACAACATGCTACTCCAAACAACACGCTATTATACACAACATGCTACTCCAAACAAGACACTATTATACACATCATGCTACTCCAAACAACACGCTATTATACACAACATGCTACTCCAAACAACATGCTACTCCAAACAACACGCTATTATACACAACATGCTACTCCAAACAACACGCTATTATAAACAACATGCTACTCCAAACAACACGCTATTATACACAACATGCTACTCCAAACTACACGCTATTATACACAACATGCTACTCCAAACAACACACTATTATACACATCATGCTACTCCAAACAACACGCTATTATACACATCATGCTACTCCAAACAACACGCTATTATACACATCATGCTACTCCAAACAACACGCTACTCCAAACAACACGCTATTATACACATCATGCTACTCCAAACAACACGCTACTCCAAACAACATGCTATTATACACATCATGCTACTCCAAACAACACGCTATTATAAACAACATGCTATTCCAAACAACACGCTATTATAAACAACATGCTACTCCAAACAACACCCTATTATAAACAACACGCTACTCCAAACAACACGCTATTATACACATCATGCTACTCCAAACAACACGCTATTATACACATCATGCTACTCCAAACAACACGCTACTCCAAACAACACGCTATTATACACATCATGCTTCTCCAAACAACACGCTACTCCAAACAACATGCTATTATACACATCATGCTACTCCAAACAACACACTATTATACACATCATGCTACTCCAAACAACACGCTATTATACACATCATGCTACTCCAAACAACACGCTATTATACACATCATGCTACTCCAAACAACACGCTATTATACACAACATGCTACTCCAAACAAGACACTATTATACACATCATGCTACTCCAAACAACACGCTATTATACACAACATGCTACTCCAAACAACACGCTATTTTACACATCATGCTACTCCAAACAACACGCTATTATACACATCATGCTACTCCAAACAACACGCTATTATACACATCATGCTACTCCAAACAACACGCTATTATACACAACATGCTACTCCAAATAACACGCTATTATACACAACATGCTACTCCAAACAACACGCTATTATACACATCATGCTACTCCAAACAACACACTATTATACACATCATGCTACTCCAAACAACACGCTACTCCAAACAACACGCTATTATACACAACATGCTACTCCAAATAACACGCTATTATACACAACATGCTACTCCAAACAACACGCTATTATACACATCATGCTACTCCAAACAACACACTATTATACACATCATGCTACTCCAAACAACACGCTACTCCAAACAACACGCTATTATACACAACATGCTACTCCAAACAACACGCTATTATAAACAACATGCTACTCCAAACAACACGCTATTATACACAACATGCTACTCCAAACAACACGCTATTATACACATCATGCTACTCCAAACAACACGCTACTCCAAACAACACGCTATTATACACATCATGCTTCTCCAAACAACACGCTACTCCAAACAACATGCTATTATAAACAACATGCTACTCCAAACAACACCCTATTATAAACAACATGCTACTCCAAACAACACGCTATTATACACATCATGCTACTCCAAACAACACGCTATTATACACATCATGCTACTCCAAACAACACGCTACTCCAAACAACACGCTATTATACACATCATGCTTCTCCAAACAACACGCTACTCCAAACAACATGCTATTATACACATCATGCTACTCCAAACAACACACTATTATACACATCATGCTACTCCAAACAACACGCTATTATACACATCATGCTACTCCAAACAACACGCTATTATACACATCATGCTACTCCAAACAACACGCTATTATACACAACATGCTACTCCAAACAAGACACTATTATACACATCATGCTACTCCAAACAACACGCTATTATACACAACATGCTACTCCAAACAACACGCTATTTTACACATCATGCTACTCCAAACAACACGCTATTATACACATCATGCTACTCCAAACAACACGCTATTATACACATCATGCTACTCCAAACAACACGCTATTATACACAACATGCTACTCCAAATAACACGCTATTATACACATCATGCTACTCCAAACAACACGCTATTATACACATCATGCTACTCCAAACAACACACTATTATACACATCATGCTACTCCAAACAACACGCTACTCCAAACAACACGCTATTATACACAACATGCTACTCCAAATAACACGCTATTATACACAACATGCTACTCCAAACAACACGCTATTATACACATCATGCTACTCCAAACAACACACTATTATACACATCATGCTACTCCAAACAACACGCTACTCCAAACAACACGCTATTATACACAACATGCTACTCCAAACAACACGCTATTATAAACAACATGCTACTCCAAACAACACGCTATTATACACAACATGCTACTCCAAACAACACGCTATTATACACAACATGCTACTCCAAAACAACACGCTATTATAAACAACATGCTACTCCAAACAACACGCTATTATAAACAACATGCTACTCCAAACAACACGCTATTATACACATCATGCTACTCCAAACAACACGCTATTATACACAACATGCTACTCCAAACAACACGCTATTATACACAACATGCTACTCCAAACAACACGCTATTATACACAACATGCTACTCCAAACAACACGCTATTATAAACAACATGCTACTCCAAACAACACGCTATTATAAACAACATGCTACTCCAAACAACACCCTATTATAAACAACATGCTACTCCAAACAACACGCTATTATAAACAACAGGCTACTCCAAACAACACGCTATTATACACAACATGCTACTCCAAACAACACGCTATTATACACAACATGCTACCCCAAAAAACACGCTATCATACACAACATGCTACTCCAAACAACACGCTATCATACACAACATGCTACTCCAAACAACACGCTATTATAAACAACATGCTACTCCAAACAACACGCTATTATAAACAACATGCTACTCCAAACAACACCCTATTATAAACAACATGCTACTCCAAACAACACGCTATTATACACATCATGCTACTCCAAACAACACGCTATTATACACATCATGCTACTCCAAACAACACGCTACTCCAAACAACACGCTATTATACACATCATGCTACTCCAAACAACACGCTACTCCAAACAACATGCTATTATACACATCATGCTACTCCAAACAACACGCTATTATAAACAACATGCTATTCCAAACAACACGCTATTATAAACAACATGCTACTCCAAACAACACCCTATTATAAACAACATGCTACTCCAAACAACACGCTATTATACACATCATGCTACTCCAAACAACACGCTATTATACACATCATGCTACTCCAAACAACACGCTACTCCAAACAACACGCTATTATACACATCATGCTTCTCCAAACAACACGCTACTCCAAACAACATGCTATTATACACATCATGCTACTCCAAACAACACACTATTATACACATCATGCTACTCCAAACAACACGCTATTATACACATCATGCTACTCCAAACAACACGCTATTATACACATCATGCTACTCCAAACAACACGCTATTATACACAACATGCTACTCCAAACAAGACACTATTATACACATCATGCTACTCCAAACAACACGCTATTATACACAACATGCTACTCCAAACAACACGCTATTTTACACATCATGCTACTCCAAACAACACGCTATTATACACATCATGCTACTCCAAACAACACGCTATTATACACATCATGCTACTCCAAACAACACGCTATTATACACAACATGCTACTCCAAATAACACGCTATTATACACAACATGCTACTCCAAACAACACGCTATTATACACATCATGCTACTCCAAACAACACACTATTATACACATCATGCTACTCCAAACAACACGCTACTCCAAACAACACGCTATTATACACAACATGCTACTCCAAACAACACGCTATTATAAACAACATGCTACTCCAAACAACACGCTATTATACACAACATGCTACTCCAAACAACACGCTATTATACACAACATGCTACTCCAAAACAACACGCTATTATAAACAACATGCTACTCCAAACAACACGCTATTATAAACAACATGCTACTCCAAACAACACGCTATTATACACATCATGCTACTCCAAACAACACGCTATTATACACAACATGCTACTCCAAACAACACGCTATTATACACAACATGCTACTCCAAACAACACGCTATTATACACAACATGCTACTCCAAACAAGACACTATTATACACATCATGCTACTCCAAACAACACGCTATTATACACAACATGCTACTCCAAACAACATGCTACTCCAAACAACACGCTATTATACACAACATGCTACTCCAAACAACACGCTATTATAAACAACATGCTACTCCAAACAACACGCTATTATACACAACATGCTACTCCAAACTACACGCTATTATACACAACATGCTACTCCAAACAACACACTATTATACACATCATGCTACTCCAAACAACACGCTATTATACACATCATGCTACTCCAAACAACACGCTATTATACACATCATGCTACTCCAAACAACACGCTACTCCAAACAACACGCTATTATACACATCATGCTACTCCAAACAACACGCTACTCCAAACAACATGCTATTATACACATCATGCTACTCCAAACAACACGCTATTATAAACAACATGCTATTCCAAACAACACGCTATTATAAACAACATGCTACTCCAAACAACACCCTATTATAAACAACACGCTACTCCAAACAACACGCTATTATACACATCATGCTACTCCAAACAACACGCTATTATACACATCATGCTACTCCAAACAACACGCTACTCCAAACAACACGCTATTATACACATCATGCTTCTCCAAACAACACGCTACTCCAAACAACATGCTATTATACACATCATGCTACTCCAAACAACACACTATTATACACATCATGCTACTCCAAACAACACGCTATTATACACATCATGCTACTCCAAACAACACGCTATTATACACATCATGCTACTCCAAACAACACGCTATTATACACAACATGCTACTCCAAACAAGACACTATTATACACATCATGCTACTCCAAACAACACGCTATTATACACAACATGCTACTCCAAACAACACGCTATTTTACACATCATGCTACTCCAAACAACACGCTATTATACACATCATGCTACTCCAAACAACACGCTATTATACACATCATGCTACTCCAAACAACACGCTATTATACACAACATGCTACTCCAAATAACACGCTATTATACACAACATGCTACTCCAAACAACACGCTATTATACACATCATGCTACTCCAAACAACACACTATTATACACATCATGCTACTCCAAACAACACGCTACTCCAAACAACACGCTATTATACACAACATGCTACTCCAAATAACACGCTATTATACACAACATGCTACTCCAAACAACACGCTATTATACACATCATGCTACTCCAAACAACACACTATTATACACATCATGCTACTCCAAACAACACGCTACTCCAAACAACACGCTATTATACACAACATGCTACTCCAAACAACACGCTATTATAAACAACATGCTACTCCAAACAACACGCTATTATACACAACATGCTACTCCAAACAACACGCTATTATACACATCATGCTACTCCAAACAACACGCTACTCCAAACAACACGCTATTATACACATCATGCTTCTCCAAACAACACGCTACTCCAAACAACATGCTATTATAAACAACATGCTACTCCAAACAACACCCTATTATAAACAACATGCTACTCCAAACAACACGCTATTATACACATCATGCTACTCCAAACAACACGCTATTATACACATCATGCTACTCCAAACAACACGCTACTCCAAACAACACGCTATTATACACATCATGCTTCTCCAAACAACACGCTACTCCAAACAACATGCTATTATACACATCATGCTACTCCAAACAACACACTATTATACACATCATGCTACTCCAAACAACACGCTATTATACACATCATGCTACTCCAAACAACACGCTATTATACACATCATGCTACTCCAAACAACACGCTATTATACACAACATGCTACTCCAAACAAGACACTATTATACACATCATGCTACTCCAAACAACACGCTATTATACACAACATGCTACTCCAAACAACACGCTATTTTACACATCATGCTACTCCAAACAACACGCTATTATACACATCATGCTACTCCAAACAACACGCTATTATACACATCATGCTACTCCAAACAACACGCTATTATACACAACATGCTACTCCAAATAACACGCTATTATACACATCATGCTACTCCAAACAACACGCTATTATACACATCATGCTACTCCAAACAACACACTATTATACACATCATGCTACTCCAAACAACACGCTACTCCAAACAACACGCTATTATACACAACATGCTACTCCAAATAACACGCTATTATACACAACATGCTACTCCAAACAACACGCTATTATACACATCATGCTACTCCAAACAACACACTATTATACACATCATGCTACTCCAAACAACACGCTACTCCAAACAACACGCTATTATACACAACATGCTACTCCAAACAACACGCTATTATAAACAACATGCTACTCCAAACAACACGCTATTATACACAACATGCTACTCCAAACAACACGCTATTATACACAACATGCTACTCCAAAACAACACGCTATTATAAACAACATGCTACTCCAAACAACACGCTATTATAAACAACATGCTACTCCAAACAACACGCTATTATACACATCATGCTACTCCAAACAACACGCTATTATACACAACATGCTACTCCAAACAACACGCTATTATACACAACATGCTACTCCAAACAACACGCTATTATACACAACATGCTACTCCAAACAACACGCTATTATAAACAACATGCTACTCCAAACAACACGCTATTATAAACAACATGCTACTCCAAACAACACCCTATTATAAACAACATGCTACTCCAAACAACACGCTATTATAAACAACAGGCTACTCCAAACAACACGCTATTATACACAACATGCTACTCCAAACAACACGCTATTATACACAACATGCTACCCCAAAAAACACGCTATCATACACAACATGCTACTCCAAACAACACGCTATCATACACAACATGCTACTCCAAACAACACGCTATTATAAACAACATGCTACTCCAAACAACACGCTATTATAAACAACATGCTACTCCAAACAACACCCTATTATAAACAACACGCTACTCCAAACAACACGCTATTATACACATCATGCTACTCCAAACAACACGCTATTATACACATCATGCTACTCCAAACAACACGCTACTCCAAACAACACGCTATTATACACATCATGCTTCTCCAAACAACACGCTACTCCAAACAACATGCTATTATACACATCATGCTACTCCAAACAACACACTATTATACACATCATGCTACTCCAAACAACACGCTATTATACACATCATGCTACTCCAAACAACACGCTATTATACACATCATGCTACTCCAAACAACACGCTATTATACACAACATGCTACTCCAAACAAGACACTATTATACACATCATGCTACTCCAAACAACACGCTATTATACACAACATGCTACTCCAAACAACACGCTATTTTACACATCATGCTACTCCAAACAACACGCTATTATACACATCATGCTACTCCAAACAACACGCTATTATACACATCATGCTACTCCAAACAACACGCTATTATACACAACATGCTACTCCAAATAACACGCTATTATACACAACATGCTACTCCAAACAACACGCTATTATACACATCATGCTACTCCAAACAACACACTATTATACACATCATGCTACTCCAAACAACACGCTACTCCAAACAACACGCTATTATACACAACATGCTACTCCAAATAACACGCTATTATACACATCATGCTACTCCAAACAACACGCTATTATACACATCATGCTACTCCAAACAACACACTATTATACACATCATGCTACTCCAAAACAACTCGCTATTATAAACAACATGCTACTCCAAACAACACGCTATTATAAACAACATGCTACTCCAAACAACACGCTATTATACACATCATGCTACTCCAAACAACACGCTATTATACACAACATGCTACTCCAAACAACACGCTATTATACACAACATGCTACTCCAAACAACACGCTATTATACACAACATGCTACTCCAAACAACACGCTATTATAAACAACATGCTACTCCAAACAACACGCTATTATAAACAACATGCTACTCCAAACAACACCCTATTATAAACAACATGCTACTCCAAACAACACGCTATTATAAACAACAGGCTACTCCAAACAACACGCTATTATCCACAACATGCTACTCCAAACAACACGCTATTATACACAACATGCTACCCCAAATAACACGCTATCATACACAACATGCTACTCCAAACAACACGCTATCATACACAACATGCTACTCCAAACAACACACTATTATAAACAACATGCTACTCCAAACAACACGCTATTATAAACAACATGCTACTCCAAACAACACCCTATTATAAACAACATGCTACTCCAAACAACACGCTATTATACACATCATGCTACTCCAAACAACACGCTATTATACACATCATGCTACTCCAAACAACACGCTATTATACACATCATGCTACTCCAAACAACACGCTACTCCAAACAACACGCTATTATACACATCATGCTACTCCAAACAACACGCTACTCCAAACAACATGCTATTATACACATCATGCTACTCCAAACAACACACTATTATACACATCATGCTACTCCAAACAACACGCTATTATACACATCATGCTACTCCAAACAACACGCTATTATACACATCATGCTACTCCAAACAACACGCTAATATACACAACATGCTACTCCAAACAACACGCTATTATACACATCATGCTACTCCAAACAACACGCTATTATACACAACATGCTACTCCAAACAACACGCTATTATACACATCATGCTACTCCAAACAACACGCTATTATACACATCATGCTACTCCAAACAACACGCTATTATACACATCATGCTACTCCAAACAACACGCTATTATACACAACATGCTACTCCAAACAACACGCTATCATACACATCATGCTACTCTAAACAACACGCTATCATACACAACATGCTACTCCAAACAACACGCTATTATAAACAATATGCTACTCCAAACAACACGCTATTATACACAACATGCTACTCCAAACATGACGTCTAGCTAAAGTGTGAGTAGATCACGGTTTCTCTTTTTTTTTGGATGAGAGTTAACGCTGTGAACATCTTCACTCTTCCAACGTGGAACAAACCATGAATCATGAGCAGGGGAGTTGCTACTTACCCCAGGTCCTGAAGGAAAGGTGAGAGGTCGTTCTGCGTGGCGTAGAGTTCCAGCAGAGTCTGAGCCTCGCCCCCCAGCTCGCCCTTCCACGGAGCAGAATTCTGGGGCAGAAGAGTACGCTTGAAAATCCCAGAACCAGGCGGTGTGAGGACAACCGTGAGACGACGTTCACCTTCTGTTTAGAAATGTAAGCCTGGACGAACTGCTGCAGAATCCCACAGTAGTTGATGTAAGCGCTGCGACCGGCACTCAGCGTCCCGTCTCTCTGTTGGAGCAGCCACAGACCCCACCGTCAGCTTTTCCTTCTGCACCCTGCCTGAGGAGCAGGACTGAAGCTGATCTTACACTTTTGTGGATGAACTTGAGGTTGAGGTGGCACTGGCCGCGGTCTGGGTACGTCTCGGTTCTGGGCTCCAGGTGGTACCAGCTGTCCTCTGTGCAGTGAAGGTCCTGCAGAGCCATGAGATCCATCAGACACAGAAGACAAGGGAAGAAGCAGGAAGAAGAAGCAGCAGGAATGTCCACCACCTGGAGTTTTAGGATAATGTTCCCCAAAAAGTCATCGGTGCCCTTCTCCTTCTTTGCATCTTTGATCATCCTGAGGAGAGAAGGTTCAAACATTCAGCTTCGGTCTGGGGTCAGGAGCTTCTCTGGATGTGCACGGCACCTCTTCAAACTGTTGAAGTTGGTTTTGATCTCCTCCAGCTTCTGGCTCAGAGACACCTCCTCGTCTTTGTCCCTGCAAGAGGAAACCACAGCAAAGTGACGGCGAAGAAGACGGCCCTGCAGGGAAGCTGAAGCGCTCCTTCTCACCACATTTCAAGGTGGAAAGTGGCTCCATGTGTCTTCTGAAATTCTCTAAAACACGGAGAAAAACCGTGAGCGGCGCTCTCTCCACCATGATGCTGTTGGACGTTTAACAAAACTCACAAGATGAAGGTTTGATTCCATACGGGTTTGAGGGTCTGCTTCTGGATCTCCGTTTGGTAGATCTTGTCGTCTGATGTGACGTCTTTGACCACAAACTTTAACTGTTTGCTCTTGGAGCAGCGTGTGCGGCTTTCCTCCTCCTCCTCTAGGATGGTCAGCAGACAATACGGGTCGCTGAAGCCTGGGAAAAGGGGCAGAAGGTCTCATCAGGTAAGGCTGAAGCTTTTCCAGGTGTTATCTTTCCAATCTATGACCACAAGTGATCAATAAACACATGATTTAAATGGAAAAATAGAATTCTACAGTAATTTAGCAGAGAACAATCATTTGGTTTCTACTTTGTTTCTTCTTCAGCCTCACCTGATCAGAGAATATGGCAGTAATCTCATATTATCTGGGTTTCTCACGGTTACTTCTGAACCACTCGGTATCGTGACTCATCACATTTGTGTGGAGCTCAGACGAGGTCAAACTCACCGCTCACGTCTTTTCCCAGGATTCCTGTGGCTTCCTTCACTGTAGCCTTCAGACAGTAGACGGGAGGCTGTTGGGGTCACAAAGAAAGGAGAGTCTGGTCGGATCCTCGCACCACAGGAAGGACGCCAGTCGTCTGCAGGAACACGCCCACTTCCTTTTCTTACCTCGGTTTTCTCGACTTTATCCATCAGAGTGGCGTGCTCAGATTCTGTCATAGCGAAAGCCTGGGGAGAGCAGAGGAAGGCGTGTGAGGGCTCCTGCACGCGCTCAGATGTGGGCGGCGTGAGGCGGGATGCTTACCTCCTGCATGTACTTGTGAAGCTGGCTGTCTGTGAAGACGTCAGGCGAGGACGGTTTGCCCATCCGGTGTTTGACGGTGTACAGCAGCTCCTTGTAGAGCGGCTTCAGCTGAAACAGAGAAGCTGTGGTTGGAAAACCGCCGTCTCATTAAAGAGGAAGCGAGCGACTGGAAGAACCTCAAGCTCCTTGTGTCTCTTTGCTCTCTCTTCTGGGTCTTCCTTAAGGTCCTAAAGGAAAGGAAAAAGTCCAGTGTTTCTGTGGCTTTGGAAGTGTGGATATTTCAGAGTTTGAGAAGAAGTGCTGCCCACCATTCTGCCTTTAACATTCTTCCTGGTCAGCCCAAGTTTTCGAGCGTGAGCAGGAGAAAGCTGGAGAAAAAACAGGAGAAATGTTAAATCCATCTCCAGATCATTCTCAAAACCTTTTTTTTTGCACTAATAATTCTCAGCTTTATTCTAAACCTCTGAGTTTCTAAAAAACCTGTCTAGTTCTTAAAACGGTTACTTTTCTCAGAGGAGTTTTCTGTAAAAAACAGCTGCTGTTGGAATCAGCCAAAAACCTGAAATGGTTTTGGTTTAGACTGAACCCGACTTTCAGGTCTAAACTGTCTCTGCACATCCCTGACTTTCAGCTTTTGCTTCATCTTCTCTATCCCATAATATCAATTGTTCCGCTCTTTGTTTCCACTAAACGCATGAGTCACTTTCTGAACAACATTTGTTTGGTCATTTCTGCTGCTTCAGACTCAACCAGCCTCCAATTTCTGATGGTAGAACTTCTTAGTCCTGAAGTAGACTGTTCTTTCTGATTACCTGCTTTTAGAATAACCTAGATGCTAAACAGGAGTCTGTGTTGCTTTTTAATCGATAGAACCCATTAGAATGTTCTCTTGTGTGGTTCTAAAGTTAGAGTTTCACACAGAAGTGAGTGGATTCATGTGAACCTGCGGGCTCTAACCCAAGTTCCTTGGTGTTCGTGTTTGGTGCGTGATGATCCTGAACTCCATGTGTTGTGAACATCGACAGTCTACGAGAACACGAGTGAAAAAAACGGTTTACATCTGGCTCAAATGAAGTCAATTCAGTGGCCGTTTTTGCCTCACATGGACGCTGCCATGTTGGAGCCAGATGTAGCCGCAGTTCCATGTGCAAAATGTCTTTGATCGGATCAAAGATCGGATCAGAATTGAACTGTGTACGTGGGCCCAGAAAAACGTTATCCGATTATAACAAACCTTTACCTACGCCACACCTTCGGTTGGAACAAATCATTGTGACATGCGCAAAACTCTTTAAAATACCGGAACGGCCGTAGAAGAAGAAATATTGAGTTTGGCTGTAAACAAACAGCTGGAGCATAGAGCGAGATGATCTTCTAAACGTGATTTTATGATTTTTATGATTATATTTAGGTGATTGTTCACTCATAACATCATTTTTAATCCGTGTGGTCAGTGATTTTTTTGTGGCGGAGCCGGAAGAAGGGTTAGGAGTAGGCTAACACGTACTAACAAGAGCAATTGGCCGTGGATGAACTTAAAATCCATGCACTCAATGCTGCAGTCTGCATCTTGGCTTCAAAGGATATGTGGGAACGACATCAGCCTTTATTTTGTCTGGACACAACTGGAAACACAAATCCACATGATTGTTTACACGGTTTCTCAGGACTCTGCAGCATTTCTGCTTTGAAAAGTCGCCTCCGTTAGCTCACACTCCGTATCAAAGCACCCTCTCCTGCCCACAAACACAAAGCTATGAGTCCGGCTGCTCTGCTCAGAGACGTGCTTCACACAGGTGGAGCAGCCGGTCGGTCCTCTTCACGCTCCAAATCCTCCTCTGGAGCGCCGGGCAGGTTTCTGCATGACGTAAATCCAGAGCAGTAGAGACCCACAATCAGAATAATTCTAGAATAATTCTATGCACCACGAACGGATCAACAATCAGCATAACCATTGATCATTGATCCCAATGAGTCTGATCGGGGCAGAGTATTCTGAACGGCGTGTTTACATGACGCTATTCTGTTCCGATCAGGCGCTCATTCCGATTACTTTTGTCCGTGTAAATGCAGATATTGATTGGTCAGAGTTATTGTTTCTATGGCAACCACTCCCACAAATCAGGAATGAGCTCAGTGGAATGCCACACCCCTACTAATTGAAAGCGAGCTACACCAACTGTTCATCATTTTAAACATTGGACATGAGGGGCAGCAGGCTCCACCCATTTTTAATTGAGGCATCTGATTGGTCAGTTTATAACCCGAATAACTTGAACTGCAGAAAGAACCGGGCGGCGGTTGTTCCCTGCCGGTTCCCGTGTGGCGTTGGGGGGATTCCGGCTGCCGCTGCTGGTGCGGTGGGGGTCTGGGTGTGGGGGTGGCTGGGCACTCTCCCTCCTTCTTTTCACGTTCCACCACCCATTTTAGAAGAACATAAACACTCACCTGAGCACAGGTGTTAGCTCACCTTTGCACTAACAGTTTGCATGACTGAATGACTGAAATATTTCACACTAGTTGGTTTTAAGGCATAAGTATGCGTGTGAACACTATCTGTTTTGTGTACATGTCGACAGGTGGACATTTTTGCAGCTAGCAGGTGTGTTTATAACATTTGAGTGTGTGTGTGGACAGGCTCCGCCCCCTTTTTTTTTTTTTTTTTTTTTTTTTTTACTACATTTGAACCTTACCATAATGATTAACAACCAGTAAACTTGTTGCTGTATGCTGCTTCATGGTCTTACCCCCCTTCCCCTCCTATTATCACCCCCTACCCCCCCTCTCTCTAACGTCCCTCTCTCTTCTTCCCCTCTTTCCTTTTCCGTCCGGTCCAACACCAAAGATTTTCAGACATGATTGAAATTAATAAAGTTTGGCCTCAATTACAAAAGGGGTTTATTCAGACATACCTTTGGTTGGTCTGAAGATTAATAACCCCTCTTGTTAAAGTAAAATATGTCCAACCCAAGAGGCCCTCAGCTCTCATCTGTCTGCCCAGCTGTTGGACAGGACAAGTTAGAAAAAAAAAAAAAAAAGAATATAATTGGAAAAAAAAAGAGGATTATAAAGAAGATGTAATAAAAGGTATCAGAACAAGAATGGTTCTTCTGACCAATAGAATAAGTAACAGCTGTTTATTTCTCTAGAAGTCTATGGGATTTTGGCTTCTTGAAGCCACTTCCTGTTTGGAAAGCCAGGGGGCGGGCCCACTCCCTCCAGCTATCAGTGACAGTCGATGGTCTTAAAGAACCTGCTACTCTTTCATTGAAGAACATTGAAGGACTCCTGTGTGGGACTAAATGAGTAAATAACCTGAAGCATTAAAGAGTTAAAGGCAGCAAAACACAAGTAAGTGAAGCGATCCTCATCACTTATAGTTCAGTGAGGGTCTGCTGCCTCGTCAGTGACAGGTCATGAATGTAGATGGATCTGGAACCTGTTTTATTGTAAATGAACTTCAAAGTTTTCAGGGTGGAGCAGAGACGCTGGTACAGAACGAACATATTCAGACAAAAATAAACAATTAAAAAAAAGGTTTTAGATTCACCTGCCGTACCCGTCTGAAGCCTTGTTCCTGCAAAAACAACAGCTGTGCATTAAAAACTGAAGTCAGAAGAACGTGTCACAGGCAGAAGAATGTTTCTTAGGCAGGAGAACGTGTCACAGGCAGGAGAACGTGTCACAGGCAAGGAGAACGTGTCACAGGCAGGAGAACGTGTCACAGGCAAGGAGAACGTGTCACAGGCAAGGATAACGTGTCACAGGCAGGAGAACGTGTCACAGGCAGGAGAACGTGTCACAGGCAAGGATAACGTGTCACAGGCAAGGATAACGTGTCACAGGCAGGAGAAAGTGTCACACGCAGGAGAACGTGTCACAGGCAGGAGAACGTGTCACAGGCAAGGATAACGTGTCACAGGCAAGGATAACGTGTCACAGGCAGGAGAACGTGTTACAAGCGGGAGAACGTTTCTTAGGCAGAAGAACGCGCATGAGAATGTGTCACAGGTAAGAGAACGTGTCACAGGTAAGAGAACGTGTCACAGGCAAGGATAACGTGTCACAGGCAGGAGAACGTGTCACAGGCAGGATAACGTGTCACAGGCAGGAGAACGTGTCACAGGCAAGGATAACGTGTCACAGGCAGGAGAACGTGTCACAGGCAGGAGAACGTGTTACAGGCAGGAGAACGTGTCACATGCAGGAGAACGTGTTACAGGCGGGAGAACGTTTCTTAGGCAGGAGAACGTGTGACAGGCAGGAGAACGTTTCTTAGGCAGGACAACGTGTCATTGGCAGGATAACGTGTCACAGGCAAGGATAACGTGTCACAGGCAAGGATAACGTGTCACAGGCAGGAGAACGTGTCACAGGCAAGGATAACGTGTCACAGGCAGGAGAACGTGTCACAGGCAGGAGAACGTGTCACAGGCAGGAGAACGTGTCACAGGCAAGGATAACGTGTCACAGGCAGGAGAACGTGTCACACGCAGGAGAACGTGTCACAGGCAAGGATAACGTGTCACAGGCAAGGATAACGTGTCACAGGCAGGAGAACGTGTTACAGGCAGGAGAACGTGTCACACGCAGGAGAACGTGTCACAGGCAAGGATAACGTGTCACAGGCAAGGATAACGTGTCACAGGCAGGAGAACGTGTTACAGGCGGGAGAACGTTTCTTAGGCAGAAGAACGTGTCACAGGCAGGAGAACGTGTCACAGGCAAGGATAACGTGTCACAGGCAGGAGAACGTGTCACAGGCAAGGATAACGTGTCACAGGCAGGGGAACGTGTCACAGGTGGGAGAACGTGTCACAGGCAAGGATAACGTGTCACAGGCAGGAGAACGTGTCACAGGTGGGAGAACGTGTCACAGGCAAGGATAACGTGTCACAGGCAAGGATAACGTGTCACAGGCAGGAGAACGTGTCACAGGCAAGGATAACGTGTCACAGGCAAGGATAACGTGTCACAGGCAGGAGAACGTGTCACAGGCAGGAGAACGTGTCACAGGCAGGAGAACGTGTCACAGGCAAGGATAACGTGTCACAGGCAGGAGAACGTGTCACACGCAGGAGAACGTGTCACAGGCAAGGATAACGTGTCACAGGCAAGGATAACGTGTCACAGGCAGGAGAACGTGTTACAGGCGGGAGAACGTTTCTTAGGCAGAAGAACGCGCATGAGAATGTGTCACAGGTAAGAGAACATGTCACAGGTAAGAGAACGTGTCACAGGCAGGAGAACGTGTCACAGGCAGGAGAACGTGTCACAGGCAGGAGAACGTGTCACAGGCAGGAGAACGTGTCACAGGCAAGGATAACGTGTCACAGGCAAGGATAACGTGTCACAGGCAGGAGAACGTGTCACAGGCAAGGATAACGTGTCACAGGCAAGGATAACGTGTCACAGGCAGGAGAACGTGTCACAGGCAGGAGAACGTGTCACAGGCAGGAGAACGTGTCACAGGCAAGGATAACGTGTCACAGGCAGGAGAACGTGTCACAGGCAGGAGAACGTGTCACAGGCAAGGATAACGTGTCACAGGCAAGGATAACGTGTCACAGGCAGGAGAACGTGTTACAGGCGGGAGAACGTTTCTTAGGCAGAAGAACGTGTCACAGGCAAGGATAACGTGTCACAGGCAAGGATAACGTGTCACAGGCAGGAGAACGTGTCACAGGCAAGGATAACGTGTCACAGGCAGGAGAACGTGTCACAGGCAAGGAGAACGTGTCACAGGCAAGGATAACGTGTCACAGGCAGGAGAACGTGTCACAGGCGGGAGAACGTGTCACAGGCAAGGATAACGTGTCACAGGCAAGGATAACGTGTCACAGGCAGGAGAACGTGTCACAGGCAAGGATAACGTGTCACAGGCAAGGATAACGTGTCACAGGCAGGAGAACGTGTCACAGGCAGGAGAACGTGTCACAGGCAGGAGAACGTGTCACAGGCAAGGATAACGTGTCACAGGCAGGAGAACGTGTCACACGCAGGAGAACGTGTCACAGGCAAGGATAACGTGTCACAGGCAAGGATAACGTGTCACAGGCAGGAGAACGTGTTACAGGCGGGAGAACGTTTCTTAGGCAGAAGAACGCGCATGAGAATGTGTCACAGGTAAGAGAACGTGTCACAGGTAAGACAACGTGTCACAGGCAGGAGAACGTGTCACAGGAAGGAGAACGTGTCACAGGCAGGAGAACGTGTCACAGGCAAGGATAACGTGTCACAGGCAAGGATAACGTGTCACAGGCAGGAGAACGTGTCACAGGCAAGGATAACGTGTCACAGGCAAGGATAACGTGTCACAGGCAGGAGAACGTGTCACAGGCAGGAGAACGTGTCACAGGCAGGAGAACGTGTCACAGGCAAGGATAACGTGTCACAGGCAGGAGAACGTGTCACACGCAGGAGAACGTGTCACAGGCAAGGATAACGTGTCACAGGCAAGGATAACGTGTCACAGGCAGGAGAACGTGTTACAGGCGGGAGAACGTTTCTTAGGCAGAAGAAAGCGCATGAGAATGTGTCACAGGTAAGAGAACGTGTCACAGGTAAGAGAACGTGTCACAGGCAGGAGAACGTGTCACAGGCAGGAGAACGTGTCACAGGCAGGAGAACGTGTCACAGGCAAGGATAACGTGTCACAGGCAAGGATAACGTGTCACAGGCAGGAGAACGTGTCACAGGCAAGGATAACGTGTCACAGGCAAGGATAACGTGTCACAGGCAGAAGAACGTGTCACAGGCAGGATAACGTGTCACAGGCAGGAGAACGTGTCACAGGCAAGGATAACGTGTCACAGGCAGGAGAACGTGTCGCACGCAGGAGAACATGTCACAGGCAAGGAGAACGTGTCACAGGCAAGGATAACGTGTCACAGGCAGGAGAACGTGTTACAGGCGGGAGAACGTTTCTTAGGCAGAAAAACGCGCATGAGAATGTGTCACAGGTAAGATAACGTGTCACAGGTAAGAGAGCGTGTCACAGGCAGGAGAACGTGTCACAGGCAAGGAGAACGTGTCACAGGCAAGGATAACGTGTCACAGGCAAGGAGAACGTGTCACAGGCAGGAGATCGTGTCACAGGCAGGATAACGTGTCACAGGCAGGAGAACGTGTCACAGGCAAGGATAACGTGTCACAGGCAGGAGAACGTGTCACACGCAGGAGAACGTGTCACAGGCAAGGATAACGTGTCACAGGCAAGGATAACGTGTCACAGGCAGGAGAACGTGTCACAGGCAGGAGAACGTGTTACAGGCGGGAGAACGTTTCTTAGGCAGAAGAACGCGCATGAGAATGTGTCACAGGTAAGAGAACGTGTCACAGGTAAGAGAACGTGTCACAGGCAGGAGAACGTGTCACAGGCAGGAGAACGTGTCACAGGCAGGATAACGTGTCACAGGCAAGGATAACGTGTCACAGGCAGGAGAACGTGTCACAGGCAGGAGAACGTGTCACAGGCAGGAGAACGTGTCACAGGCAGGAGAACGTGTCACAGGCAGGAGAACCTGTCTTAGGCAGGAGAATGTGTCATAGGCAGAAGAATGTTTCTTAGACAGGAGAACGTATTACAGGTGGGAAACAACTCTTAGACAGAAGAACGTTTCTTAGGCAGAAGAACGCGCATGAGAATGTGTCACAGGTAAGAGAACGTGTCACAGGCAGGAGAACGTGTCACAGGCAGGAGAACGTGTCACAGGTAAGAGAACGTGTCATAGGCAGGAGAACGTGTCACAGGCAGGAGAACGTGTCACAGGCAGGAGAACGTGTCACAGGCAGGAGAACCTGTCTTAGGCAGGAGAACGTGTTACAGGCAGGAGAACGTGTCATAGGCAGAAGAATGTTTCTTAGACAGGAGAACGTATTACAGGTGGGAAACAACTCTTAGACAGAAGAACGTTTCTTAGGCAGAAGAACGCGCATGAGAATGTGTCACAGGTAAGAGAACGTGTCACAGGCAGGAGAACGTGTCACAGGCAGGAGAACGTGTCACAGGCAGGAGAACGTGTCACAGGTAAGAGAACGTGTCACAGGCAGGAGAACGTGTCACAGGCAGGAGAACGTGTCACAGGCAGGAGAACGTGTCACAGGCAGGAGAACATGTCACAGGCAAGGATAACGTGTCACAGGCAGGAGAACGTGTCACAGGCAAGGATAACGTGTCACAGGCAGGAGAACGTGTCACAGGCAGAAGAACGTGTCTTAGGCAGGAGAACGTTTCTTAAGCAGGAGAATGTGTTACAGACAGGAGAAGGTGTCTTAGGCAGGAGAACGTGTCACAGGCAGAAGAACGTGTCTTAGGCAGGAGAATGTGTTACAGACAGGAGAAGGTGTCTTAGGCAGGAGAACGTGTCATAGGCAGAAGAATGTTTCTTAGACAGGAGAACGTATTACAGGTGGGAAACGTCTCTTAGACAGAAGAACGTCTCTTAGGCATGACAACGTGTCACAGGCAGGAGAACGTGTCACAGGTAAGAGAACGTGTCACAGGCAGGAGAACGTGTCACAGGCAGGAGAAAGTGTCTTAGGCAGGAGAACGTGTCACAGGCAGGAGAACGTGTCACAGGCGGGAGAATGTGTCACAGGCAGGAGAACGTGTCACAGGCAGGAGAACGTGTCACAGGTAAGAGAACGTGTCACAGGCAGGAGAACGTGTCACAGGCAGGAGAACGTGTCACAGGCAGGAGAACCTGTCTTAGGCAGGAGAACGTGTCACAGGCAAGGATAACGTGTCACAGGCAGGAGAATGTGTCACAGGCAGGAGAACGTGTCACAGGCAAGGATAACGTGTCACAGGCAGGAGAATGTGTCACAGGCAGGAGAACGTGTCACAGGCAGGAGAACGTGTCACAGGCAGGAGAACGTGTTACAGACAGGAGAACCTGTCTTAGGCAGGATAACGATTCACAGGCAGGAGAATGTGTCACAGGCAGGAGAACGTTTCACAGGCAGGAGAACGTGTCACAGGCAGGATAACGATTCACAGGCAGGAGAATGTGTCACAGGCAGGAGAACGTGTCACAGGCAGGAGAACGTGTCACAGGCAGGAGAACGTGTCACAGGCAGGAGAACGTGTTACAGGCAGGAGAACCTGTCTTAGGCAGGAGAACGTGTCACAGGCAGGAGAACGTGTCACACGCAGGAGAACGTGTCACAGGCAGGAGAACGTGTCACAGGCGGGAGAACGTTTTTTAGGCAGGAGAACGTGTGACAGGCAGGAGAACGTTTCTTAGGCAGGACAACGTGTCATTGGCAGGAGAACGTGTCACAGGCAGGAGAACGTGTCACAGGCAGAAGAACGTGTCTTAGGCAGGAGAACGTGTCACAGGCAGGAGAACGAGTCACAGGCAGGAGAACGTGTTACAGGCAGGAGAACCTGTCTCAGGCAGAAGAACGTGTCACAGGCAGGAGAACGTGTCACACGCAGGAGAACGTGTCACAGGCAGGAGAACGTGTCACAGGCAGGAGAACGTGTTACAGGCGGGAGAACGTTTCTTAGGCAGGAGAACGTGTGACAGGCAGGAGAACGTTTCTTAGGCAGGACAACGTGTCATTGGCAGGAGAACGTGTCACAGGCAGGAGAACGTGTCACAGGCAGAAGAACGTGTCTTAGGCAGGAGAACGTTTCTTAAGCAGGAGAATGTGTTACAGACAGGAGAAGGTGTCTTAGGCAGGATAACGTGTCACAGGCAGGAGAACGTGTTACAGGCGGGAGAACGTTTTTTAGGCAGAAGAACGCGCATGAGAATGTGTCACAGGTAAGAGAACGTGTCACAGGTAAGAGAACGTGTCACAGGCAGGAAAACGTGTCACAGGCAGGAGAACGTGTCACAGGCAGGAGAACGTGTCACAGGCAAGGATAACGTGTCACAGGCAAGGATAACGTGTCACAGGCAGGAGAACGTGTCACAGGCAAGGATAACGTGTCACAAGCAAGGATAACGTGTCACAGGCAGGAGAACGTGTCACAGGCAGGATAACGTGTCACAGGCAGGAGAACGTGTCACAGGCAAGGATAACGTGTCACAGGCAGGAGAACGTGTCACACGCAGGAGAACGTGTCACAGGCAAGGATAACGTGTCACAGGCAAGGATAACGTGTCACAGGCAAGGATAACGTGTCACAGGCAAGGATAACGTGTCACAGGCAGGAGAACGTTTCTTAGGCAGAAAAACGCGCATGAGAATGTGTCACAGGTAAGATAACGTGTCACAGGTAAGAGAGCGTGTCACAGGCAGGAGAACGTGTCACAGGCAAGGAGAACGTGTCACAGGCAAGGATAACGTGTCACAGGCAAGGATAACGTGTCACAGGCAGGAGAACGTGTCACAGGCAGGATAACGTGTCACAGGCAGGAGAACGTGTCACAGGCAAGGATAACGTGTCACAGGCAAGGATAACGTGTCACAGGCAAGGATAACGTGTCACAGGCAGGAGAACGTGTCACAGGCAAGGATAACGTGTCACAAGCAAGGATAACGTGTCACAGGCAGGAGAACGTGTCACAGGCAAGGATAACGTGTCACAGGCAAGGATAACGTGTCACAGGCAGGAGAACGTGTCACAGGCAAGGATAACGTGTCACAAGCAAGGATAACGTGTCACAGGCAGGAGAACGTGTCACAGGCAGGATAACGTGTCACAGGCAGGAGAACGTGTCACAGGCAAGGATAACGTGTCACAGGCAGGAGAACGTGTCACACGCAGGAGAACGTGTCACAGGCAAGGATAACGTGTCACAGGCAAGGATAACGTGTCACAGGCAAGGATAACGTGTCACAGGCAAGGATAACGTGTTACAGGCGGGAGAACGTTTCTTAGGCAGAAAAACGCGCATGAGAATGTGTCACAGGTAAGATAACGTGTCACAGGTAAGAGAGCGTGTCACAGGCAGGAGAACGTGTCACAGGCAAGGAGAACGTGTCACAGGCAAGGATAACGTGTCACAGGCAAGGATAACGTGTCACAGGCAGGAGAACGTGTCACAGGCAGGATAACGTGTCACAGGCAGGAGAACGTGTCACAGGCAAGGATAACGTGTCACAGGCAGGAGAACGTGTCACACGCAGGAGAACGTGTCACAGGCAAGGATAACGTGTCACAGGCAAGGAGAACGTGTCACAGGCAGGAGAACGTGTCACAGGCAGGAGAACGTGTTACAGGCGGGAGAACGTTTCTTAGGCAGAAGAACGCGCATGAGAATGTGTCACAGGTAAGAGAACGTGTCACAGGTAAGAGAACGTGTCACAGGCAGGAGAACGTGTCACAGGCAGGAGAACGTGTCACAGGCAGGATAACGTGTCACAGGCAAGGATAACGTGTCACAGGCAGGAGAACGTGGCACAGGCAGGAGAACGTGTCACAGGCAGGAGAACGTGTCACAGGCAGGAGAACGTGTCACAGGCAGGAGAACCTGTCTTAGGCAGGAGAATGTGTCATAGGCAGAAGAATGTTTCTTAGACAGGAGAACGTATTACAGGTGGGAAACAACTCTTAGACAGAAGAACGTTTCTTAGGCAGAAGAACGCGCATGAGAATGTGTCACAGGTAAGAGAACGTGTCACAGGCAGGAGAACGTGTCACAGGCAGGAGAACGTGTCACAGGCAGGAGAACGTGTCACAGGTAAGAGAACGTGTCATAGGCAGGAGAACGTGTCACAGGCAGGAGAACGTGTCACAGGCAGGAGAACGTGTCACAGGCAGGAGAACCTGTCTTAGGCAGGAGAACGTGTTACAGGCAGGAGAACGTGTCATAGGCAGAAGAATGTTTCTTAGACAGGAGAACGTATTACAGGTGGGAAACAACTCTTAGACAGAAGAACGTTTCTTAGGCAGAAGAACGCGCATGAGAATGTGTCACAGGTAAGAGAACGTGTCACAGGCAGGAGAACGTGTCACAGGCAGGAGAACGTGTCACAGGCAGGAGAACGTGTCACAGGTAAGAGAACGTGTCATAGGCAGGAGAACGTGTCACAGGCAGGAGAACGTGTCACAGGCAGGAGAACGTGTCACAGGCAGGAGAACATGTCACAGGCAAGGATAACGTGTCACAGGCAGGAGAACGTGTCACAGACAAGGATAACGTGTCACAGGCAGGAGAACGTGTCACAGGCAGAAGAACGTGTCTTAGGCAGGAGAACGTTTCTTAAGCAGGAGAATGTGTTACAGACAGGAGAAGGTGTCTTAGGCAGGAGAACGTGTCACAGGCAGAAGAACGTGTCTTAGGCAGGAGAATGTGTTACAGACAGGAGAAGGTGTCTTAGGCAGGAGAACGTGTCATAGGCAGAAGAATGTTTCTTAGACAGGAGAACGTATTACAGGTGGGAAACGTCTCTTAGACAGAAGAACGTCTCTTAGGCATGACAACGTGTCACAGGCAGGAGAACGTGTCACAGGTAAGAGAACGTGTCACAGGCAGGAGAACGTGTCACAGGCAGGAGAAAGTGTCTTAGGCAAGAGAACGTGTCACAGGCAGGAGAACGTGTCACAGGCAGGAGAATGTGTCACAGGCAGGAGAACGTGTCACAGGCAGGAGAACGTGTCACAGGTAAGAGAACGTGTCACAGGCAGGAGAACGTGTCACAGGCAGGAGAACGTGTCACAGGCAGGAGAACCTGTCTTAGGCAGGAGAACGTGTCACAGGCAAGGATAACGTGTCACAGGCAGGAGAATGTGTCACAGGCAGGAGAACGTGTCACAGGCAAGGATAACGTGTCACAGGCAGGAGAATGTGTCACAGGCAGGAGAACGTGTCACAGGCAGGAGAACGTGTCACAGGCAGGAGAACGTGTTACAGACAGGAGAACCTGTCTTAGGCAGGATAACGATTCACAGGCAGGAGAATGTGTCACAGGCAGGAGAACGTGTCACAGGCAGGAGAACGTGTCACAGGCAGGATAACGATTCACAGGCAGGAGAATGTGTCACAGGCAGGAGAACGTGTCACAGGCAGGAGAACGTGTCACAGGCAGGAGAACGTGTCACAGGCAGGAGAACGTGTTACAGGCAGGAGAACCTGTCTTAGGCAGGAGAACGTGTCACAGGCAGGAGAACGTGTCACACGCAGGAGAACGTGTCACAGGCGGGAGAACGTTTTTTAGGCAGGAGAACGTGTGACAGGCAGGAGAACGTTTCTTAGGCAGGACAACGTGTCATTGGCAGGAGAACGTGTCACAGGCAGGAGAACGTGTCACAGGCAGAAGAACGTGTCTTAGGCAGGAGAACGTGTCACAGGCAGGAGAACGAGTCACAGGCAGGAGAACGTGTTACAGGCAGGAGAACCTGTCTCAGGCAGAAGAACGTGTCACAGGCAGGAGAACGTGTCACACGCAGGAGAACGTGTCACAGGCAGGAGAACGTGTCACAGGCAGGAGAACGTGTTACAGGCGGGAGAACGTTTCTTAGGCAGGAGAACGTGTGACAGGCAGGAGAACGTTTCTTAGGCAGGACAACGTGTCATTGGCAGAAGAACGTGTCACAGGCAGGAGAACGTGTCACAGGCAGAAGAACGTGTCTTAGGCAGGAGAACGTTTCTTAAGCAGGAGAATGTGTTACAGACAGGAGAAGGTGTCTTAGGCAGGAGAACGTGTCACAGGCAGAAGAACGTGTCTTAGGCAGGAGAATGTGATACAGACAGGGGAAGGTGTCTTAGGCAGGAGAACGTGTCATAGGCAGAAGAATGTTTCTTAGACAGGAGAACGTATTACAGGTGGGAAACGTCTCTTAGACAGAAGAACGTCTCTTAGGCATGACAACGTGTCACAGGCAGGAAAACGTGTCATAGGTAAGAGAACGTGTCACAGGCAGGAGAACGTGTCACAGGCAGGAGAAAGTGTCTTAGGCAGGAGAACGTGTCACAGGCAGGAGAACGTGTCACAGGCAGGAGAATGTGTCACAGGCAGGAGAACGTGTCACAGGCAGGAGAACGTGTCACAGGTAAGAGAACGTGTCACAGGCAGGAGAACGTGTCACAGGCAGGAGAACGTGTCACAGGCAGGAGAACCTGTCTTAGGCAGGAGAACGTGTCACAGGCAAGGATAACGTGTCACAGGCAGGAGAATGTGTCACAGGCAGGAGAACGTGTCACAGGCAAGGATAACGTGTCACAGGCAGGAGAATGTGTCACAGGCAGGAGAACGTGTCACAGGCAGGAGAACGTGTCACAGGCAGGAGAACATGTTACAGACAGGAGAACCTGTCTTAGGCAGGATAACGATTCACAGGCAGGAGAATGTGTCACAGGCAGGAGAAAGTTTCACAGGCAGGAGAACGTGTCACAGGCAGGATAACGATTCACAGGCAGGAGAATGTGTCACAGGCAGGAGAACGTGTCACAGGCAGGAGAACGTGTCACAGGCAGGAGAACGTGTCACAGGCAGGAGAACGTGTCACAGGCAGGAGAACGTGTCACAGGCGGGAGAACGTTTTTTAGGCAGGAGAACGTGTGACAGGCAGGAGAATTTTTCTTAGGCAGGACAACGTGTCATTGGCAGGAGAACGTGTCACAGGCAGGAGAACGTGTCACAGGCAGGAGAACGTGTCACAGGCAGAAGAACGTGTCTTAGGCAGGAGAACGTTTCTTAAGCAGGAGAATGTGTTACAGACTGGAGAAGGTGTCTTAGGCAGGAGAACGTGTCACAGGCAGAAGAACGTGTCTTAGGCAGGAGAACGTTTCTTAGGCAGGAGAATGTATTATAGGCAGGAGAACGTTTCTTAGGCAGGAGAATGTATCACAGGCAGGAGAACGTGTCTTAGACAGGAGAACGTGTCACAGGCAGGAGAACGTGTCTTAGACAGGAGAACGTGTCACAGGCAGGAGAACGTTTCTTAGGCAGGAGAATGTATTATAGGCAGGAGAACGTGTCACAGGTAGGAGAACGTGTCACAGGCAGGAGAACCTATCACAGGCAGGAGAACGTGTCTTAGACAGGAGAACGTGTCACAGGCAGGAGCACGTGTCACAGGCAGGAGAACCTATCACAGGCAGGAGAACGTGTCACAGGCAGGAGAACGTTTCTTAGGCAGGACAACGTGTCATTGGCAGGTGAACGTGTCACAGGCAGAAGAACGTGTCTTAGGCAGGAGAACGTTTCTTAAGCAGGAGAATGTGTTACAGACAGGAGAAGGTGTCTTAGGCAGGAGAACGTGTCACAGGCAGAAGAACGTGTCTTAGGCAGGAGAACGTTTCTTAGGCAGGAGAATGTATTATAGGCAGGAGAACGTTTCTTAGGCAGGAGAATGTATCACAGGCAGGAGAACGTGTCTTAGACAGGAGAACGTGTCACAGGCAGGAGAACGTTTCTTAGGCAGGATAATGTATTATAGGCAGGAGAACGTGTCACAGGCAGGAGAACCTATCACAGGCAGGAGAACGTGTCTTAGACAGGAGAACGTGTCACAGGCAGGAGCACGTGTCACAGGCAGGAGAACCTATCACAGGCAGGAGAACGTGTCACAGGCAGGAGAACGTTTCTTAGGCAGGACAACGTGTCATTGGCAGGTGAACGTGTCACAGGCAGAAGAACGTGTCTTAGGCAGGAGAACGTTTCTTAGGCAGGAGAACAACTCTTAGGCAGGAGAACGTGTCACAGGCAGGAGAACCTATCACAGGCAGGAGAACGTGTCACAGGCAGGAGAACGTTTCTTAGACAGGAGAACGTGTCACAGGCAGGAGAACGTGTCACAGGCAGGAGAACGTTTCTTAGGCAGGACAACGTGTCATTGGCAGGTGAACGTGTCACAGGCAGAAGAACGTTTTTAAGGCAGGAGAACATTTCTTAGGCAGGAGAACGCGCATGAGAATGTGTCACAGGCAGGAGAACGTGTAGCAGAACGTGTCACTGGCAGCCATCACCACTTCAGAGCTGCAAGTGATTGTTTTCATGTTCCGATGAGGCCTCCTGTGAGGAACTTCCTCATTTTCTGATCATGAAAGTGATCGTTTCTTAGGCAGGAGAACGTGTGACAGGCAGGAGAACGTTTCTTAGGCAGGACAACGTGTCATTGGCAGGAGAACGTGTCACAGGCAGGAGAACGTGTCACAGGCAGAAGAACGTGTCTTAGGCAGGAGAACGTTTCTTAAGCAGGAGAATGTGTTACAGACAGGAGAAGGTGTCTTAGGCAGGAGAACGTGTCACAGGCAGAAGAACGTGTCTTAGGCAGGAGAATGTGATACAGACAGGGGAAAGTGTCTTAGGCAGGAGAACGTGTCATAGGCAGAAGAATGTTTCTTAGACAGGAGAACGTATTACAGGTGGGAAACGTCTCTTAGACAGAAGAACGTCTCTTAGGCATGACAACGTGTCACAGGCAGGAAAACGTGTCACAGGTAAGAGAACGTGTCACAGGCAGGAGAACGTGTCACAGGCAGGAGAAAGTGTCTTAGGCAGGAGAACGTGTCACAGGCAGGAGAACGTGTCACAGGCAGGAGAATGTGTCACAGGCAGGAGAACGTGTCACAGGCAGGAGAACGTGTCACAGGTAAGAGAACGTGTCACAGGCAGGAGAACGTGTCACAGGCAGGAGAACGTGTCACAGGCAGGAGAACCTGTCTTAGGCAGGAGAACGTGTCACAGGCAAGGATAACGTGTCACAGGCAGGAGAATGTGTCACAGGCAGGAGAACGTGTCACAGGCAAGGAGAACGTGTCACAGGCAGGAGAATGTGTCACAGGCAGGAGAACGTGTCACAGGCAGGAGAACGTGTCACAGGCAGGAGAACATGTTACAGACAGGAGAACCTGTCTTAGGCAGGATAACGATTCACAGGCAGGAGAATGTGTCACAGGCAGGAGAAAGTTTCACAGGCAGGAGAACGTGTCACAGGCAGGATAACGATTCACAGGCAGGAGAATGTGTCACAGGCAGGAGAACGTGTCACAGGCAGGAGAACGTGTCACAGGCAGGAGAACGTGTCACAGGCAGGAGAACGTGTCACAGGCAGGAGAACGTGTCACAGGCGGGAGAACGTTTTTTAGGCAGGAGAACGTGTGACAGGCAGGAGAATTTTTCTTAGGCAGGACAACGTGTCATTGGCAGGAGAACGTGTCACAGGCAGGAGAACGTGTCACAGGCAGGAGAACGTGTCACAGGCAGAAGAACGTGTCTTAGGCAGGAGAACGTTTCTTAAGCAGGAGAATGTGTTACAGACTGGAGAAGGTGTCTTAGGCAGGAGAACGTGTCACAGGCAGAAGAACGTGTCTTAGGCAGGAGAACGTTTCTTAGGCAGGAGAATGTATTATAGGCAGGAGAACGTTTCTTAGGCAGGAGAATGTATCACAGGCAGGAGAACGTGTCTTAGACAGGAGAACGTGTCACAGGCAGGAGAACGTGTCTTAGACAGGAGAACGTGTCACAGGCAGGAGAACGTTTCTTAGGCAGGAGAATGTATTATAGGCAGGAGAACGTGTCACAGGTAGGAGAACGTGTCACAGGCAGGAGAACCTATCACAGGCAGGAGAACGTGTCTTAGACAGGAGAACGTGTCACAGGCAGGAGCACGTGTCACAGGCAGGAGAACCTATCACAGGCAGGAGAACGTGTCACAGGCAGGAGAACGTTTCTTAGGCAGGACAACGTGTCATTGGCAGGTGAACGTGTCACAGGCAGAAGAACGTGTCTTAGGCAGGAGAACGTTTCTTAAGCAGGAGAATGTGTTACAGACAGGAGAAGGTGTCTTAGGCAGGAGAACGTGTCACAGGCAGAAGAACGTGTCTTAGGCAGGAGAACGTTTCTTAGGCAGGAGAATGTATTATAGGCAGGAGAACGTTTCTTAGGCAGGAGAATGTATCACAGGCAGGAGAACGTGTCTTAGACAGGAGAACGTGTCACAGGCAGGAGAACGTTTCTTAGGCAGGATAATGTATTATAGGCAGGAGAACGTGTCACAGGCAGGAGAACCTATCACAGGCAGGAGAACGTGTCTTAGACAGGAGAACGTGTCACAGGCAGGAGCACGTGTCACAGGCAGGAGAACCTATCACAGGCAGGAGAACGTGTCACAGGCAGGAGAACGTTTCTTAGGCAGGACAACGTGTCATTGGCAGGTGAACGTGTCACAGGCAGAAGAACGTGTCTTAGGCAGGAGAACAACTCTTAGGCAGGAGAACGTGTCACAGGCAGGAGAACCTATCACAGGCAGGAGAACGTGTCACAGGCAGGAGAACGTTTCTTAGACAGGAGAACGTGTCACAGGCAGGAGAACGTGTCACAGGCAGGAGAACGTTTCTTAGGCAGGACAACGTGTCATTGGCAGGTGAACGTGTCACAGGCAGAAGAACGTTTTTAAGGCAGGAGAACATTTCTTAGGCAGGAGAACGCGCATGAGAATGTGTCACAGGCAGGAGAACGTGTAGCAGAACGTGTCACTGGCAGCCATCACCACTTCAGAGCTGCAAGTGATTGTTTTCATGTTCCGATGAGGCCTCCTGTGAGGAACTTCCTCATTTTCTGATCATGAAAGTGATCGTTTCTTAGGCAGGAGAACGTGTGACAGGCAGGAGAACGTTTCTTAGGCAGGACAACGTGTCATTGGCAGGAGAACGTGTCACAGGCAGGAGAACGTGTCACAGGCAGAAGAACGTGTCTTAGGCAGGAGAACGTTTCTTAAGCAGGAGAATGTGTTACAGACAGGAGAAGGTGTCTTAGGCAGGAGAACGTGTCACAGGCAGAAGAACGTGTCTTAGGCAGGAGAATGTGATACAGACAGGGGAAGGTGTCTTAGGCAGGAGAACGTGTCATAGGCAGAAGAATGTTTCTTAGACAGGAGAACGTATTACAGGTGGGAAACGTCTCTTAGACAGAAGAACGTCTCTTAGGCATGACAACGTGTCACAGGCAGGAAAACGTGTCACAGGTAAGAGAACGTGTCACAGGCAGGAGAACGTGTCACAGGCAGGAGAAAGTGTCTTAGGCAGGAGAACGTGTCACAGGCAGGAGAACGTGTCACAGGCAGGAGAATGTGTCACAGGCAGGAGAACGTGTCACAGGCAGGAGAACGTGTCACAGGTAAGAGAACGTGTCACAGGCAGGAGAACGTGTCACAGGCAGGAGAACGTGTCACAGGCAGGAGAACCTGTCTTAGGCAGGAGAACGTGTCACAGGCAAGGATAACGTGTCACAGGCAGGAGAATGTGTCACAGGCAGGAGAACGTGTCACAGGCAAGGATAACGTGTCACAGGCAGGAGAATGTGTCACAGGCAGGAGAACGTGTCACAGGCAGGAGAACGTGTCACAGGCAGGAGAACGTGTTACAGACAGGAGAACCTGTCTTAGGCAGGATAACGATTCACAGGCAGGAGAATGTGTCACAGGCAGGAGAAAGTTTCACAGGCAGGAGAACGTGTCACAGGCAGGATAACGATTCACAGGCAGGAGAATGTGTCACAGGCAGGAGAACGTGTCACAGGCAGGAGAACGTGTCACAGGCAGGAGAACGTGTCACAGGCAGGAGAACGTGTCACAGGCAGGAGAACGTGTCACAGGCGGGAGAACGTTTTTTAGGCAGGAGAACGTGTGACAGGCAGGAGAACGTTTCTTAGGCAGGACAACGTGTCTTTGTCTGGAGAACGTGTCACAGGCAGGAGAACGTGTCACAGGCAGGAGAACGTGTCACAGGCAGAAGAACGTGTCTTAGGCAGGAGAACGTTTCTTAAGCAGGAGAATGTGTTACAGACTGGAGAAGGTGTCTTAGGCAGGAGAACGTGTCACAGGCAGAAGAACGTGTCTTAGGCAGGAGAACGTTTCTTAGGCAGGAGAATGTATTATAGGCAGGAGAACGTTTCTTAGGCAGGAGAATGTATCACAGGCAGGAGAACGTGTCTTAGACAGGAGAACGTGTCACAGGCAGGAGAACGTGTCTTAGACAGGAGAACGTGTCACAGGCAGGAGAACGTTTCTTAGGCAGGAGAATGTATTATAGGCAGGAGAACGTGTCACAGGTAGGAGAACGTGTCACAGGCAGGAGAACCTATCACAGGCAGGAGAACGTGTCTTAGACAGGAGAACGTGTCACAGGCAGGAGCACGTGTCACAGGCAGGAGAACCTATCACAGGCAGGAGAACGTGTCACAGGCAGGAGAACGTTTCTTAGGCAGGACAACGTGTCATTGGCAGGTGAACGTGTCACAGGCAGAAGAACGTGTCTTAGGCAGGAGAACGTTTCTTAAGCAGGAGAAGGTGTCTTAGGCAGGAGAACGTGTCACAGGCAGAAGAACGTGTCTTAGGCAGGAGAACGTTTCTTAGGCAGGAGAATGTATTATAGGCAGGAGAACGTTTCTTAGGCAGGAGAATGTATCACAGGCAGGAGAACGTGTCTTAGACAGGAGAACGTGTCACAGGCAGGAGAACGTTTCTTAGGCAGGATAATGTATTATAGGCAGGAGAACGTGTCACAGGCAGGAGAACCTATCACAGGCAGGAGAACGTGTCTTAGACAGGAGAACGTGTCACAGGCAGGAGCACGTGTCACAGGCAGGAGAACCTATCACAGGCAGGAGAACGTGTCACAGGCAGGAGAACGTTTCTTAGGCAGGACAACGTGTCATTGGCAGGTGAACGTGTCACAGGCAGAAGAACGTGTCTTAGGCAGGAGAACGTTTCTTAGGCAGGAGAACAACTCTTAGGCAGGAGAACGTGTCACAGGCAGGAGAACCTATCACAGGCAGGAGAACGTGTCACAGGCAGGAGAACGTTTCTTAGACAGGAGAACGTGTCACAGGCAGGAGAACGTGTCACAGGCAGGAGAACGTTTCTTAGGCAGGACAACGTGTCATTGGCAGGTGAACGTGTCACAGGCAGAAGAACGTTTTTAAGGCAGGAGAATGTATTATAGGCAGGAGAACGTGTCACAGGTAGGAGAACGTGTCACAGGCAGGAGAACCTATCACAGGCAGGAGAACGTGTCTTAGACAGGAGAACGTGTCACAGGCAGGAGCACGTGTCACAGGCAGGAGAACCTATCACAGGCAGGAGAACGTGTCACAGGCAGGAGAACGTTTCTTAGGCAGGACAACGTGTCATTGGCAGGTGAACGTGTCACAGGCAGAAGAACGTGTCTTAGGCAGGAGAACGTTTCTTAAGCAGGAGAATGTGTTACAGACAGGAGAAGGTGTCTTAGGCAGGAGAACGTGTCACAGGCAGAAGAACGTGTCTTAGGCAGGAGAACGTTTCTTAGGCAGGAGAATGTATTATAGGCAGGAGAACGTTTCTTAGGCAGGAGAATGTATCACAGGCAGGAGAACGTGTCTTAGACAGGAGAACGTGTCACAGGCAGGAGAACGTTTCTTAGGCAGGATAATGTATTATAGGCAGGAGAACGTGTCACAGGCAGGAGAACCTATCACAGGCAGGAGAACGTGTCTTAGACAGGAGAACGTGTCACAGGCAGGAGCACGTGTCACAGGCAGGAGAACCTATCACAGGCAGGAGAACGTGTCACAGGCAGGAGAACGTTTCTTAGGCAGGACAACGTGTCATTGGCAGGTGAACGTGTCACAGGCAGAAGAACGTGTCTTAGGCAGGAGAACGTTTCTTAGGCAGGAGAACAACTCTTAGGCAGGAGAACGTGTCACAGGCAGGAGAACCTATCACAGGCAGGAGAACGTGTCACAGGCAGGAGAACGTTTCTTAGACAGGAGAACGTGTCACAGGCAGGAGAACGTGTCACAGGCAGGAGAACGTTTCTTAGGCAGGACAACGTGTCATTGGCAGGTGAACGTGTCACAGGCAGAAGAACGTTTTTAAGGCAGGAGAACATTTCTTAGGCAGGAGAACGCGCATGAGAATGTGTCACAGGCAGGAGAACGTGTAGCAGAACGTGTCACTGGCAGCCATCACCACTTCAGAGCTGCAAGTGATTGTTTTCATGTTCCGATGAGGCCTCCTGTGAGGAACTTCCTCATTTTCTGATCATGAAAGTGGTTTGATGCCAGCAGCAAGCAGACGCCGTTTGCTCGTTTTTGGACCTTACAGGAAATCTGGCGTCGCTGGACGAGCAGATCCGTCTGTTGACGTCCACAGCACAAACAAAAGCTGCATTCTGCAGACATTTGCATTAAATGCAAAGCATGACACTCTGCTTTCTTTGGAACACGGCAGACTCGCCGTGAATCATGGTCATGCAGTCATGCCAGACTGTGAATCAAACTTAAAATGGGAACAGCCTCCCCCCCCCACACACACACACACACACACATGTGGTGAAGGTTTTACAAAAAGTTTTTGAATGGATGGATGATGATGGATGGATGGATGAAAGAAAAAAGCATTGCTCTACATCACAAACAGATCCGTCTGGTAACCATGGTGACTGGTCTTCACAGGGCCGCATGTTCTTACCTGTTCAGGTGTTTCCAGCTGATGGCGTGCTGTGCTGGTCTGATCCGTCGGGCTCGCCATGGCGCCGGTATCTGGTGATCAGCCCGATGGGCCGCTGCGCTCTGACTGAGAGGAAGCAGAGCGTGAAGTCCTGTCACTCAGCAGCCGGAAGTCATCACTTCCTGCAGAAGGTGGTAACCTTCGGCGGTGAGAGCAGCGTCTCTCTGCAGGCTGCAGCAGCTCGCTGAGGTTTTTCCGTCAGCCGCCGCCCCTTCACGTCCAACTCCTAAAGTTTTCTTCTGGTTCCGGTTCATGAGGGACAGAGAAATGAACGGTGCCATAAGGTCTGACATGATGCGGAAGCGTCGCCGCTGGGGGGGTTGCAACACATCCTGTGGACTCACACTCAGGAGTTGTAAAGAGTTCCATCAACACGACATTTACACAACAGTGCAGCAGCCCTGATGCTAACACAACCACGCAGCAGCTGGTGCCGACATGTGGCCACCACCAGACATTCCTCTACCTGCTTCAGGACTTCTTCCAGAACCGAACCGGGCCAGAACCACTGTGGGATTTCAGACAACACCAGCAGATGTAAAGCTAACGGATCACATCAAGTTTTAGCTTTTTAATGGTTTTAAATCATCTTTTCATTCAGATTGTGATTAGGAATATCATTATTTATACATAAACTAGTTATGACAGTACAGGACACCAAACAGGCTTAGAAACAGTCATTTTCAGAGAAAACATCAGAATCTTTTTAAAAAACCTTTATCTGCTTCTTAAACTCATCTTCTTCCATATTTGGTCGCTTCCTGAAATGTTTCTACTGTTTCTTTATTTTTTCTCGGTTCAGTTTTTACTGGCTGAAAGTTTCAACGACCAGAAAAACCAGAAATGAGAAGTGTCTCTGGAAACCGGGGGTTCAAACCCCTGACCTGAGGGGTGCATGTGGGTTTCAAAATAAAACATAGATGCCGCCCCCCACCCCCGCTGTGAAAAAACTGAACTGGTTTGGACAAACGTGGCTCTGTCACTCGTCCCCTTGGTCCCGCTCATCCCGGACGAACCTCCAAACCGTCCGTCACACTCGTTTCCCTCTCCATGCTTCGGGGCGAAACATGGAGAGGGAACCCCACAGGGCAGAACCCCACAGAGCAGAACCCCACAGAGCAAAACCCCACAGAGCAGAACCCCACAGAGCAAAACCCCAGAGAGCAGAAACCCACTGGATAGAACCCCACAGGGCAGAACCCCACAGGGCAGAACCCCACAGAGCAGAACCCCACAGAGCAAAACCCCACAGAGCAGAACCCCACAGAGCAAAACCCCAGAGAGCAGAACCCCACTGGATAGAACCCCACAGGGCAGAACCCCACAGGGCAGAACCCCACAGAGCAGAACCCCACAGGATAGAACTCCACAGGGCAGAACCCCACAAAGCAGAACCCCACAAAGCAAAACCCCACAGGGCAGAACCCCACAGGGCAGAAACCCACAGAGCAGAACCCCACAGGATAGAACCCCACAGGGCAGAACCCCACAGAGCAGAACCCCACAGGAGAGAACCCCACAGGAGAGAACCCCACAGGGCAGAACCTCACAGAGCAGAACCCCACAGAGCAGTACCCCACAAGGCAGAACCCCACAGGGCAGAACCCCACAGAGCAGAACCCCACAGGATAGAACCCCACAGGGCAGAACCCCACAGAGCAGAATCCCACAGAACAGAACCCTACAGGATAGAACCCCACAGGGCAGAACCTCACAGAGCAGAACCCCACAGAGCAGAACCCTACAGGATAGAACCCCACAAGGCAGAACCCCACAGGGCAGAACCCCACAGAGTAGAATCCCACAGGGCAGAACCCCACAGGGCAGAACCCCACAGGTCAGAACCCCACAGGGAAGAACCCCACAGAGCAGAACCCCACAGGGCAGAAACCCACAGAGCAGAACCCCACAGAGCAGAACCCCACAGGATAGAACCCCACAGGGCAGAACCCCACAGAGCAGAACCCCACAGAGCAGAACCCCACAGGGTAGAAACCCCAAGAGCAGAACCCCACAGGGCAGAACCCCAACAGAGCAGAACCACACAGGATAGAACCCCACAGGGCAGAACCTCACAGAGCAGAACCCCACAGAGCAGAACCCCACAGAGCAAAACCCCACAGAGCAGAACCCCACTGGATAGAACCCCACAGGGCAGAACCCCACAAAGCAAAACCCCACAGGGCAGAACCCCACAGAGCAGAACCCCACAGGATAGAACCCCACAGGGCAGAACCCCACAGGAAAGAACCCCACAGGAGAGAACCCCACAGGGCAGAACCTCACAGAGCAGAACCCCACAGAGCAGTACCCCACAAGGCAGAACCCCACAGAGCAGAACCCCACAGGGCAGAACCCCACAGGGCAGAACCCGACAAAGCAGAACCCCACAGGGCAGAACCCCACAGGGCAGAACCCCACAGAGCAGAACCCCATAGGATAGAACCCCACAGGGCAGAACCCCACAGAGCAGAACCCCACAGGAGAGAACCCCACAGGGCAGAACCTCACAGAGCAGAACCCCACAGAGCAGTACCCCACAAAGCAGAACCCCACAGGGCAGAACCCTACAGAACAGAACCCCACAGGGCAGAACCCCACAGAGCAGAACCCCACAGGATAGAACCCCACAGGGAAGAACCCCACAGAGCAGAATCCCACAGAGCAGAACCCTACAGGATAGAACCCCACTGGGCAGAACCTCACAGAGCAGAACCCCACAGAGCAGAACCCTACAGGATAGAACCCCACAAGGCAAAACCCCACAGGGCAGAACCCCACAGAGTAGAACCCCACAGGGCAGAACCCCACAGGGCAGAACCCCACAGAGCAGAACCCCACAGGTCAGAACCCCACAAGGCAAAACCCCACAGGGCAGAACCCCACAGAGTAGAACCCCACAGGGCAGAACCCCACAGGGCAGAACCCCACAGAGCAGAACCCCACAGGGCAGAACCCCACAGAGCAGAACCCCACAGGGCAGAAACCCACAGAGCAGAACCCCACTGAGCAGAACCCCACAGGATAGAACCCCACAGGATATAACCCCACAGGGCAGAACCCCACAGAGCAGAACCCCACAGAGCAGAACCCCACAGGGCAGAAACCCCAAGAGCAAAACCCCACAGGGCAGAACCCCACAGAGCAGAACCCCACAGGATAGAACCCCACAGGGCAGAACCTCACAGAGCAAAACCCCACAGAGCAGTACCCCACAAGGCAGAACCCAAAAGGGCAGAACCCCACAGAGCAGACCCCCACAGGGCAGAACCCCACAGAGCAGAACCCCACAGGATAGAACCCCACAGGGCAGAACCCCACAGGAGAGAACCCCACAGGGCAGAACCTCACAGAGCAGAACCCCACAGAGCAGTACCCCACAAGGCAGAACCCCACAGAGCAGAACCCCACAGGGCAGAACCCCACAGGGCAGAACCCGACAAAGCAGAACCCCACAGGGCAGAACCCCACAGGGCAGAACCCCACAGAGCAGAACCCCACAGGATAGAACCCCACAGGGCAGAACCCCACAGAGCAGAACCCCACAGGAGAGAACCCCACAGGGCAGAACCTCACAGAGCAGAACCCCACAGAGCAGTACCCCACAAGGCAGAACCCCACAGGGCAGAACCCCACAGAACAGAACCCCACAGGGCAGAACCCCACAGAGCAGAACCCCACAGGATAAAACCCCACAGGGCAGAACCCCACAGAGCAGAATCCCACAGAGCAGAACCCTACAGGATAGAACCCCACAGGGCAGAACCTCACAGAGCAGAACCCCACAGAGCAGAACCCTACAGGATAGAACCCCACAAGGCAAAACCCCACAGGGCAGAACCCCACAGAGTAGAACCCCACAGGGCAGAACCCCACAGGGCAGAACCCCACAGAGCAGAACCCCACAGGTCAGAACCCCACAAGGCAAAACCCCACAGGGCAGAACCCCACAGAGTAGAACCCCACAGGGCAGAACCCCACAGAGCAGAACCCCACAGGGCAGAACCCCACAGAGCAGAACCCCACAGAGCAGAACCCCACAGGGCAGAAACCCCAAGAGCAGAACCCCACAGGGCAGAACCCCACAGGATAGAACCCCACAGGGCAGAACCTCACAGAGCAAAACCCCACAGAGCAGTACCCCACAAGGCAGAACCCCACAGGGCAGAACCCCACAGGGCAGAAACCCACAGAGCAGAACCCCACAGGGCAGAACCCCACAGGATAGAACCCCACAGGGCAGAACCCCACAGGGCAGAAACCCACAGGGCAGAACCCCACAGAGCAGAACCCCACAGGGCAGAAACCCACAGGGCAGAACCCCACAGGATAGAACCCCACAGGGCAGAACCCCACAGGGCAGAACCCCACAGAGCAGAACCCCACAGGAGAGAACCCCACAGGGCAGAACCTCACAGAGCAGAACCCCACAGAGCAGTACCCCACAAGGCAGAACCCCAGAGGGCAGAACCCCACAGAGCAGAACCCCACAGGGCAGAACCCCACAGGGCAGAACCCCACAGAGCAGAACCCCACAGGATAGAACCCCACAGGGCAGAACCCCACAGAGCAGAACCCCACAGAGCAGAACCCCACAGGGCAGAACCTCACAGAGCAGAACCCCACAGAGCAGAACCCTACAGGATAGAACCCCACAAGGCAGAACCCCACAGGGCAGAACCCCACAGGGCAGAACCCCACAGAGCAGAACCCCACAGGTCAGAACCCCACAGGGCAGAACCCCACAGAGCAGAACCCCACAGGGCAGAAACCCACAGAGCAGAACCCCACAGGGCAGAACCCCACAGGATAGAACCCCACAGGGCAGAACCCCACAGGATAGAACCCCACAGGGCAGAACCCCACAGAGCAGAACCCCACAGGGCAGAAACCCACAGGGCAGAACCCCACAGGATAGAACCCCACAGGGCAGAAACCCACAGGGCAGAACCCCACAGAGCAGAACCCCACAGGGCAGAACCTCACAGGGCAGAACCCCACAGGGCAGAACCTCACAGGGCAGAACCCCACAGGATAGAACCCCACAGGATAGAACCCCACAGGGCAGAAACCCACAGGGCATCTGCTTTGACGGTCATTTTCTTTCTGTCTGTTGTTCATCAACTACAATAAACACAAACAGATGATTTCATTTGGGTTTAAAAAAGGTCGAGGAGTTTGAGGCCCCTGCTTCAATGTGGCCCTCCCATGAGATGAGTGGTGGAGTGGCCTCTAGTTTAGATGGGTTTGGGACCAGGGGTGGCTGTGGTGCAGAGGACGACCATTTGCTTTGAAGACTAATTAAGGCACGTGGTTGAGTGGAGAAACATTTGAAGGAAGAAGATTCAAAGTCTGGATTGCATGACGGAACTTCAGTCCACATGATTGGAAGGAAGGTTGCAGGTTCGATTCCCACCTGGCCGCCCCGTAAGTGTCCTGGGGTGAGACACTGAACCAGGTTGTTACAGGTGGCATCATGGCGTAGATGTGGGAGAATAAAGTGTTTTGAATTTCACAGCAATAATCATTTTTTTTTTTTTTTTTTTTTTTTTTTTTTTTTTTTTTTTTTTTTTTTTTTTTTTTTTTACCTTGTCCTGTCCAACAGCTGGGCAAACAGATGAGAGCTGAGGGCCTCTTGTGTTGGACATATTTTACTTTAACAAGAGGGGTTATTAATCTTCAGACAAACCAAAGGTATGTCTGAATAAACCCCTTTTGTAATTGAGGCCAAACTTTATTAATTTCAAACATGTTTGAAGATCTTTGGTGTTGGACCGGACGGAAAAGGAAAGAGGGGAAGAAGAGAGAGGGACGTTAGAAAGAGGGGGGGAAGGAGGGTGATAGTAGGAGGGGAAGGGGGATAAGACCATGAAGCAGCATAGAGCAACAAGTTTACTGGTTGTTAATCACCATGGTAAGGCTCAAATGCAGTACAAAAAGGGCGGAGCCTGTCCACACACACACCCAAGTGTCAAACACACCTGCTAGTTGCAAAAATGTCCATCTGTCGACATGTACACAAAACAGATAGTGCTCACACGCATACTTATGCCTTAAAACCAACTAGTGTGAAACATTTCAGTCATTCAGTCACGCAAACCGCCAGTGCAAAGGTGAGCCAACACCCGTGCTCAGGTGAGTGCTCGTGTTCTTCTGATATGGATGGTGGAATGTGTAAAGAAGGAAGGAGAGCGCCCAGCCATCCCCACCCCAAGACCCCCACCGCAGCAGCAGCGGCAGCCGGAATCCCCCCACGCCACACGGAAACCGGCAGGGAACAACCGCCGCCCGGGCGACCAAGCCCGCCACCCAGGCCAGGGCCAGCAGGACCGCCGCAAGGCCCCCCAGAGCCAGAGAGCAGGGAGGCACAGAGGGAAAGAGAGGGCCGCCCCAGCCCAACCAGGAGAACAGCCCCCCCGCCGCGCCGGGAGAGCCCAACGCAGTGCCCCACCGGAGAGGGACGCCCACAGCCCCAGACGAGCACCCCACCACCACCCAGGAGTTCCGGGCATCCCCCCGCCCCAACCCCAGGTACGAGCCAGGACCCCCCAAGGGAGACCCGCCCCGCACTCCAGGCAGCCATCCGCCCGGCCCACGGTTGGTCCAGGGAGGAGCAAGGCAGGGGCAATATAATAATCATTTCTACAGGGATCTTGCAGCGCACGTCTCAGATCAGCTGATCCGTGACGTAATCGGTCTATAGACTGTAATAGAATCCAGGAGGTTCTGGTTCCTTCCGTCATCCTCCTGCATCAGGCCACGCCCCCTTATCTATTTAAACGGTCGGTACTTTTAGATTCAAGAATAAAATGTCTTTTTTGGAAACCACCACAAATGCATCTTTTTAACTTTATTCGTTTCTCCGTCCATGTGGGCTTCAGGAGTGCGTGACGTCATCCCGCACGTTTACGTCAGCGGCGGAAGAGCAGGTGCTGCCTGCAGTTATCCTCACATCTAACGGTGTCCGCGCAGCTAACGGGTCAGAGCGCCTTGTCCGCGTCCACTAACCAGACCGAACCAGCACCGAACCGGGCTGCTTCACCGGGACAGGACGCCTGGAGGCCCGCAGCCATGACTCTGAACCAGAACCACTCGGAGTCCGGCGGAGTCATCATCAACAACAGCGAGAGGTGACGCTAGCCGCCGTTAGCCGCGCGCCCGTTAACCTGCGCGAGTCACGCAAGTTAGTTTAGCTGCTGCGCAACACGCAGGCACGCGCGCCGGGGGGCACGCGCGCAAGCTAACGAGATGTGTTTACAGGAAGCTGCTTCTAAAAAAACATTTCAAAATAAATGACGATGAACACGAAGCACTTTATTTTGAAACAAACGCCCATTACTAATCATGTCTTACTGTTGTGATTCGTGTTGTTCTGAATGTCAGAACAACACTAATAGTTTTAGTTGCTTTTTGATGCTACATGATGATTGTTGGATGACAGTGTTGAGTGCACGGCGCCGCTCTTTGGGTCACATCTTCCAGAACTTTCATGGTTTTGGTCAGCTCTGTCCCAGGACTATGGAAGCATTTCTGGAGCATAATTAAAAATAAAAGTCAGAACCAGAAATGCTTTTTCATTTTCAAGATAAAGCTGCGTTTGTTGACTCAAAACTAAAATGAAAGAACAGTCCGCCAAACACGTTTAATGTTTCTTCTCGACCCCGTTCATTCTGTCACTTTATTAAAGAAAATGGAATTTGACATTTACTTTTCAAAACGTTGTCTGGTTAACGTGTAGAAACATCCAGTTAGAAATGTCTAATTGGACAATTGAAATGGATTAACAGAAATGCTTTTTCATTTTCACAATAACTGCATCTAATGACTGAAAATCAACATTAAAATCAATCCTTCAAAATGCTTTTTGGCTTTTTTCATCACGGCCCGTTCTGTGACATAATTCAAGCGAAAATGCAAACGGGGGGGGGGCGGGGATTGACTTATTTGTAACTCCAGAAATGCTCCCATGCAGGACGGCATCAGGCTGACGTGTGTGTTTGTGTCAGCAGCGTGTTGATGAGTCAAGACAACGTGGAGCTGGTCTTCTGCGACACGGACGGTCTGCCTGACGTCTTCAGGAAGAGCAGGAAGGGCAGCATCTACCTGACCCCCTACCGGGTGAGTGAGGACGTCAGCTGTGAGGGGGGGGCGCGGTTCAGTCATGTGACTGTGATTTCTCCCAGATGATCTTCGTGGCTAAAGGCCGAGACGGGCTGCAGTCTTTCATGACGCCCTTCTACCTGATGAAGGGCTGTGAGATCAAACAGCCGGTTCTGGGGGCCAATTACATCAAAGGCAGCGTCACCGCAGAGCCTGGAGGTAGGGGTGCTGAACACGCGCGTCACGTCTGACCGTGCACATGCGTGTCTGTGACGTGTGGGGCGTGTCCTGCAGGCGGCTGGGAAGGCTGTGCCACCTTCAAGCTGGGGTTTTCCTCCGGGGGGGCCATAGAGTTCGGGCAGTACATGCTGCAGGTGGCGGCTCAAGGTGCGATGAAGAAAACCTTCAGGCTGGTCCGTCTGCAGCCTTGAGCTGATGTTGATCCTCACCTTTCAGCCTCCAGAGGGCAGCCCGTCACTGCAGGCTTCGGAGGATGCCCCTTCATGGCCAACGGGGCTTATGCTCACGCTCCTCCTCCTCCCACCAACGGAATGTACCCCGCAGGTCCTCCTCCTGTCTACTCCTACCCCAACCCGCCTCCTCCCGGTAGGGTCACTGCAGTCCCGTCAGCCGCTCCGTCTCTGCGCCGTTCACCGGAGCTGCTCTCCTTTGCTGTGCTTTCCCAGGGGGGTTCTTCCCCAGCCCCGCAGCATTTGAGGCCTCTGCAGGCTACATGCCCCCACCTCCTTATTCTGCTCCTTTGGGCCAGCAGCCTCCTCACGACCCGGACCTGCCCTCCTCGGCTGCAGGTGAGCTTCAGAGGTTCTTTGACAGACGGATCCATGGTTCTAGCTGGCTTCTCATAACAGCTGACAGGCTGCTGGTGTCATGTGACTCCTTCACAGAAACACACCTTAGCTTTGATGTTTGGAAAGTCATTTGATTTTATTTAAATCGTCACTAAACATCACCTGTTCTGTTACATTAAATAAGAAACAGACTATGAATCCCTAAAGATGACTTTAAATTTAAGCTCCTTACGTTCATATTATTGAAGTACCCCCCCCCCCCCCCCATGTGTTTGCAGCAGAGGCCAAAGCAGCAGAGGCAGCAGCGAGCTGTGCCCCCCTCCCTCCCACACACGTGTACCTGCCTGAGGTGAGTTTCCAGTTGTTGTTTCTCTTTGAAACCTTTTTTCTACATGGTGGTGGTTACCATGGCGACCACGCCCGCCTGACTGGAATTCTAGCTGTGAGAACACTGGACTGGTTTGGACAAACGTGGCTCTGTCACCCGTCCCCTTGGTCCCGCTCATCCCGGACGAACCCCCAAACCGTCCGTCAGACTCATTTCTGTCTCCATGCTTCGCCCAGAGCAGAACCCTACAGAGCAGAAGCCCACAGGGCAGAACCCTACAGAGCAGAAGCCCACAGGGCAGAACCCCACAGGGCAGAACCCTACAGAGCAGAACCCCACAGAGCAGAAGCCCACAGGGCAGAACCCTACAGAGCAGAAGCCCACAGGGCAGAACCCCACAGGGCAGAACCCTACAGAGCAGAAGCCCACAGGGCAGAACCCCACAGGGCAGAACCCTACAGAGCAGAACCCCACAGAGCAGAAGCCCACAGGGCAGAACCCCACAGGGCATCTGCGTTCTGACGGCCATTTTCTTTCTGTCTCTGATTGGTTCCAATGTTCTTCTGTGCAGGACAAACCTCCTCCATACTCCCCCCCAGGAGATAAGAAGAACCAGTAGAGCGGCCGACCTGCATGGTCTCGGGGGTTTAACTGGACCTGACCGACCAGAACCATTCCTTTCACTTCCATGCAAACCCGGTGAACCTCTGCATTCCTCCTGATGTGTGATGAGCTTTCTCTTCTTCTGCAGCACCTGAACTCATGGAAAGTAGGAGGAGGTCTGACAGGCTGAGGAGGTCCTCCTGCAGGAGCAGTGAAGCTCTGTGGTCCAGACGTTCACAGGAAATGGATCTCTGAGAAACCAATGATGTCACTTCCTGTTTAGTTCCTCGCCAGCGTGCTTCAGTCGTCTGTCCGTCGTCATAAACACTAGATCCAATAAACTGGGACTTGTTTCTAACCCCCCCTGTCTGTAACCCCCCCCTGCAGTCATTAATCTGTCTCTGATTCTCTGGGACCACCGAGACGCTGAACACAAACGCTTCTTTTCATGTCCTGTTGATGCAGCTGACGGGATCCGATCGCCTGCATGAACAGAACTCTAATAAACCCACTTTCATTCTCATCTCTGTGTGTTCTGACATGGGGGGGGGTTAGCGGTTTCCCAAAGAAGCTGAATTTTCAGATTTCTGTTCCTGAGAACATCTGCAGCAGAGTCTGAAGTCCTGCAGGACTAAAAAGGTTCAGTCTGAACCTGAAACGGGATCCAAACTCCAGAACTCTGCAGCGGTTCTGCTCCTACTAGAACCTCTGTTCAGGTCCGCTGCTGCTTCAGTCATTTTCAGCTCAAGCTGCTCTGGAGAACCAACGGGGAAATGGCAGAACCACAAAACAGAGAAACACAGACACAAGAAGATCCACAACCAGAAACGGTTCCTGAGAACATCTGAGCCGGGTCACAAAACCGGATCAGACCTGAATTCTTCTCCTGAAACCTGAGAGCAACTGATGGGACGTCAGACCAGAGCTTCATCTACACGGGTTCCTGAGGAGAACCAAAAGGAACCAGTCATCTCTGAAGAAGCTCCTCACTGCTCCTTTACCCAGCATGCATTTCCAAACTTCTTCATGGCTCGGTTTGGTTCTCCTCTCTGGAAAGTCCGTCTGCAGGAGAACAGAGATCCTCGTTCTAGACTTCAGGTGAACTTTGACACCTGCAGAACTGAGAGGACTAGCAGAGCAAACCGGATCAGACCAGAACCAGGGCAGAACCCTTGACATCCGGTCAGAGTGCAGTCGTCCTTTGAAACATTTTCAAACTAGATCCATAAATGTTCTCCGATCTGAGGAGCAGCAGATGGTTTGTCTCCTCTCAGGAGGTTCCTGTGCTGCAGCGTCTCCTCCGCCTCCTCTGGGTCACGTGGAGCAGATGCTGATGCTGACCCCCTCCCCTATCCAGCAGACGGGGAACAGCTTGTGGGTGAAGGCGCAGTGGAAGGCGTGAAGCCTGGCCTGCCCGTCTCCGTAGTAGGTGAGCGTCCCCGCCTCGTAGTCCAGCAGCATGCCGATGCGGCGGTGGTGGGGGGGCGCGGTCAGCACCTCCCGCCGCCCGTCGTGCCACGCGCAGAGCTGCCTCTCGTCCAGCTGCAGGCTCCAGGACAGCTCGTTCATGCCCACCATGCAGCGCTTCCCCTTCTCCTTCCGGGGGATGCTCTCGTAGGTCACCTGAGGGACAGACGCCACACGGCAGGTTTAGGACAGCCGTCAGGCCGCCGCGCACGGACGCTCAGAGAGACGCGGCGTTTACCCCGAGGTAGGCCCAGGGTTTGGACACCTCCAGCTCCCAGTAGTGCCGTCCGTGGGTGAAGCCCTCGAAGCAGAGGACCTGCCAGGTGTGATCGAAGCGGGCGTCGTTCGCCAGGACCGGCCGCGGTCCGGACGTCAGGTGCTCCGCCCTCCGATTCTCCTGGGACAGCAGCAGATTCCCGTTGGCCGTGCGGGGGTCAAAGGTCAGGGAGCAGCGATCTGCAAGGAGCAAGGTCCAAGTATCAGTGCAGGTCCGGAGCAGCAACCCTCAGAGAGGGAAACCGTCACCGCTACGTGTTTCCAAAGCAACCAGCTGGAGACGGCGAGATGGCGAGAAGCCTGAATGATCCTAAAAACCTGCTTCAGACGCGTGTTAATGAGGAACCACAACAGGACGGTTCAGAGAAAACTCAAATAAGATTCTTTTCCCTGAAAACACTGGAACATTTCTGTCTGTGGGAAACCCGACAGGAAGCCTCTGGACCCTCATGAGCATGGAGGAGGACTCACAGGCGCTGAGACCTTCCCTCCCTCCAGACTGGCACGGAGCTGCAGGACTGGGAACCACAACCAGAACGGGCCTCTTGTCGTGAGGAGAACCTGGACCAACAGAGCGTTCGGGTTTGAAGTTCACGGAGAACGAGTGGCCGAGGAAATGCTCCAAGAGTCGTGTTACCGTCTCTGTCCTGCCCCACCATCATGTTCACGGCTCTGTCCAGGTCCTCAGAAACCAGCTTGGAGATGCGGGACAGGACTTCCGTCACGCCGTTTAACCGCTCCTGAAGGTTTGGTGACATGTTGGTGGGAATTTCCTTAAAATGAGGAACTTCTATGAGGGTGGATTCCTGAAGAAAAAAAGAGAAAATGTCGTGAATCCTGAAAAGCTGCTGCTCCACCATTCAGCTACAGGAAGCCAGAAGGGACAAAAACAGATCCACCTCTGAGCCGTCGTCTGACAACAACTTCAGCCACTTGGTAAAGAATACCAGTTTTCATGAGCTGAACTCTCTAAGCCACGCCCATCTGGCAGTCCAGAGGCGGAGTTCCTCACCCTGATGAGCTCCGTGTCGGACAGGTTGTGCACGTCTGTAATTTGGCTCCGGCACTCTCGGAGTTTCTCCCGCTGCTCCTCGAGTTGGGAGAGGCGACCTTTGGCCTCGCTGACGGCCGCCTCCTTCTGCTCCTCGATGAAGAGCCGCGTGGCCTCCTGCTTCTCCACCAGGATCTTGATCAGCGTGGAGAACTTCAGGTCGACCCAGGCAGACGTCTGCTGAAGAGTCACCTGTTGGTGGAAAACGCTGGATTCAGAGCCGGTTTGTGGAGTTTGGATGTGATCGGGAGGAACCACGACCGTGGAACCTTCTGATCATTGGCGAGTCTTTATGACTCTGCAGGGTTTTATGTCCCGCCGCCGGGTAGCACCTGCAGGCATTACAACGCAGCTCGCTGCTTTGATTCTGAGATAATCTTGTTTGTGATCCTCAGGAGGAAGCAGCATCTGTGCAGCTGCAGACACAACCTGAACCTTTGTTCGGACATTTATGTCGCCTCCGCAGCAGAACCGGGCTGAGCTGAGAACCCACCTGAGCCTGACTGATGTTGTCTGCCAGCTCCGCCACACTTTTCTGCGTCTCCTCCAGCAGATTCCCCACCTCGTTCCCCTTCCTCTCCAGCAGCAGCTGTGGACAAACACAAAGAGGTGTTGTAGTAAACAGGGGGGGCGTGTGTGGGGGCGGGGCGGTGCTGCTTCACCTCCTGGTTTTCCCGCTCCGTGTCCAGCAGGACCTTCTCGTGGTTCAGACACTGCAGGATCCCACATTCGTAGCACACGGACATCTTGTCCTGCCTGCAGTAATAAACCAGAGGCTTCTTATGCTGATCGCACAGCAGCATGGCTCTGGCCCCGTCCACCCCCCCCACCGCCGGCTCCCTGCAGGCGGCGCTGTTGGCGGCCTCCGTGAGAACCGACAGGGACACGTTGCGCTTCAGAGCGGGCTGGGTGGAGAACTCCTCCTTGCACATGGGGCACTGGGGGCCGGCGTCGCTCGGCCTCTTGCTGTCCCAGTGGAGCGTGATGCAGTTCTTGCAGAAGGTGTGGCCGCAGGGGATGGTGACGGGGATCCGGAAGCGCTCCAGACATATGGCACAGGTCAGGTTGGAGTTCTGGGATTCCATCTTTGGACCAGGAGGACGGGAATCTGCAGAAAGAAAGAGGAACGTTTGAGCTCCAGAAACCCCCTGAATCCCAGCAATGGAAGGTGATGGTTGCAGCAGCAGACCAATCACAATCCAGACATGTTCTGGAGCTCTTCCCACAACCTGACGGCTGTGTGCTTCCATCGGCTCAGGCTGGAAGATCAAACTCCTCAGCAGAGCGAGGTGAGGCAGGAAGCGGTCCACAGCAGGGACACTGAAAGTGATGCTGCAGAGGATGATGATGATGAGGAGGAGGAGGAGGAGGAGGAGGAGGAGGAGGAACTTTGAGATCTTTCGTCCCAAACCCGAGAGTTTGATACAACTGATTGAGATTGAGCAGCAACCAGTCACCCTCCAGATGATCCCTCTGCTGCACAGCAGCCTGACTGAGAACGCTGCTGCTCCAGAGGAAAATCTACGACCACGTTGGAGCCAAAATGACCAAAAGCTTCACAGATTCTCCATCTTCACATACAAAGTCAGAGTTTGACTCCGATAAAACCCTCAATCTGAAGCCGATTAGTAAAATTATCAGTGAAACCCCTCAGAGCTAAATATAAGCAAAGAAAAATCACATCTTAGCCAGGAGGAGGAAGCTAGCATTAGCTTTGTTAGCTTTCTTCTGTCTATCAGCCCGGCCAGTCACGTGTTCAAGGTCACGTGTCCAAATATTAAAACACAAAAACATTTCTGAAAGAACACAAAATGCAAACAACAACACCCCTCCGAAACAAAACAACAATACTTGCCACAGGAACGGACTCGCTCGTGCCCAGCGGCACACCTGAATGACAACAGAGGAACGTCTTGATGACGTCACGCGCAGAACGCCTTCACGGACCGTAGGAAAAAAGAAGATTGTGGTGAGATGAGCGCAGATATAAATCATTGCGTCTCTGGTTTTAATAATTTAAGCAACAATAAAAAAGTATTTCCTTTCTTTGTTTGTAATACAAAAATGACTTGTTTTCTAAAAACACAAAACGCGTTTGCCATCAAAGCAGAACATTAACACAATGTTATGACTTTAATGGTATTTAAAAAATACATATGTGTATTTTCCTTGAATTATCAATGGTCTCAAATGAATCATCATCGCAGATATCCACAAGTTTAAATGTTTATTCGCTTTTTCTAAATGCTTTGATTGATGTTTATCGAAGCTCGTTTGAGAAATCGCCCTCTCGGCTACTGTAGCCACCGGAAGCAGACGGAGGAGGGGCGGAGTCAAGATGGCGCTGCGCGGTGTAGCTTCGGTTGCCCGGAGAAATTCCGCGGATTTGTGGTTCCGAAATGTCCGAACATTTGTCACAACCGGTACGGAGACACAGGCTGTTGTTTTTATTCAAAAATGACAAACTTTGGGTTTGTAGGACATTTGATTGTGCGCATGCGCCTGTGTCTTTCTCTAAGGGCGAACTTGAAAATCCAAAAAACAAATGTATCGCTTTTGATTTTTTTTTAAATAGTTTAGCGTGATACATTGAGTCACATTTATTTCTGTTTAAAGAGAAGAAAAAAATGAACGAATCCTTTAAGAAATGTTTTAGATGTGTGTGACGTTTCTCCACTCGGTCACGTGTGAAACATCCCTTCACATGTTTTTCATGTGGAGCACGTGAACATGTGATGGGATGTTTCTCATGTTCCACATCATGGTAAACTGTAAAGGTGTGAACCTGGCCTCCTCTCGGCTTCTTTAACCTTAACTCTGTGACTCAGACTTGAGTGGAACCACATGATGTTTCCTCCACCTTCAGAACTTGAAGGTTTTTTCTGACCTTCTGCCCCTCCCAGTGCACCTGTGCCGGCGCGTCCCCCCTCTGGGTCCAATGCCTAACGAGGACATCGACGTCTCCAGCCTGGAGTCCCTGGAGAAGTACCGCAGCTTCACGCGTTACTTCAGGGCCGCTGAGGAGGCCCAGAACCAGCCGGCCTGGTGGAAAAGCTACCGGAGCTACCGGGACGCCGCCGACCCGGAACACGGTGAGGAGGAAGCTGCCGCGTCCGTGGATGAAGACGGGGTTCACGGCGCTTTGTTGTGTTTGAAGGTGCGGAGCGCGTGGACATCGGACTGCCGTACCGCGTCTCCAACAGGAGGAAGGAGGTGAAGGAGAGGAGTCAGGTGATGAAGAACAACAAGAGGAGCGTGGAGCTGGAGAGAGCTGCTCGTCTGCGGACGCGTAAGATCTGAGCTTCATTATGTTCCTGTGACATACAGGCCTAATGTAAAGCGGAAACAGGAGTTATAATAAACATGATGGATAAACTTTACTTCCTGCTTTGGATTTACTTCGTTCAGATGTTTATGCCTCAGACAACTCAAAGCTAAACGACTCTACAAGAAAACTGGGCTCACTAATCACGGGGACATGTATTGTAACCATATCCTCCAATACTTTCTCCGACCTTTTCTCCGGTTTGATAAATTCCGCTAAAGGCAACTAACTTTTTTCCATCCTCTCACGTACAACAACCTGCCAGAATTCACTTCCTCCTCATTTGTTCTCCTCTCATTTCTGTAACACTCTAGAGTCTTACTTCTCAAAAATCCACGACATTCACCAACAACTTCAATCCAACTCCAGTCAGAATGTAACGGCAGCAGCTCTTCTCTCCCCTCATCAGCTGTTCTCAGCATTTAATAAACCATCAGTTCATCAAATCCATGAACTCAGTAAAAATCCAAAACCTCCTCCTGCCAACTTGACCCAGTCCCCACTGCTCTGGTCAAGGCTATTCCCCCTCTTTATTCCCCCCCCCCCCCCCCTCATTACTAGCATCATTCCCGCCTCCATGAAGACTGGAACTGTTCCTCAAAACTGCAGCTGTCACCCCCACACTGAAAAAAACAGGCTCTGATCCAACCAACCTGAATAACTACTGTTCCACTTATTGCAAAAATCCTTGAAAAAACTGTCGCCTCTCACCCTCCTCATCCTCCTCCCCTCCTCACCCTCCTCATCCTCCTCCCCTCCTCACCCTCCTCATCCTCCTCCCCTCCTCACCCTCCTCATCCTCCTCACCCTCCTCATCCTCCTCCCCTCCTCACCCTCCTCACCCTCCTCCCCTCCTCACCCTCCTCACCTCCTCACTTCCTCATCCTCCTCCCCTCCTCACCCTCCTCATCCTCCTCACCCTCCTCATCCTCCTCACCCTCCTCACCTCCTCACTTCCTCACCCTCCTCATCCTCCTCCCCTCCTCACCCTCCTCATCCTCCTCCCCTCCTCACCCTCCTCATCCTCCTCACCCTCCTCATCCTCCTCACCCTCCTCACCTCCTCACTTCCTCATCCTCCTCATCCTCCTCACCCTCTCACCCTCCTCACCCTCCTCCCCTCCTCACCCTCCTCACCTCCTCACCCTCTCACCCTCCTCCCCTTCTCACCCTCTCATCCTCCTCACCCTCAACACCCTCCTCATCCTCCTCACCCTCAACACCCCCTCACCTCCTCACCCTCCTCATCCTCCTCACCCTCCTCACCCTCCTCACCCTCCTCACCTCCTCACCCTCCTCACCCTCCTCCCCTCCTCACCCTCCTCACCTCCTCACCCTCCTCACCTCCTCACCCTCTCACCCTCCTCATCCTCCTCACCCTCCTCACCCTCCTCATCCTCCTCCCCTCCTCACCCTCCTCATCCTCCTCCCCTCCTCACCCTCCTCATCCTCCTCCCCTCCTCATCCTCCTCCCCTCCTCACCCTCCTCACCCTCCTCCCCTCCTCACCCTCCTCATCCTCCTCACCCTCCTCATCCTCCTCACCCTCCTCACCTCCTCACTTCCTCATCCTCCTCCCCTCCTCACCCTCCTCATCCTCCTCACCCTCCTCATCCTCCTCACCCTCCTCACCTCCTCACTTCCTCACCCTCCTCATCCTCCTCCCCCTCCTCATCCTCCTCACCCTCCTCATCCTCCTCACCCTCCTCACTTCCTCATCCTCCTCATCCTCCTCACCCTCTCACCCTCCTCACCCTCCTCCCCTCCTCACCCTCCTCACCTCCTCACCCTCTCACCCTCCTCCCCTTCTCACCCTCTCATCCTCCTCACCCTCAACACCCTCCTCATCCTCCTCACCCTCAACACCCCCTCACCTCCTCACCCTCCTCATCCTCCTCACCCTCCTCACCCTCCTCACCCTCCTCACCCTCCTCACCTCCTCACCCTCCTCACCCTCCTCCCCTCCTCACCCTCCTCACCTCCTCACCCTCCTCACCTCCTCACCCTCTCACCCTCCTCACCCTCCTCCCCTCCTCACCCTCCTCCCCTTCTCACCCTCTCATCCTCCTCACCCTCCTCATCCTCCTCACCCTCAACACCCCCTCACCTCCTCACCCTCCTCATCTTCCTCACCTCCTCATCCTCCTCACCCTCTCACCCTCTCACCCTCCTCAACACCTCCTCACCTCCTCATCCTCCTCACCCTCCCCACCCTCCTCCCCTCCTCAACCTCCTCACCCTCCTCCCCTCCTCCCTTCCTCACCCTCCTCACCCTCCTCACCCTCCTCACCCTCCTCACCTCCTCACCCTCCTCACCCTCCTCCCCTCCTCACCCTCCTCACCTCCTCACCCTCTCACCCTCCTCACCCTCCTCCCCTCCTCACCCTCCTCCCCTTCTCACCCTCTCATCCTCCTCACCCTCCTCATCCTCCTCACCCTCACCTCCTCACCCTCCTCATCTTCCTCACCTCCTCATCCTCCTCACCCTCTCACCCTCTCACCCTCCTCAACACCTCCTCACCTCCTCATCCTCCTCACCCTCCCCACCCTCCTCCCCTCCTCAACCTCCTCACCCTCCTCCCCTCCTCCCTTCCTCACCCTCCTCACCCTCCTCACCTCCTCACCCTCCTCATCCTCCTCCCCTCCTCACCCTCCTCACCCTCCTCACCCTCCTCACCCTGCTCACCCTCCTCACCCTCCTCACCCTCAACACCCCCTCACCTCCTCATCCTCCTCACCCTCCTCACCCTCCTCATCCTCCTCATCCTCCTCACCCTCCTCATCCTCCTCCCCTCCTCACCCTCCTCACCCTCCTCACCCTGCTCACCCTCCTCACCCTCAACACCCCCTCACCTCCTCATCCTCCTCACCCTCCTCACCCTCCTCACCCTCCTCCCCTCCTCACCCTCCTCACCTCCTCACCCTCCTCATCCTCCTCACCCTCCTCACCCTCCTCACCCTCCTCCCCTCCTCACCCTCCTCATCCTCCTCCCCTCCTCACCCTCCTCATCCTCCTCCCCTCCTCACCCTCCTCATCCTCCTCACCCTCCTCATCCTCCTCCCCTCCTCACCCTCCTCATCCTCCTCACCCTCCTCATCCTCCTCCCCTCCTCACCCTCCTCACCCTCCTCACCCTCCTCACCTCCTCATCCTCCTCACCTCCTCACCCCCCTCCCCTCCTCACCCTCCTCACCTCCTCACCCTCTCACCCTCCTCACCCTCCTCCCCTCCTCACCCTCCTCACCTCCTCACCCTCTCACCCTCCTCCCCTTCTCACCCTCTCATCCTCCTCACCCTCCTCATCCTCCTCACCCTCAACACCCTCCTCATCCTCCTCACCCTCAACACCCCCTCACCTCCTCACCCTCCTCATCCTCCTCACCCTCCTCACCCTCCTCACCCTCCTCCCCTCCTCACCCTCCTCACCTCCTCACCCTCCTCACCTCCTCACCCTCTCACCCTCCTCACCCTCCTCCCCTCCTCACCCTCCTCCCCTTCTCACCCTCTCATCCTCCTCACCCTCCTCATCCTCCTCACCCTCAACACCCCCTCACCTCCTCACCCTCCTCATCTTCCTCACCTCCTCATCCTCCTCATCCTCCTCACCCTCTCACCCTCTCACCCTCCTCAACACCTCCTCACCTCCTCATCCTCCTCACCCTCCCCACCCTCCTCCCATCCTCAACCTCCTCACCCTCCTCCCCTCCTCCCTTCCTCACCCTCCTCACCCTCCTCACCTCCTCACCTCCTCATCCTCCTCATCCTCCTCACCCTCCTCATCCTCCTCCCCTCCTCACCCTCCTCACCCTCCTCACCCTCCTCACCCTGCTCACCCTCCTCACCCTCCTCACCCTCAACACCCTCCTCATCCTCCTCATCCTCCTCACCCTCCTCATCCTCCTCCCCTCCTCACCCTCCTCACCCTCCTCACCCTGCTCACCCTCCTCACCCTCAACACCCCCTCACCTCCTCATCCTCCTCACCCTCCTCACCCTCCTCACCCTCCTCCCCTCCTCACCCTCATCACCTCCTCACCCTCTCACCCTCCTCACCCTCCTCCCCTCCTCACCCTCCTCACCTCCTCACCCTCTCACCCTCCTCCCCTTCTCACCCTCTCATCCTCCTCACCCTCCTCATCCTCCTCACCCTCAACACCCCCTCACCTCCTCACCCTCCTCACCTCCTCACCCTCCTCCCCTCCTCACCCTCCTCACCTCCTCACCCTCCTCACCCTCCTCCCCTCCTCACCCTCCTCACCTCCTCACCCTCCTCATCCTCCTCCCCTCCTCACCCTCCTCACCCTCCTCACCCTGCTCACCCTCCTCACCCTCAACACCCCCTCACCTCCTCATCCTCCTCACCCTCCTCACCCTCCTCACCCTCCTCCCCTCCTCACCCTCCTCACCTCCTCACCCTCTCACCCTCCTCCCCTTCTCACCCTCTCATCCTCCTCACCCTCCTCATCCTCCTCACCCTCAACACCCCCTCACCTCCTCACCCTCCTCACCTCCTCACCCTCCTCACCTCCTCACCCTCCTCACCCTCCTCACCTCCTCACCCTCCTCCCCTCCTCACCCTCCTCACCTCCTCACCCTCCTCACCTCCTCACCCTCTCACCCTCCTCACCCTCCTCCCCTCCTCACCCTCCTCCCCTTCTCACCCTCTCATCCTCCTCACCCTCCTCATCCTCCTCACCCTCAACACCCCCTCACCTCCTCACCCTCCTCATCTTCCTCACCTCCTCATCCTCCTCATCCTCCTCACCCTCTCACCCTCTCACCCTCCTCAACACCTCCTCACCTCCTCATCCTCCTCACCCTCCCCACCCTCCTCCCCTCCTCCCTTCCTCACCCTCCTCACCCTCCTCACCCTCCTCACCTCCTCACCCTCTCACCCTCCTCACCCTCCTCACCTCCTCACCCTCTCACCCTCCTCCCCTTCTCACCCTCTCATCCTCCTCACCCTCCTCATCCTCCTCACCCTCAACACCCCCTCACCTCCTCACCCTCCTCACCCTCCTCACCCTCCTCACCTCCTCACCCTCCTCCCCTCCTCACCCTCCTCACCTCCTCACCCTCTCACCCTCCTCACCCTCCTCCCCTTCTCACCCTCTCATCCTCCTCACCCTCAACACCCTCCTCATCCTCCTCCCCTCCTCACCCTCCTCACCCTCCTCATCCTCCTCCCCTCCTCACCCTCCTCATCCTCCTCACCTTCCTCATCCTCCTCCCCTCCTCACCCTCCTCACCCTCCTCATCCTCCTCATCCTCCTCACCCTCCTCAACACCTCCTCACCTCCTCATCCTCCTCACCCTCCTCCCCTCCTCAACCTCCTCACCCTCCTCACCCTCCTCCCCTTCTCACCCTCTCATCCTCCTCACCCTCAACACCCTCCTCATCCTCCTCCCCTCCTCACCCTCCTCACCCTCCTCATCCTCCTCCCCTCCTCACCCTCCTCATCCTCCTCACCTTCCTCATCCTCCTCCCCTCCTCACCCTCCTCACCCTCCTCATCCTCCTCATCCTCCTCACCCTCCTCAACACCTCCTCACCTCCTCATCCTCCTCACCCTCCTCCCCTCCTCAACCTCCTCACCCTCCTCCCCTCCTCCCTTCCTCACCCTCCTCTCTTCCTCCCTTCCAATCATGTCTATCAACAGCTCCAGTCTGGCTTCTGTCATTTCCACAGAAACAGCCTCCTTAAAATGACCAACAAGGTTTTCTCACCGCTGACTCTGGTTTAGCTTCCATCCTCCTTCTACTCTGACTGCTGCCTTTGATACAATCTCACCCCCCCCCCCCCCCCCCCCCCTCTGGAAAGACGTTCAACCATCAGAATCACTGACTTACCCCTCAGCTGGATCCAGTCCTATCTTTCAGGCCGCACCCATTTCATCCAATTAGAGTCATTCACCTCTCCCACAGTCCAATTACCACAGGTGTGCCCCAAGGCTCTGTCCTGGGGCCCCTGCTATTCATCATTTACCTTCTCCCCCTTGGTTAAATCTTCCGTAAACACGACACCCACTTTCACTGCTATGCAGATGACACCCAGCTCTACCTCTCTAAGCCTGCCTCCCTCTCCAAATGCCTCCTTGAAATGAAATCCTGGTTCACTGCAAACTTCCTTCAATTAAATATAAATACATTTCTCATCGTAGGAACAAGCCCCTCCCTAAATAAACTCTAACTTCTCCTTTTCCCCTGATGTCTGCCCCCCCCCCCCATAGGTTAGAGTCTGGGTGTCATCCTTACAGCCCTCTCTCCTTTACTGCCCTCATCCATCTCATCTCCCAGACCGCGTCCCTCCACCTTCCACACATCGCCGTCTCCGCCCCTCTCTCACGTTCAGGAACCCATCCTCCTCCTCATCATCAGAACGGTTCCTGCTCTTCATCTCTGGTGTCTCTTCTTCAGTGAAGGTCTCTCTGGATCGGGTTCAGGACACCTGGGAGAAGACCAGCGGGCCGTTCCACGTCCAGAGGATCGCCGACCATTACGGCGTCTTCAGAGATCTGTTCGCCGACGCTTACTTCCTGCCGCAGGTCACGCTCCGCATCTGCTACGGCCGGGACGGCGCGGCTCGGGTCCATCACGGGAACCGTCTCACTCCCTCTCAGGTGAGTCCGTGGCGCCGCAGTGGCGGGCTTTGGGTGTGGACTCCGCTGAAGAAGCTCCTCCTGGCTGCTCTGCAGGCGGCGTCTCCTCCTGAGGTCAGCTTTGATGCAGAGCCGGGCTCCTTGTGGACCCTCCTCCTCACATCTCCAGGTCAGCGTCCTCCGTCTGTCCGCAGAGCTTTCCTCCTCCAAACAGGTTCCAGTTCTGGAGGTTCTGGAAGATCCAGGAGATGAAGACGAAGATGGCTGCAGGAGCTCTGCCTCCTTTCATGAAAACCTCCTTTCATGAGCTATTTCTCTGCTCACGCTTGGTGGAGGTGAAGCTGCAGGAGTCTCTCCTGGGTCCTAAAGCTGCCGTGTTCTGGTTTCAGACGAGCATCTTCAGGAGACCCGGGCAGAGTACGTCCACTGGCTAGTGTAAGTACCTGTCCCTCAGAGAGGAGGTGTGGTCCTGGGGGCGTCGCCCCCCCTCTCTGAGGCGTGGTTGCGTTCTCTGCAGGGGGAACGTCCCCGGCGCCGCCGTGCAGGAGGGGGAGGAGCTGTTTCACTATCTGCCCCCGTTCCCGGCCCGAGGAACCGGCTTCCAGCGCTTCGTCTACGTCCTCTTCAAGCAGGAAGGACTCGTGGACTTCCAGGAGGAAGTCCGACCGTCACCGTGGTGAGCTTCTGCCGTCACCACGGAAACGGCGGCCCAAAAATACCCACTGATGCTCGATCATTTTCAGAATCCTAAAATATTGTTGCACATTTTTAAGGCTTTTCCTTCAGTTCTTCTAAAGTTTCTATTTAAAAGCAGAAATTGACATAACCTTTCAAAATAAAAGACAGATTATTTGCTGTTTGGAACCAAAGGAGGAGGAGCTTCAGTTTGGTCTCATGCGTCTCCTCTCTCCTCAGTCTGTCCCTGCAGGAGCGCACGTTCAGGACGCTGGACTTCTACAGGAAGCACCAGGACCGCATGACGCCTGCAGGCCTGGCGTTCTTCCAGAGCCAGTGGGACGAGTCGGTGACGGACACCTTCCACGGCGTCCTCTGTGAGTCCAGCCGCGGCAGAAGCCCCGAGTCCGTGTGGGAACCGGTCATGTCAGGTCTTCCTTCTGCCTTCAGGTATGAAGGAGCCGGTGTTCGAGTTCATCAGACCTCCAGTTTACCACCCGCCCCAGGTCAAATACCCCCACGGACAGCCGCTGCGCTACCTGGACCGCTACAGAGACGGGCGGGAACACACCTATGGGATCTACTGAAGAGCCTGCAGAAGCCGTGACAGCAATAAAACATTTGAAAGCTCTGTGGAGTGTTCAGTTGTGCTGAAGCTTTCCTCTGAGGTCTCTTAAATAGAAAAATTCACCAGGTGACCACTAGGGGGGGTTGTCTGTGTAAAACAGCTTCCCAGCAGGAAAACTTCCATCAATGTTCATTTGATGACATGTGACACATATGCAACAGAATTTTGAAACATGTGACGTTAAAAACTGAGGGGTTCAGGAATAAAAAGCTGGGGAATAAACTTCCATCAACAGAGACAAACAGGAAGTGAATTCTGTGAACTTCCTGCCTTTCAGGTCAAAGTTGTAAATTTATATTCAGGTCAACATTCCTTAATCTGATTGGCTGCTGACAGGACGAAGGAGCTGATTGGTGGATCAGATGAGATCCGTTAAATCCGTTTATGTGCTGTTCTGAGGACCGGATACACATTTCTGAAACAGACCCATCAGTTCCAGAAGAAGAGTTTGGTCACAGCTGCTGCTGACGGAGCGTCTGAGCAGGAAGATGGACGTCGTCACAACAGCAGGAGAAACGATGATTCTGCCACGGAGCTCCAGGAGGAAACGGAAAGACGGGAGGCAGGAACGCCGTACGACCTACAAACACCAGAGAGTCAGAGGACAAGATGGACAGAAGAACTGAGGATCCTAGATGGAAGAACGAGCTGAGGGATCGGAAGCAGACTCCTCTTCACAGACGCCTCCTCACAGACGCCTCTTCACAGACGCCTCCTCACAGACGCCTCCTCACAGACGCCTCCTCACAGACGCCTCCTCACAGACGCCTCTTCACAGACGCCTCCTCACAGACGCCTCCTCACAGACGCCTCCTCACAGACGCCTCTTCACAGACGCCTCCTCACAGACGCCTCCTCACAGACGCCTCCTCACAGACGCCTCCTCACAGACGCCTCCTCACAGACTCTTCCTCACAGGCTCTTCCTCACAGACGCCTCCTCACAGACGCCTCTTCACAGACGCCTCCTCACAGACGCCTCCTCACAGACTCCTCCTCACAGACGCCTCCTCACAGACTCTTCCTCACAGAATCTTCCTCACAGAATCTTCCTCACAGAATCTTCCTCACAGACTCCTCCTCACAGAATCTTCCTCACAGACTCCTCCTCACAGAATCTTCCTCACAGAGTCCTCCTCACAGAATCTTCCTCACAGACTCCTCCTCACAGAATCTTCCTCACAGAGTCCTCCTCACAGAATCTTCCTCACAGAATCTTCCTCACAGAATCTTCCTCACAGACTCCTCCTCACAGAATCTTCCTCACAGAATCTTCCTCACAGAATCTTCCTCACAGACTCCTCCTCACAGACTCTTCCTCACAGACGCCTCCTCACAGACGCCTCATCATAGACGCCTCCTCACAGACCCCTCCTCACAGACCCCTCCTCACAGACGCCTCCTCACAGACGCCTCCTCACAGAGTCCTCCTCACAGAATCTTCCTCACAGAATCTTCCTCACAGACTCCTCCTCACAGACGCCTCATCATAGACGCCTCCTCACAGACCCCTCCTCACAGACTCCTCCTCAGACTCTTCACAGACGCCTCCTCATAGAATCTTCCTCACAGACGCCTCCTCACAGACGCCTCCTCACAGACTCCTCACAGACGCCTCCTCACAGAATCTTCCTCACAGACTCCTCCTCACAGACGCCTCCTCACAGAATCTTCCTCACAGACGCCTCCTCACAGACGCCTCCTCACAGACGCCTCCTCACAGACTCCTCCTCACGGACGCCTCCTCACAGACGCCTCCTCACGGACGCCTCCTTACAGACCCCTCCTCACAGACGCTTCCTCACAGACCCCTCCTCACGGACGCCTCCTCATGGACTCCTCACAGACGCCCCCTCACAGACGCCTCCTCACAGAATCCTCCTCACAGACTCCTCCTCACAGACCCCTCCTCACAGACGCCTCCTCACGGACTCCTCGTCACAGACGCCTCCTCACAGACGTCTCCTCACAGAATCTTCCTCACAGACTCCTCCTCACAGACGCCTCCTCACAGACGCCTCCTCACAGACTTCTCCTCACAGACACCTCCTCACAGACGCCTCCTCAAGGACTCCTCGTCACAGACGCCTCCTCACAGACGTCTCCTCACAGAATCTTCCTCACAGACTCCTCCTCAGAGACTCCTCCTCACAGACTTCTCCTCACAGACCCCTCCTCAGACTTTTCACAGACCCCTCCTCACAGACGCCTCCTCACGGACTCCTCGTCACAGACGCCTCCTCACAGACGTCTCCTCACAGAATCTTCCTCACAGACTCCTCCTCACAGACGCCTCCTCACAGACGCCTCCTCACAGAATCTTCCTCACAGACTCCTCCTCACAGACGCCTCCTCACAGACTTCTCCTCACAGACACCTCCTCACAGACGCCTCCTCAAGGACTCCTCGTCACAGACGCCTCCTCACAGACGTTTCCTCACAGAATCTTCCTCACAGACCCCTCCTCACAGACTCCTCCTCAGACTCTTCACAGACGCCTCCTCATAGAATCTTCCTCACAGACGCCTCCTCACAGACGCCTCCTCACAGACTCCTCACAGACGCCTCCTCACAGAATCTTCCTCACAGACTCCTCCTCACAGACGCCTCCTCACAGAATCTTCCTCACAGACGCCTCCTCACAGACCCCTCCTCACGGACGCCTCCTCACAGACTCCTCCTCACGGACGCCTCCTCACAGACGCCTCCTCACGGACGCCTCCTCACAGACGCTTCCTCACAGACCCCTCCTCACGGACGCCTCCTCACGGACTCCTCACAGACGCCCCCTCACAGACGCCTCCTCACAGAATCCTCCTCACAGACTCCTCCTCACAGACCCCTCCTCAGACTTTTCACAGACCCCTCCTCACAGACGCCTCCTCACGGACTCCTCGTCACAGACGCCTCCTCACAGACGTCTCCTCACAGAATCTTCCTCACAGACTCCTCCTCACAGACGCCTCCTCACAGACGCCTCCTCACAGAATCTTCCTCACAGACTCCTCCTCACAGACGCCTCCTCACAGACGCCTCCTCACAGACGCCTCCTCACAGACTTCTCCTCACAGACACCTCCTCACAGACGCCTCCTCAAGGACTCCTCGTCACAGACGCCTCCTCACAGACGTCTCCTCACAGAATCTTCCTCACAGACTCCTCCTCACAGACGCCTCCTCACAGACCCCTCCTCACAGACGCCTCCTCACAGACGCCTCCTAATACACCCTTCCTCACAAACTCCTCCTCAGACTCCTCACAGACGCCTCCTCACAGATGCGTCCTCACAGACTCCTCCTCAGAGACTCCTCCTCACAGACTTCTCCTCACAGACCCCTCCTCAGACTTTTCACAGACCCCTCCTCACAGACGCCTCCTCACGGACTCCTCGTCACAGACGCCTCCTCACAGACGTCTCCTCACAGAATCTTCCTCACAGACTCCTCCTCACAGACGCCTCCTCACAGACGCCTCCTCACAGAATCTTCCTCACAGACTCCTCCTCACAGACGCCTCCTCACAGACTTCTCCTCACAGACACCTCCTCACAGACGCCTCCTCAAGGACTCCTCGTCACAGACGCCTCCTCACAGACGTCTCCTCACAGAATCTTCCTCACAGACTCCTCCTCAAAGACGCCTCCTCACAGACGCCTCCTCACAGACCCCTCCTCACAGATGCCTCTTCACAGACGCCTCCTTACAGACCCCTCCTCACAGACGCCTCCTCACGGACTCCTCGTCACAGACGCCTCCTCACAGACGTCTCCTCACAGAATTTTCCTCACAGACTCCTCCTCACAGACCCCTCCTCACAGACGCCTCCTCACAGACGCCTCCTCACAGACGCCTCCTCACAGACGCCTCCTCACAGACTCCTCCTCAGAGACTCCTCCTCACAGACTTCTCCTCACAGACGCCTCTTCACAGACGCCTCTTCCCAGACGCCTCTTCACAGACGCCTCCTCACAGTCCCCTCCTCACAGACGCCTCCTAACAGACGCCTCCTTACAGACCCCTCCTCACAAACTCCTCCTCAGACTCTTCACAGACGCCTCCTCACAGACTACTCCTCACAGACGCCTCCTCACAGACGCCTCCTCACAGACGCCTCCTTACAGACCCTTCCTCACAAACTCCTCCTCAGACTCTTCACAGACGCCTCCTCACGGACTCCTCCTCACAGACGCCTCCTCACAGACCCCTCCTCACAGATGCCTCTTCACAGACGCCTCCTTACAGACCCCTCCTCACAGACGCCTCCTCACGGACTCCTCGTCACAGACGCCTCCTCACAGACGTCTCCTCACAGAATCTTCCTCACAGACTCCTCCTCACAGACCCCTCCTCACAGACGCCTCCTCACAGACGCCTCCTCACAGACGCCTCCTCACAGACGCCTCCTCACGGACTCCTCGTCACAGACGCCTCCTCACAGACGTCTCCTCACAGAATCTTCCTCACAGACGCCTCCTCACAGACGCCTCCTCACGGACTCCTCCTCACAGACGCCTCCTTAGAGACCCCTCCTCTCAAATTCCTTCTCAGACTCTTCACAGACGCCTCCTCACAGACTCCTCCTCACGGACGCCTCCTCACAGACGCCTCCTCACAGACGCCTCCTCACAGACTCCTCCTCACGGACGCCTCCTCACAGACGCCTCCTCACGGACGCCTCCTCACAGACGCCTCCTCACAGACGCTTTCTCACAGACCCCTCCTCACGGACGCCTCCTCACGGACGCCTCCTCACAGACGCCTCCTCACGGACGCCTCCTCACAGACGCCTCCTCACGGACGCCTCCTCACAGACGCCTCCTCACAGACGTCTCCTCACAGACGCCTCCTCACAGACGCTTTCTCACAGACCCCTCCTCACAGACGCCTCCTCACGGACGCCTCCTCACAGACGCTTTCTCACAGACCCCTCCTCACGGACGCCTCCTCACGGACTCCTCCTCACAGACGCCCCCTCACAGACGCCTCCTCACAGACTTCTCCTCACAGACACCTCCTCACAGACGCCTCCTTACGGACTCCTCGTCACAGACGCCTCCTCACAGACGCCTCCTCACAGAATCTTCCTCACAGACTCCTCCTCACAGACGCCTCCTCACAGACCCCTCCTCACAGACGCCTCCTCACAGACTCCTCCTCACGGACGCCTCCTCACAGACGCCTCCTCACGGACGCCTCCTCACAGACGCTTCCTCACAGACCCCTCCTCACGGACGCCTCCTCACAGACTCCTCCTCACAGACGCCCCCTCACAGACGCCTCCTCACAGAATCCTCCTCACAGACTCCTCCTCACAGACCCCTCCTCAGACTTTTCACAGACCCCTCCTCACAGACGCCTCCTCACAGAATCTTCCTCACAGAATCTTCCTCACAGACTCCTCCTCACAGACGCCTCCTCACAGAATCTTCCTCACAGACTCCTCCTCACAGACGCCTCCTCACAGACGCCTCCTCACAGAATCTTCCTCACAGACTCCTCCTCACAGACCCCTCCTCAGACTTTTCACAGACCCCTCGTCACAGACGCCTCCTCACAGACGTCTCCTCACAGAATCTTCCTCACAGACTCCTCCTCACAGACGCCTCCTCACAGAATCTTCCTCACAGACTCCTCCTCACAGACGCCTCCTCACAGAATCTTCCTCACAGACTCCTCCTCACAGACGCCTCCTCACAGACCCCTCCTCACAGACGCCTCCTCACAGACTCCTCCTCACGGACGCCTCCTCACAGACGCCTCCTCACGGACGCCTCCTCACAGACGCTTCCTCACAGACCCCTCCTCACGGACGCCTCCTCACAGACGCCTCCTCACAGACGCCTCCTCACAGACTCCTCCTCACGGACGCCTCCTCACAGACGCCTCCTCACGGACACCTCCTCACAGACGCCTCCTCACAGACGCTTTCTCACAGACCCCTCCTCACGGACGCCTCCTCACAGACGCCTCCTCACGGACGCCTCCTCACAGACGCCTCCTCACAGACGTCTCCTCACAGACGCCTCCTCACAGACGCTTTCTCACAGACCCCTCCTCACAGACGCCTCCTCACGGACGCCTCCTCACAGACGCTTTCTCACAGACCCCTCCTCACGGACGCCTCCTCACGGACTCCTCCTCACAGACGCCCCCTCACAGACGCCTCCTCACAGACTTCTCCTCACAGACACCTCCTCACAGACGCCTCCTTACGGACTCCTCGTCACAGACGCCTCCTCACAGACGCCTCCTCACAGAATCTTCCTCACAGACTCCTCCTCACGGACGCCTCCTCACAGACGCCTCCTCACGGACGCCTCCTCACAGACGCTTCCTCACAGACCCCTCCTCACGGACGCCTCCTCACAGACTCCTCCTCACAGACGCCCCCTCACAGACGCCTCCTCACAGAATCCTCCTCACAGACTCCTCCTCACAGACCCCTCCTCAGACTTTTCACAGACCCCTCCTCACAGACGCCTCCTCACAGAATCTTCCTCACAGAATCTTCCTCACAGACTCCTCCTCACAGACGCCTCCTCACAGAATCTTCCTCACAGACTCCTCCTCACAGACGCCTCCTCACAGACGCCTCCTCACAGAATCTTCCTCACAGACTCCTCCTCACAGACCCCTCCTCAGACTTTTCACAGACCCCTCGTCACAGACGCCTCCTCACAGACGTCTCCTCACAGAATCTTCCTCACAGACTCCTCCTCACAGACGCCTCCTCACAGAATCTTCCTCACAGACTCCTCCTCACAGACGCCTCCTCACAGAATCTTCCTCACAGACTCCTCCTCACAGACGCCTCCTCACAGACCCCTCCTCACAGACGCCTCCTCACAGACTTCTCCTCACAGACCCCTCCTCACAGACGCCTCCTCACGGACTCCTCGTCACAGACGCCTCCTCACAGACGTCTCCTCACAGAATCTTCCTCACAGACTCCTCCTCACAGACGCCTCCTCACAGACGCCTCCTCACAGACGCCTCCTTACAGACCCTTCCTCACAAACTCCTCCTCAGACTCTTCACAGACGCCTCCTCACGGACTCCTCCTCACAGACGCCTCCTCACAGACTCCTCCTCAGAGACTCCTCCTCACAGACTTCTCCTCACAGATGCCTCCTCACAGACTCCTCCTCACAGACGCCTCCTCACAGACCCCTCCTCACAGATGCCTCTTCACAGACGCTTCCTTACAGACCTCTCCTCACAGACGCCTCCTCACAGACTCCTCCTCAGACTCTTCACAGACGCCTCTTCACAGACGCCTCTTCACAGACGCCTCTTCACAGACGCCTCCTCACAGACGCCTCCTCACAGACGCCTCTTCACAGACGCCTCCTCACAGACTCCTCCTCAGACTCTTCACAGACGCCTCTTCACAGACGCCTCCTTACAGACGCCTCCTCACAGACGCCTCCTCACAGACGCCTCCTTACAGACCCCTCCTCACAAACTCCTCCTCAGACTCTTCACAGACTCCTCCTCACAGACGCCTCCTCACAGACCCCTCCTCACAGATGCCTCCTCACAGACGCCTCTTCACAGACGCCTCTTTCAATGACGCCTCTTCACAGACGCCTCCTCACAGACGCCTCCTTACAGACCCCTCCTCACAAACTCCTCCTCAGACTCTTCACAGACGCCTCTTCACAGACGCCTCCTTACAGACGCCTCCTCACAGACGCCTCCTCACAGACGCCTCCTTACAGACCCCTCCTCACAAACTCCTCCTCAGACTCTTCACAGACTCCTCCTCACAGACTCCTCCTCACAGACGCCTCCTCACAGACCCCTCCTCACAGATGCCTCCTCACAGACGCCTCTTCACAGACGCCTCCTCACAGACGCCTCCTCACAGACGCCTCCTTACAGACCCCTCCTCACAGACTCCTCCTCAGACTCTTCACAGACGCCTCTTCACAGACGCCTCTTCACAGACGCCTCCTCACAGACTCCTCCTCACAGACGCCTCCTCACAGACCCCTCCTCACAGATGCCTCCTCACAGACGCCTCTTCACAGACGCCTCTTTCAATGACGCCTCTTCACAGACCCCTCCTCACAGACCCCTCCTCACAGACCCCTCCTCACAGACGCCTGCTCTTCTGGTGTCGGTCCTCGATTTCTTGCTGTTCCACAGGAACCACCTGCTGTAACATTTGGTGTTCCCCAAAGGTCTGTTCTGGCAACATTTCTTTTCTATGCAGAAGACACCCGGGTTTACCTGCCCACTTATTAAATCTGGGGGCAAGTGAAATCTGCCCCCGCCCCCTTTTTCAGAGATGGAAGGGGTTTGTCTTCTATCCTCAAACTCAACTTCCAAGAACTGCAGTTCTACTTTTTAAATCTGCTTTTTCATGACTCACATCAGTAACATGACACCAGTTTGGTTTCTTCCACCGGTGCATTCATGTCTGACTGTTCAAGCTCCCCCCCCCCCCCCCCCCCCCCCCCCCCCCCTTTTGGGTTGCCTACCTTCAGCAGGTTCAGAAATTTGCGTCCAGAACAGAATCTCAAACTGAGCCGAAACAGCTTCATTGCTGCTCAGTCATTGGAGAACCGATTTTAGGCTCCTCCTTCTCACTGCATGCCCCCCCCCCCATCTCTCTGAAGGTCAGAATCCTGAACAGAACTTCTGCATTTAATGCTGATTCAGCTATAAGCAGCACTCAGGATGGATCCATGGATCATAAAAGCCCAAACTTCTCTGGTAGAGGAACCCGAGCTGACATGGGACCACCATTCTGTGGGAGAGGCTCCTGCAGGAGGTTTATCTCCTGCAGGAGGTTTATCTCCTGCAGGAGGTTTATCTCCTGAGATGTCTGTGGTTTCCCTCCGTTTGAGGGAAATCCTAACCAGGAGGCTCAGAAATGCTGCATCAGATTCTCCTGACATTTCTGCATCTTCTGCCACGAGTGAGGCTCTGGTCCTGAACCAGAAAACCCCACAACCATCTCCCTGAATGAAGATCAGAAGAAATGAACACAGAACCACTGAGACTCTGGTTGCTATGGAAACCACGAGCAGTGGAACAGGTGAGGTCAATGAGTGATTAGGCCAGAGGAGGATCTCCAAACTCGGAGCAGATAAAAGTCCAGGCGTCTCTGCTCTGGACAGACAGCTGAGGGTGGAAAGTGTTGAAGGTCTTTAGGTCACAGATGGAAACCAAAGGTCACGGTCTTAGCATGAGGACGGCGGTTATTCGGGTTCTGCAGTAAGTTGTGTTGTTGGTTGTGAAGTCTCAGGTGTTCCTGTTCTGGTGTTAATGGTTCTGTGTGAACAGGTTCTCCTGCGTTGCTTTTCTGCTCTTCGTGGCTGCTGACTCGTATCCCGTCAGGAAAAGTAAGTGTTCTTCTGCTTCCTGGTGCTGCTGAAGGTCCCAGGTCTGAAGGAACTCTGTGGTTCAGGTCCAACTGGAGCAGGGTTCCCCTCTGGAACTGGCTTTGGGGGCGGAGCTCCTTCTGGATCCGATCATGGCCTCTCTGACGAGCAGGAGGCTGACATCTATGACCTGATCGCTGACGGCATGAGCTATGAGCCGGAGCGCCCCTTCCCACGCTTCGCCTGGACCTCTGACCACGTGCCTCTGGGCATGGTGGAGGAACGCCCAGTCTTCCCGTCATCCCACATCGTCAAGTCCAGCAGCGGGTACCAGCGAGCTCGGGACTTCCGCTCTGACGCCAAATACTCCCAGGATATCTTTGACCACATTCCTCTGCCTGAAGCCCATCAGGGGTTTCCGATGAGCAAAGAGCAGAAGATGTACTGAGGGAAAGGCCGCGCCCACCTGAAGGAAGACACCTGATCCCTGCAGGTGAAGCTGGAGCATCAGCTGTCTGAGACTCCGCCCACTAAAGAATAAATCTGAGCATTAATGTCATGTCTGTCTGAGATTCTTAAACTGGTTCTGATTGGAGAAACTTTAAAACTCCAGATTTCATGTTGACATGTTGTTCCTGCAGGGGTGGGGGCACTAGCATTAACTACCCCTGTGGCAGGAGAAACTGCCCCCCACACACACACACTCCTTTTGGTCTGGACATTTTGTGCCTTTCAATGATGCCAAATGTAAAGGGGGCGGGGCTCTAGTTGAAGGTCAAAGGTCTGCAGTTCAGCCTTCTGGTCCATGATGCTTCAGTCGAACGCGCTCATGTCCATACTGTGGACCGAGATGAGCTGAAGGCTTCTTGTGTTTTGAAGGTTTTACTGTTAAAACGTGGTTAGACACACGAGGCTTGTATTTAAATAAACCCCTTTTGGGATTTCGACTAAAGTTAATCTTAAATTTCCAACTTTTTTTTTTTTTTTTTTTTTTGAACCGGAGGGAAGAGTTGAGGGATGTTGGGTATGTGTTACTCCAGTTTATTCTGAACTTTATATTTAAACTCGGGCTGAGTTTAATTCTCTTCAGTCCCTTTGGGTCTCAGGAGGAACGCTGCCCCCTACTGGAGGAGCTTTGACCTGAAGCGTCAGTGAAAACAGCAGCTTTTTTGTGGGAGTTCTTTATGTAAAGGTCTTTATCAGCAGGAAACTCTTCACATTCAGGAAACAGTGGAGATGATCTCTGTGACCCTTAACCTTTGCTGCCATTGGACGCCATTTCCATCGGATGCTCTGAATTGCTGACGTGGCTCAAGACCTGCAGGTGGTTCTGTGGTCAGAAGGTTTGTTAGACGATTCTGAGCTGTTGGTTCCAGAGCGTCCATGAGGGAACATGAAGGGAACATCTCACCTTAGAAGTCTTTCGGCTACATCCTGCAGAGAACCCCACATGAGACATCAGCTCAACCATGTCAGAGGACGGAACGTCTCGTGTCTGGAAAAGGCCTCACCTGAGCACATTTCCAGGACTTGCCGTCTGACCATGCAGACCTTCGTGGCGATGAACACGGCGGCCAAGAACAGGCCAATCCCGCCTCCGATCAGGATGTACTTCAGATCTGGAAGAAAAACCAGCAGCAGCCAAAGGGCCTGAGTGACGGAGCAGAGACACGCCCCCACCTCCTGACCTGCTGGAAAGCACACGTCTGAGGATGCAGGACGGCGTCACGGCGTCACGCCTCCTTCAGCCGCTCAGACGGAAACCCAAACCGAACACGTGGGATTCATTGAGAGCAGAAAGTTCCTGAAGGTCAGGAGGCAGCAGGAACCCCAGATCGGGCCAAAGATCACATGACGTGACTGCAGCATCAGAATCAGAACTGATGGAGTTAAAGCTCCACGTGTTTCCAGCTAACGACACACCTGAGGAACAGCTACTGAGGAGCAAACTAACAAGACTAAGAAAAACCAAAGTCAGGATCAGTTATTCATTTCCAGCTAAAATTATTCTTCTAAATGTGTTTCTGTTTTTTTTTTAAACCTGTTTATAGCAAACATGAACCATTTCTTTACTTTCCTAAACAAATCTTTTAAATTGAGCTTTTCTTCATTCATGTTCTTCTCTAATGCAAACATTCAGGTTCATTTCAGACTTGAAGGGATTCAGTTCTGATCCATCCTGGTCCCAAACAGAACCTCGGCTGAGTTTCTAGAAAAGACTGATGTTCTCCTTCATCCTGTCTGTCTTTTTCAGCTTCAGGTGACCACAGAGCTTCAACTCTGAAGTCAGCCTTCTGCCTCACTTCCATCCGGTTTGGAGATCTCTATCCAATCAGCAGGAGATCTGCATCCCATAATAACCTGAGCTCTGCAGAGACCGCAGTCTGTCAGAAGGTTGAACTTATGAGGAAACATCTCAGGATGAGAGGAGAAATGTCTCCATGGAAACCGAAGCTGAGCAGAGCTTTTCTTGATGAACCTGAAGATTCTGAAGTCACTCACCGAATCCGTGTCCAGGATCTGCTCCCTCCGCCGTCAGCACGCACTCTGAAACACACCGTTATCCGTCAGACCAGGCCGGCTGCACAGACAGGAAGTTGTGAGCCGCACTTCCTGCTCCTCATCAGATGACAACAAACCCCGTGAGGCTGTCAGAGGCACATCTGCTCTCATGTTCATATGTGCATGACCGACCCCCCCATGCTATCAACGGCCCCTCTATGCTGAAGCTTTGAGCATCTCTGGATGCTCAGGAACCCATGGCTCTGTGGCAGCCAGAGCGTCCGTCACGCTGAGGTAGTGCACCGGAATCAAACCTCCAGCAGGTGTGGATCATTGACCGGACCAGAGAACTGGACTGAGAGAGTGGCTCCTGAAGGACCCCCTCCCACGAGGACGGTTGGTTTGTTGGTTTGACTCCCCCATGTCCAAAATGATGCCCCCTCCCCATCCAGAGGGTGGCGGTCTGCTCTCCTTTGTTTGGTTTAGCATCCAATAATATGTAGAAGAAGAAGAACTTGTTTGGGTTACATCACAGCCAGCAGATCCGTGCACCACCAGAACCCTCAGAACCCTCATCTGGACCTCCTCTGCTGCTGCTCAGATGGTTCAGGTCTACAGCGGTCAATAAAGTCTGAATTCCCGAAGGTTCTTGTTTGATTTCTGAAAAACGGGCTGAAGGAAACCCGGCTCATTAACGGCCCTTCAGCAGACGAAGGCTGAGCGTTCTCTGTAAGTCCAGCTGGGAAAGGGGCGGCCTGGTTCTGGACCCGGGTCTAAAAGTGCAGACAGCGCTGCATAGACAGAAAGCAGAAAAATTTATGCCCCCAGCGAGCCCTCGGCCCCCCAGCTGCTCCCTCAGGAGCCAAAATAAGTGGAGTGGCGGTCATAACGCGGCATGCACGCTCAGCAGGGGGGTAAATTTAGGCCACATGTGACACTTCTGACTCCTCCTCCTTTTCTTCCAAAGGATCGTCAGTCAAACAAAGCCTCCCAGAGGAACCGGGGAGCGGCCGACCGGCAGAAGCTCCAGAATCCGACCGATTCATCTGCTCCTTCGGCCTGAAGCCGCCTGGCGAACGGCGCCAGATCGGGTTTCCAGTGACCCCAGCGTGACCCCTGACATAATGCTCCACATCAAGAGGGTCATGCAGGGCGGGCGGAGCGGCTCACCGGGGCTCATGGGAAATGTGAGGTAAACAGAAACGCAAACATGGTGGATGTTTTGTTACTGTCGCAGAGACAACCATGAACAAACGAGTCGACCTAACGAACACAAAAGATCCATAAACGTCTGCTTTTCAGTTTATTCCAATTCATCCTAAACCCTGTTGCTCAGTACCATATGTGGCAGGTGGGGGGGTCGTGGGGGTGGGGGCTTTAAACGCTGATCATGAACACTGAGGTCGGTCAGATGGCGTCCTCAGACCAGCTGGTCGCTCGCAGACTGCTGCATCCGTGAGCAGAGAGCATTTTCCACTGAGAGGGTCTGAACCAGCAGCTCAGGTGCTTTCTGTCAGAACCAGAACCCGTGGCCCGGGTCCTGTGTGCCTCCTCTCTGAATAATTTTACCTGTTCTGTTCCAAACTCCTCATTAATCTGGAGCTTTCATAAAGTAATCTGAGTAAACGTAAAACAGTTCAACCCCATCCAGGCCCTGTTCTGGAGTCAGAACCGGCTCCAGCGCCGCCATCGGTCCCAGTCAGCTGTTCTGGACCGGCTCCGGTCCGCAGGGAGCAGAAGAACTCAAGTGACTCACCTGACAGCAGGACGGCCCAGAAGAACGCCAGCGGGCGACCAGCGTTCATGTCTGCGTGGCGTTCTGGTCGCCTTCAGGCAGCCTGTCAGAGGCTTCCTGCCTTTGTGGGGAGAGGCGTAGCTGCTGCTCTGCAGGCGCCGCTTATCTCCACCTCCTCCTCTTAGCGTGTGCGGCTGAACTTTCTGCTGCCAACAGCAGATTCACGCCTGAAAGCGTTGACCTGGTTCTAGTCTGAGCGGAACAGGAAGTCGCTCTGATTGTTTGGTTCTGATCAAACATCAAAGAACGGAAACCAACAAAGAATCGTCTGAAGACCACTTTCTGTTCGATCTGAGCGGCATCACATGATGGAAAAACATCTGATTAGCAGTTCTGAACACCACCCAGCTCCACCTTTCAGCCTTTCTGAGACTTCTCGTCTTCTTCATGACGCCTACAGAAGATCCTGGACCAGGACTCCCTGAACCAGGACTCCCTGGACCAGGACTCCCTGGACCAGGACTCCCTGGACCAGGACTCCCTGAACCAGGACTCCCTGAACCAGGACTCCCTGGACCAGGACTCCCTGGACCAGGACTCCCTGGACTCCAGCACTCACCAGGATGAAGCTGATGTTCTCCCTCTGACCCCCCCAAACCCCCATAAGTCATCCTCCTCCAGCTTCCTGTCTCCATGGTCTGATGTCTTGGTGGGGGGAGGGGTCGTTTGAAATGATGATGATGATGACACAAAGCCCTCAAGTTTGTCTCAAATACTTTCATTGATCAGCGGCTGTTTTCTCCGCTTTCCTCCCACAGTCCAGAAACACGCCTTAGAGGGTGATTGATGTCTCCAGGTGTGATTGGGGGTCCCTGTGACAAACCCCGCCCACACACAGCTGCAGCTGGGATAGCCTCCAGCAACCTCACAACCCTGGAAGGGATCAAGTGGGTTTAGAAAACGGTTGGATGATTGGCGGATTTCACTGAGCAAGTTGCCCCAGCTTCCTCAACCATGACCCCCCAGTAAAGATCTGGAGGGCTTAGCTGGGCTCCCCCTGTGAGTTTATCCTGAAGCTGCAGAACTTCAACACCTGAACTTCTGGATCAGAAGTTCCAGATCCAGATCCAGATTATTAGTTTAATCAGAAAGTCAACTCTGACAAAAAAAACCTTTTTCTGAAATGAAAACAAACAGAATGATTGTGAGACGTGTTGTCATGATGTTTGTTTCGATCCTCAGTCTATCTCCGGATCATGACCGATTTTCTATTATGGGATGTCTGGGGTCAGCTGTCCGTTCACGCAGAAGGCCAGTAAACAAACGGCTTCCTCTGTTCTGTGTGGAAACTCACAGCAGCTGATCTGGATCTGCGTTCTGGTGTCTTCATCCTCGTAAACAGACATGAAGCAACAAGACCCCCCACCCCCGACCTGAATGAGCGGCGCCACCTGGTGTCCGGCCCGCTGACCCATTCCCCTGCTCCACTTGACCCTGTCATGTTTCTGGAGGTGCCAGACGGTGCCGAGGGTCTGCATGGGAGCCTATGAGCGCCCACCGCTACAAAAATAACCAATGAGCGCGTCCGGGTGGTGCTGCCGGCCACTCGACACCCCGGTTACTCCTCTGTGAGCGGGCTGGACGCTCTGCTGATGCTCAGTTTGGACACACTCACTTGTGTGTCTATTTTGGTATTTTCTGAGCTGCGGCTCAGGAACCCGGCCGCACCAGAACACCTGAACAGGACTCTGGGCTTTGAGTCACTCCGCTCGGTTTCCTGTTGTTTCCTCTCAGCCTCATTGGGAAAAAAGTTGGTGACCGGCGGTACCCGGAGTGTTTGTGATGCCACTGGACCCTGGGATTATTCCGGAGCTTTGACAGAACATGACAGAGCCATCATCCAGGTGAGGGGGTGAGCTTCTAAAGCTCTGAAGACCAGACCAACGACCATCTCTGAATGGCGCCTTTATAAGAGCTCAGATTGAAATTGGTGTATTCTGGTGGCGGCTTCCTGCAGCTCACTCATTCCTGAGGTATAAATACTCAAACAGATGCTGGGAAAGTACCGCCGTTGCTAACTGATCTCTGGTCATGAGAGCTGGACAAATGTTGGCAACGGCGGCGTCCTGGAAAGCCAAAACATCCAGCATCTCAAGATACAGTAAAGTCACGCCATGCGGGCGACTTCAGCTTCACATGACCATAAAGAGCCGGTAATCCTGAAGCCTTGAAGGATTTCACCTCAACTATTGTCCGTTGATGGTGTGACACTGGTTTCAGGGTCAGTTTGCAGAGTTTCCAGTCAGATTCAGGGGGGCGTGGGAAGCTGAAACCTTGAAGTTTGTGTCTGTCTCCTGGCTCAGGCCTTAAAAATAGGTTAATGAGTTATTCTGAGGCCTCGGCCCTGTTGCTGAGTTCCAGCGAAGCAGCAGCTGCTGAGGTGGTCTGCCGACTCACTTCCTGCTCTGAGCCGCAAACGCAGGTGAGGTTTTTGTGTTGCAGATGTGCAGTCTGCACACTTTCCTGCACGAGAAAGCTTTTCCTCAGCGACTGTCTAAATGGAAATGATTGATGTTGAAAGTGACGTTTCTATAAATAGAGCTCTGGTTTTTCTGCCCTGACAGCCAGTGTTGCTGCTCGCAGCCTGAAGTACTGTACCGGGCTTAAAATAGCCAAGTGAATGGTCTGAAGTGCAGCAGCGAGCGAGCCCCTCATGTTCTGCAGATAATCAGGGCAGGTTGGTGGGTGTGGTAACGCTGTGGCGTGTTTGGGTCTGCAGGCTGCAGCGCCTCCCTGGTGTCGGTCGGAGCTGAAGGGAAGGTCCAGAGCGGCGGCAGCTGGAGCCGGCCCGTCATGCCAAACGCGCCACTGACGCCATGAGCTGTGTGGAAAAGCGACACTTGAACCACCGGATGGGAAGCATGCTCCACCATCGCTTCCCCAACGGCTTCACGGACCTCCTCATGGACGAGGCGGACCGGGAGGTCAGCAGCCTGACGGACAGAGCCTTCCGCAGTCTGTGCGTCGGGGACGACGCTGTTTACAGCGACGACCTTTTGCCCGGATACTCGCCCTTCAGCTGCCACAAACCGCTGGCTGGGGAGCCGTTCAGGAAGAACCAGCAGAAGGCGGCGAGGCAGCACAAACATGACAAGAGCGACACAAAGCAAAAGAAACACATGTCGTCGCTCCTCAGGGCCTTAAGCGCCGCAGAGGAGAGCTGTGAGGGGATGCTGATGAGAAACGGAGTCACGGCGGACTCCAACGGCGAGTCCTGGGACAAATCTGCCCTTCGCAGCATCCAGAGAGAGCTGTCAGAGTTCTCCTCCAGCTACCAAAGCAGCCTCGATGACCATCAGAAGAACCATCGGGCTGCTTCTTCAAACAAAGCGGGAAAAGACGCCAATCTTCCCTCCGGAAAATCAACCAAATGCAAAAACGGGAGAGTTGCAGTCAAACTACGGAAACTCAACATCAAAAACTTCTTCCTCCACAGTGAACTGAGTCCTTTCCAGACATGGACAGACTTTAACCGCTTTCCCTTCAGCCAGGAGGACGCCGTCGCCAATATTCTGTCAGCAGACATCCCCCCTAAATGGCACAACCTGCCGTTTTACAAGGAGCTCACCGGAGCGCGTAAAGGGGGGGCTCTGCATACTGAGGAGACCCAGACACGCCCCATTGCCCCCCCTCCTCCACCAAAACTCCTGCCAAAGCCCGCAGCCCCTCCGGCTGAGAAGAGGTGCTCTTCAGAAGGAGGGGAAGGGTCTGCTGCCCCCTGGAGGCGGAACAGGTCCAGGGCAAAAAGTGCTGTTCCTGCCAATCAAGCTGCAACTGCAGCTCAAGACCCCCATCCAAAAGCAGCGGATGAGAGTCTGCTGTCGCTCCAAAAGGAAGTGAAATCAGCGGAGGTGAAAGCTGTGGAGGAAGTCAGCTCTCTGGCCTCGACTCCGTTCAGCATCTGCCAGCTGATGACTCCCGTTATCCCCTCCAGACAACCAACGGAAACATCAGAGGTCCTCCAGGCAGTCCTCTCCCCTCCTGCCTTGGATCTTCCAGGCAGGTCTCAGTCTGAGGCCAAAGGGACGCCTGAACCCCCAGTCAGGCGGGAGACCTACAAGTCCCTGGCTTCTAGCATCCTCTTCAACTTGAAGGACAACCGGAAGAGGGTGAAGAGCCGTTACAGCCCGCCGAAGTTCAAGACGCTGGAGTTACCTGAGGGGGGCCGCGAGTCTCCGCCCTCAGAGAAGCTCTCCCACGCTGGATCTGAGGGGAATGCCTCTGGTTTCAACACACCTGCCTTTCAGGCTGTTTGGAGTCCCATTTTAGAGGATTCCTCCAACCCAGATTCCTCAAAACAAGCCGCCAACAAACCTCTGCCAGACGACTATCTGCTAACAAACCTGCTGCAGAACAAATGGGATGAGAACTCTGGTTCTCCGTTAAAACACATGAAAGCAAACAAGAGCCCCCTGACGAAAACGCAGAACTACCCCTCTCTGAGTTTATACCGGAAAGCAAGTGACCTAAAAGCTCCCCCAGAGTCTGTGCGCAGCGGCTCGGCGCCGCACGCCAACCCGCCAAATGAGGCACATGACAGGAAGATTCCTGCAGACGTTCTGCCAAAAAACACACCGCTTTCAGCCAGTGCTCAAATTCCCACAAAAGATCATCCAACATCAGTTTCCTCTGACATATCGACGCAGCAAACAAACAAGAAAAGAGCCCTGGAGGTCCCAGAGAAAACCAAACGGGCGGTGAAAGACGTGGAAGAAAGAGGCTATGAGGAACAGGCGGAGCCTAAGAAGAAAGAGGCCGATGGTCCAACCGCGAGTGCCATGGATGTGATCAGAGCGGCAAGGGAAGCTATTAGTGCTGCTAAAAATAAAGCCTGGTCTGCAGGTCATTCAGACTCAGACGTTCTGCGAGGAACGGACGACCACGTTTCCAAAGAAACGCAGAGACGCCAGAAAGAAAGTCTGGACCCGGAAAGGGGCAACGTCTCATCTCAGAACAGAAAGAAAGAAAAAAGCAGCCACAGCAGCAAAGAGCCCCCCCCAGTTCCAAAGAGGAATTTCACCAAAGCTGACGTCCAGCCGCCCCACGACAAAAATTCAACCCAAGAAGCCGAAAAAAGCCACGAAATCGACTCAAAGGAACCAGATTTAGTCCCAAAAGAAAGGAAAGAAGGCAAGCCCAAACACGCCTTCTCAGCCAGACAGAACAACTACATCAAGAACCAGAGATGTGCGGAGAAGGTCGACGAGGGAGCAGAGGAGGAAGAAGAAGGCAATCCGAAAGTGGAGGCAGGGATGAGGGTGGATGAGGGGATCATAGCAGGAGAAAGACCAGATGGAAGGAACATAGTCAACAATTTACAGGCTTTAAAAGAGCTGGAAAGGGCGAGACTGGGTGACTACAAGCTGGAGGTTCAAACCATAGAAGAAGAAGCCAAAGCCAAGAACGACTTGATCTGCAGGCAGCTTCAGAACATCAAGAAGGAAATGCTGTCCATGAGGGGGAACACCTCTGCCAAGACGAAAATATTTGCCAAGAAAGAGAAGAGCCAACAGGAGGCCATCCCGAGGTCAGACGGTAACGTCAGCGTGAACACAACACGCGTCAACGACAACTACGACAAAGCCAGGATGGCGCTCGAAGAGGTCATATCTGAGCGGGAGAGGAGGAGGACTGAATCCAAAGATCAGGATGCAAAGTCAAGACTTCCAAACAGTTCTCCTGAGAAAACCTTTGTGCAGCGCGGTAAGACAGAGCTGGATTCCACCAGGAAACCACAGGAACCCAAAGACGGACTAAAAGAACAGCATCAGCAGAGACGGATCTTCTCCCAAACGGAACCCGCTGAGACCCACAGATCAGGCGGTGTGACAGCGCTTCCAGACACGGACAGATTTACCGACCAGGTTAACTCAAAGCTGAAAGCTGCAGCCAACCACAACAAAGCAAAAGATCATGTGATCGAGAAGGAGGAGAATAAAAGAGAAGAGAAAAAGTTAGAGACTCCTCCTGTTCCTCCCAGAAGCAAAAAAGGACACAAGAGAGACGGGAGCACAGCGAAAGAGAAAGACGAAGCCGTCTGTCCTAAAGAGACAGAAACTGAACAGCACAAAGATCCGGTCAAGGAGAAACCTTCAGGTTCAGAAACCAATCCGGGAGGATCCTCAGTCTGTGGTTTCCAAACACGTGAGACTTCCTCAACCGTCACCGAGTCTGAGGGTTCAATGTGTTTGTCCCCTAAAGTCAGAGCCAAAGACGTGAAGAAAACGAGCTTTCAGGTGAAAAGAAGCCCCAACGAGGAAGGCGACCTCGGTACCTCTGAAGCTCAGGAAACATCTGCAATGAAGGTTCCTTCAAAACCAGAACATGGAATCCCATCCGGCTGGAGAAAACCTCCAAAAGCAGAGGAAGAACAGGACAAAGGAACCATTGAAGATTTGAATGTCCATACAGAAGGTCAACTGGAAAGTCCCAGAAACGATGTGTCACCTCTACTTCAGGTGAACGGCATCCCCCTCCCCCACAGCCCACCTGATCAGGCCAGCTTGTCCTCCAGGTCATCCTACTTTTCTGTGGAGAGTACGCTCCACAGGAACACGGAGACGGAGTCAAACATCTACCACTCTTTGGAGACCTTGACTGGAGAGCTGGAGGAGGTGGATGGAACAGGGGGGAGCGATTCAGGAAAACCAGAGGTGGAAGGTCTTAGGGATCAACAGGTGACTGAGGAGATCCCACAACCTCCAAAAGAACCGAATGTTCAGGAGAACCTAGGAGAGAACGTCAATGAGAAATCCAATCCTGAAGAAAGCCAGTCAACGTCTTCTAATAACACCTTCTCTCCCACTTTGGGAATCCCGGCTCTGTTTAAAGTCAAAGATAACAACTTCAAGCTGAGGAAGGCGGTGCCCCCCTGGTCCCCCAAGGGGAACCGCTCAGAGAAAGCAGAGGAACTTCCTGCAGCGGTTGAAAACCCGGAGCTCCGTATGGGAAACGAAACTTCACCCAACAACAGCCAAGGGACTGAAGTCCTCCCCCCCAAAGAGCCTTCATCAGACCAGACAAGCTTCTCACCTTCAAACCTCCAAACCGAAAGCACAAATAGACCCCAACCAGCGGGTTTCCTCGCTGTTCCGCAGGAGGAAGAGGGACTTTCTAGGCTGACTCCATCTTCTGAAGGTGTGGACAGCGGAACCACCAGCACAGCCGACACCGTCAACGAGGTGGTTCTGACCAACGGAGCTCCAGCTGAACGTGCTGAAGCTACAGCTCCGAGTGAACGGTCAGGTTCTACCTGCAGTGGTAACGACAGCCAATCGGGGCTCCCCAAACCTCCGGCTGTCCTGCCCAAAACCGAGAAGGCAGTTCTGAAAGCCATCAAGCTCACAAACAGGAGGATGAAGAAGGAGGAAACCCAGAAGTTCTCCAAGTCTTCTCAAAGTAGAGGCAAAGGTAAAGCCGAGCGGCACAGACGCGACAAATCAGACCACAAAGGTGACGGCGTGAAACTCAGCCAGACCGATGAGAAAAAACATGGAGAACAAACTGGAGACAGTCGGCGCTGTGAAGAGGGCCAAGAGGATGCATCAAAACCCGCCAAAAACCCTCCCAACCCAGCAGAAGCAGACCAGACGTCTCTCCGGCAGATCCAGAATACAGCAGAGAGCAGCCGAGGAACCGAACGGCGATCTGGTATGGCTTCAGACAGACGAGGCCGCAGCGGTCCTGAGCACAGAGACTACAGCAGGGACAGGGTCATAAGCAACATCCCCGTTTACAAGGCCCATGTGGGGGAGAGGTCAGCGTCCGACAGGCCGTTCAGTCGATCCCTAAGCAGTGACAGGTATTTGGGAGGTAAAACGGAGCGCAGGCTGAGTGCCGATGTTCCAGCGAACGAGAAGCTTGATCCCAGAACCGAGCGCACCGAGAAATCCATCAGGGATGAGCTTCAGCACAGAGGCAGGGCCAAAAACAAGCCAACACGAGAAAACCCGCTGAGGAGGAGCCACAGCATCGATGCATACGGCACAGAAGCACGCCACCCGTCCTCCCTGTCCCGCCAGTCCAGCCACTCTGGTCAGTTTTCTCACCAGTCCAGCATGGAGCACGCAATCGTCACGCAGTCTTTCCCCATGGCCCAGCGAAAGATCCTCCAAGATCCTGACTCTGGGCAGTACTTCTTTGTGGACCTGCCGGTTCAAGTCAAAACTAAAACCTTCTTTGACCCAGAGACTGGAAGCTACGTGCAGCTTCCAGTTCAGCCCCCAGAGGGCGCTTTTCCTCAGCCGTCCGCAATGGAAGTCCTGACGCCTCCACTGGTGGTTTACCACAGCTTTGTGCCTGTACCTCTGTCCCCCATGGCCCAGAAAGCCACCATCCACGCGCCGCAGATAGAACCACATGAGCAGAGACACATGGACAGGTCGAGGCCGCTGCCCTGCAGGGAGGGGCGGCCATATTTAGAGCCTGCTTACGGTCAACACGAGCGCGTGATGGTCGGGGACTTTCTGGGCACGGAGGAGCTGGACTGTCCAAGTTGATGGACGGCGTACTGCAGTCCGTAGTGTTTGTTGCATTCCAGAAGTTCTTTTTGTAATGCTTTATCAACAGTTTAATTTTTTTCCAGCTGATTTTTCAGACAGGAAGTGGAAAAAAAAAACAGGTCTGGAACTGAGCTTCTTCAAACAGAAACGGTTGGTTTTGTGCAACTTCCTGAGACTCTGAATTGTTAACTCCACTGTTACTGCGCTCCAAAATGTCAAGAGGTAGAATCATTCCCTGTATATGAGAACTGGACTGAGTGACTCCTCCCCCCTGGCGTTCCAAACAGGAAGTGCCTAGAAAATCCCAGACTTCTATGGAGAAATAAACAGCCGTTACTCAGAAGGATCGTTGTGGATCTGAAACCTTTGTTTAAACGTGTTCTTTATGATCCTCATTTGTTTCAGGATATTTTTATGGCTCTTCAGGTTATAAACTGACCAATCAGTTGCCTCAGTGAGAGTAGGTGGAGCCTGGTTGACAGATTTCATGTAGCCTGTTTTGAAGAGGGGGGGGTGTGTCCTTCCAACAAGCTCACACCTGATTGGTGAAACTCAGACTAAATCAGGCTAATCCCTTCTTCATGACGACGTCTGGCTCCACCATGGCGGCATCTGTATTGCAAAGAAACGACTCGACTTCGTTTGGATGGAATAAACCATTTTTCCACGGGGGTCACACTGACTCAGTCCAGTTCTCCTAGACAGTCGATGGGTTGGATGTAAACGTCACCAAGACGACCCCACAAAAGCAAAACGCCTAACTTCACAGTAACTTCAACCACTTTTGACGTGTTTTCACAGATCATACAAACGAAGGAGGTCGATCTGCTGAAGATCGCGAGGCCTTGAAGGAAAGGCCGGTTCAATCCTTTGACATGTCTTGATGGGTATTGGGATTCTTTGTAATCGCGTGGGTTACGTGACAAAGGTGCAAATGTTAGAAAGCAAAGAGAGACTGGATCAAGTGTAAACGGAGAGGATGTGTGGGAATATGTCTCCCTGTTTGTTAATCCTGATCTTTGTTGTGTTGAACTGCTGTGTCATTTCAACACACAAAGGTTTTGTGTCCATGAATGTATATTTTGGCCAGAATGATCAGACTTTCAAAAGACTTTGGTTGGGATTGTCCGGTTAATTTGGCGTGCCGTTTTGAGCACGGGTCATTTAACCTTCACAGATTCTCGCCAGTTTTAAAGAAAAGTGGCTGTAAACATCACATGGTTGCATCTCCAACTATGAGTTTGGAATCTTTCTTTTTCATATTTTTGCATGATTAAGTTGCAGCAGCTTAAGGTGTCTATGAATGTTGGTGACAAACCAACTGTTGTTTTTCTAAAGTGTACAGCAGTGGAAAGAACTGGTGTTGCAGGTTAGTGTGGCCTTTTCCCAGCTAGAAGCAACCCGGCTTGTCTTGTGTCTGTGATCCATTCCAATAAAATACAGAAAAAATCTCCTTTTAGTGTTTTTTTTTCACCCTGGATTTAGTGAGGATTGATGCCAGAGGAGGTGTCCATGATCAGAAAGCAATCCTGGATACCTCTAAGGGCATCATCCCGCCAATACCATGGTCACATGATAAATAAACATTCAATCAATTGTTAGAACTCTAATTTGGTTGTTTTTAACATTAAATCACTTTTAACCCTTCTGTTATCCTATGACCCCCCCCCTTCCATTGACATGTTCTCCCTACCATGGCAAAGGTGGATAAAGGTGGAAAGATTTCATGTAATCCATGGACACCAGTGAAGATCACAAATCATTGAAGAAAAAAGGTTCAGAGTTCTGTCTAGTGGGTCTAGATGACCCACCTCCCAACGTTAAAGTGCCTAGGACAGCACAAAGGTTACCAAGCAGAGCACTATTTGATAGGCTGTATTATAGGTTGTCATGGTAACGGCTGCAGAGCCGGCACCGGCCTCACGCTGCTGGAGCCAATCAAAGGGGTTTTATACGCTTAACATCATGCCAAGTGATCCAAAGCATCATTCCAGAGAGAAAGGTCACTTCTTCCCGTTTGTTTTTGTCCAAATCATTCAATCCATCCATTTATCCATCCATCCATCATCCATGCATCCATCATCCATGCATCCATCCATCCATCCATCCATCATCCATGCATCCATCCATCCATCCATCCATCCATCCATCATCCATCCATCCATCATCCATGCATCCATCATCCATCCATCATCCATCATCCATCCATCCATCATCCATCCATCCATCATCCATCCATCCATCCATCCATCCATCCATCCATCCATCCATCCATCCATCATCCATCCATCCATCATCCATGCATCCATCCATCCATCATCCATCCATCCATCATCCATGCATCCATCATCCATGCATCCATCCATCCATCATCCATCCATCCATCCATCCATCCATCCATCATCCATGCATCCATCCATCCATCATCCATGCATCCATCCATCCATCCATCCATCCATCATCCATGCATCCATCCATCCATCATCCATGCATCCATCCATCCATCATCCATCCATCCATCCATCCATCATCCATGCATCCATCCATCCATCCATCCATCCATCCATCCATCATCCATGCATCCATCCATCCATCATCCATCCATCCATCCATCCATCCATCCATCCATGCATCCATCATCCATCCATCCATCCATCATCCATCCATCAATCCATCATCCATCCATTATCCATCCATCCATGCATCCATCCATGCATCCATGCATCATCCATCCATCCACCCATCCACCCATCATCCATCCACCCACCCATCCATCATCCATCATCCATCCATCCATCATCCATCCATCCATCATCCATCCATCCATCCATCCATCCATCCATCCATCCATCCATCCATCATCCATCCATCCATCATCCATGCATCCATCCATCCATCATCCATCCATCCATCATCCATGCATCCATCATCCATGCATCCATCCATCCATCATCCATCCATCCATCCATCCATCCATCCATCATCCATGCATCCATCCATCCATCATCCATGCATCCATCCATCCATCCATCCATCCATCATCCATGCATCCATCCATCCATCATCCATGCATCCATCCATCCATCATCCATCCATCCATCCATCCATCATCCATGCATCCATCCATCCATCCATCCATCCATCCATCCATCATCCATGCATCCATCCATCCATCATCCATCCATCCATCCATCCATCCATCCATCCATGCATCCATCATCCATCCATCCATCCATCATCCATCCATCAATCCATCATCCATCCATTATCCATCCATCCATGCATCCATCCATGCATCCATGCATCATCCATCCATCCACCCATCCACCCATCATCCATCCACCCACCCATCCATCATCCATCCATCCATCCATCATCCATCCATCAATCCATCATCCATCCCTCCACCCATCCACCCATCATCCATCCATCCACCCATCCACCCATCATCCATCCATCCATCCATGCATCCATCATCCATCCATCCATCCATCACCCATCCATCCATGCATCCATCATCCATGCATCCATCCATCCATCCATGAATCCATCCATCATCCATCCATCCATCCACCCATCATCCATCCATCCACCCACCCATCCATCCATCCATCCAACCATCATCCATCCATCCATCCATCCATCATCCATCCATTATCCATCTATCCATGCATCCATCCATGCATCCATGCATCCATCCATCCATCCATCCATCCATCATCCATCCATCCATCCATCATCCATCCATCCATGCATCCATCCATGCATCCATCCATCCATCCATGAATCCATCAATCATCCATCCATCCATCCATGAATCCATCAATCATCCATCCATCCATCCATGAATCCATCCATCATCCATCCATCCATCATCCATCCATCCATCCATTTATCCATCCATGCATTCATCCATCCATCATCCATCCATCCATCATCCATCCATCCACCCATCCACCCATCATCCATCCATCCATCCATGCATCCATCATCCATCCATCCATCCATCACCCATCCATCCATCATCCATGCATCCATCCATCCATCCATGAATCCATCCATCATCCATCCATCCATCCACCCATCATCCATCCATCCACCCACCCATCCATCCATCCAACCATCATCTATCCATCCATCCATCATCCATCCATCCATCCAACCATCATCCATCCATCCATCCATCATCCATCCATCAATCCATCATCCATCCATTATCCATCTATCCATGCATCCATCCATGCATCCATCCATCCATCCATCCATCATCCATCCATCCATCCATCATCCATGCATCCATCCATCCATCCATGAATCCATCAATCATCCATCCATCCATCCATGAATCCATCCATCATCCATCCATCCATCATCCATCCATCCATCCATCATCCATCCATCCATCATCCATCCATCCATCCATCATCCATCCATCCATCCATCCATGCATCCATCCATCCACCCATCCACCCATCCATGCATCCATCCATCATCCATCCATCCATCCATCCATCATCCATCCATCATCCATCCATCCATCATCCATCCATCATCCATCATCCATCCATCCATCATCCATCCATCCATTTATCCATCCATCCATCATCCATCCATCCATCCATCCATCCATCATCCATCCATCCATCATCCATCCATCATCCATCCATCCATGCATCCATCCATCCATCCATGAATCCATCCATCATCCATCCATCCATCATCCATCCATCCATCCATCCATCCATCCATCTATCATCCATCCATCCATCATCCATCCATCCATCCATCCATCCATCATCCATCCATCCATCCATCATCCATGCATCCATCCATGCATCCATCCATGCATCCATCCATCCATCCATGAATCCATCCATCATCCATCCATCCATCATCCATCCATCCATCCATCCATCCATCCATCCATCCATCCATCTATCATCCATCCATCCATCCATCATCCATCCATCCATCCATCATCCATCCATCCATCCATCCATGCATCCATCCATCCACCCATCCACCCATCCATGCATCCATCCATCATCCATCCATCCATCCATCATCCATCCATCATCCATCCATCCATCCATCCATTTATCCATCCATCCATCATCCATCCATCCATCCATCCATCCATCCATCCAGATGGATGACAGAGCGAGCTCGGTCCGGGCTCTGTAGCTGTTACCATGACAACGCGGTATCAAATAGTCCACTTTCTGTGCAAAGCGATTGAAACGGAAAAACTAAAACTATAATCAAGTTCTAAAAATGGATGAAATACTTTTTTTCTTTGGTAAGTGACCACAGTATCAGCAGGATAATGACCATAGAGGTGTCCACGATCAGACATGGACAAACTGCTTCACATCGGACGGTTCAGCCTTCCCCGCCGTCCGTTAACTTCTGATGAGGCACATGTCGGCGGGCATTAGCCCTTACTTAATGGACCCTCTTCAGCCAATCAGCAGCTTGGATTCTGGTCAAACAAACCCTGCAGCTTTGTTAAAGGAATGTCTTTTAATTGGATAAAATAATACAATATTTAAAGGTTTGCACACAAACACAGAGTTCGACCCCTGACCCCCCAGCAGTCAGTGACAGCCGCAGCTCAGCGCCACCATGTCGTCGTACTGCTTCAAAACCACGTTCTCCTCGTCGTCAAAGTACAACAAGCTGATGGACTGGAGTCTGTCAGGGACGCAGCACGGCGCCCCCACCTCGCTGCCGGGGATCCTGAGCGCGTGCATGATGGAGCGCACCGTGGCGTGGTTGGTGGCTCTCAGGCCCACCCCCAGAGGGAAGGGGCAGGAGCCTCTGCAGTGGTAGGCGTTGTACCCGCGGGGCGAGATGATCCAGCCCGACCAGCCGATCTCATCAAAGTCAACAAAGAGGGGCGCCCGCTGGCAGGACTGGGGACGAGGGCGGGCGGGGGGGTCGAAGGATGCACGCCGCCTCCGGCTGAGGTGGGCGTTAGGCTCCAGTGCAGCAGCTGCAGGCCGGGACAGTCCTGTTAAAGACGGAAATCTTTAATTCCTCAACCTCTGAGTTTGAGTGAAACCAACAGACACGGGAACCCCCCCACCCCACCCCCGTGATCCAACCGCTTGTGGGTCACCTTCAAGGGGCTGTAAAGAAACCAGGTCTGGTTGTGAGCCGGATGACACAGTTATCTTCACACCTTCGACTGAGTTTGGAGGTCCACACAAACTAGACTGTTTTATTTCCTCATTTCTAACAGGATGCAGCTGCTGTGAACATCAGTAACGGCTCCTAGTTCAGTCTGCAGGATTTGGGGGGGTTGAAAAAAGGATAAATCTGTGCGACACGCCTGCGTCTCCCCTGACCCCCCCTTACGTGCAGAAGTGTTCTGTATGACTTATCGTCTGCAGCATGACCGTAGAAAAAAATGACCATTTGCTCTCTACGGCGTCACTGAGCGCTCTACCACCTTCATATGTCCTGCAGGTCACCTGTGTGTCCCGTTCAGGTCTGACCATGTTTCACCTGTTAGGACAGCTGGGACTACTGCTTAAAAAAACCTCCCAAATCCTTCTAGCATGTTCTTGTCTGTCCACAGGACAGTCGACAGTGGAGCCTTTACCCCGGTGTGACTGGTTGACTGCTGTTCCACCATCATCTGAGAAAATAACCAGATAGGCGTTTGTGTCTGTCGGGTCTCCTGTCACTGAGCTCATCCAGGGACCAGAGGACTGGGAGGTCACCACCAGGAGGCCATGGTTCTCCTGACTGTTCCGGATCCACTTGGATACCTGAGGTTTAGAACATTCACATCAGGGATCAGGAAACGGTACCAATAGTTCTCAAAGGCATAAATAAACATGGAGGAAAGGTTTTTACGATCTGCGTGACGTGGAAGACTTCCCATCCTTGAGTGTGCAGTGGAACCAGCCTGGAGGCGATGATCTGTGTTCTCCATGGCTTCACTTTGCTGTCCAGCACTTCACACAGTGAAACCTGGACATTCACACCAGACGTTATATGTTGGAGTTTCCTGTCAGTGAACGGGGAAATTCAGCTCCACTCTATGGAAAACCATTTGAAGGACGTCCTCATACTGAGCATTCCCACATCATTACACTGACACCTCCATGAGGGCGGGGCACTAGACTGCTTGCACAGGGGTGGTGTGGCGCGGTCATCATTGTGGTTGGGTCTTTGTTTTTAACTCTTATTGTTGGGTTTAGGTATTTTAATAACATTTTTGTATCTTTTCTTAAAGCACTGGTCGGTTTCCTGTGTCGGAGAGTCCAGCGCTTTTTTGATTTCTAGTTTTCTGGTGGCGGCACTTGGCAACAACGAGGAAAGCCTAATGCCACATGGTCATATGTGTACATATGTAGAAAAAGTAAGAAAAGTTGTGGTATAACTGGATGGATGCATGGAGAATAAAAAAAGAAAACAATTTAAGGTACCTTATAAAAATGACGCCCTCGTGACTTTCCCACGCGCGGCTTGAGTTTCTTCCTGAACCAGCGGAGCTCCGCTTTGATCATCTCCTCCTCTCTGCTGAAGGATGACAAGTTGAAGAAGTGAAAGTTTCCCCCTTCATGACCTGCGGACCAAAGTGAAGATGTGAGGAAACCCCGGATGTCATGCGGGATTTACGCACAGACGTGTGCGTGCGGAAAGATTCTGCGCGGTTTCATATCTGTCACGCAAACACTCGTGAACGCACGACAGTCATCCGGCACCTGTCCGTCTGCTTACCTTTATCCTCAAAGCTGCGCACGACGGTTCCGTCCAGAAGCTCCTTCTGGCTCCTCGGACCTCCTCCGGACACCGCATCAAAAAGATCCAGCATGAACCGCGGCGCTTTTCTGCGCGGAGCCGCTGTGGGTCGGAGTGGGTCGATCAGAGGCAGCGGCTCCTCCAGCCTCCGCCTCGTCTCCGAACCGCTGGTCGCGCCCGGTGCTGCTGCGCCGCGCGGCTCTGCTGCGCGTGCCAGCAGGAGGCTGAGGAGGACGCAGAGGCGCAGAACTGCCGCAGACATCTTTACGCAGAAGAAGCGGAGCTGTTGACCTGCGGGGCGGCCGGCGCCGTTTGAATACCAGGCTGCGGCCGCGCTCACTTCCCGGGAGATGATTGGACCGTGATTGATGACGGAGACACAAAAGAAAGGTGAAAATGACCCTAGAGTCCGCTCAAAGATAAGAGAGGACTCATTTCCCGCTCATCCGCGTGCAGTCCATCTGCACCTGCGTGTTTATCAAGTCCGTGGAAATGTTACTTTCTGTGTCATATTGTTCCACGCAAATACAGTTATCTCGGTGATGTTTTTGCGCGCGGCGCGTGCGCGGCTCAGCCGTCTGTCTGTTATCAGCGTGAAGCCAGTTGTTAAGAGCAAAGAAACAATGACGCACACGGAGCGCGCTTTCTAAAGCCACCTGTTAAAACGGGCGTCTCCACAAAACCGTCCTGCGCCCCCCCCCCCCCTCTGCTGTTTGAACAGAGAGTTTGCACCGGGTCGGAGTGACGCGCTCTGCGCCCCCTCCCCCCGCGGCGGCTAATCTGAGCTGATCTCTGATCAATCAGCTGCGACAAAAGGGATCAAATTCTCCAGATGATCAGGCTGATCGATGGCGCAGTCAGATGCTGATGATCCGCGTTAGGAGAGGATGATCTCCTCTTTCAGAGGCCATCACTCACGTTTAGGGGCTCCTCTGCTCCTCTTTTATCACTTTTAGCCCCTCATGTCAGAAGCCATAAACGCTACAAACGAGGAGGTCAAAGACTGATGGGATTTGTTGACAGAAGCTCTTAAATATTTTCCTCTTTTAGCTGTTAAAGTGTTTTTTCCATTTAAAAAAAGAAAAAGTTTGGATCAGGAAGATTTTCAGAAAAGGTTTGCCCAAGAAGACTTTCGTCTGAAGCTTTTCAGACATCTCAGAGATTTTAAAACAGGTGATTTGTTATTTAAATGTAGGTTTGTCTCAGAATTCTGCCCTGTAGTGGTTTTTGTGGTGTTTTTTGTCTTTCCTGCCTACCCGGTTTCCTTAAAACACTCACAGGAGACATGATTGGGTTACTTTTTGAAGCAATACTCATATTTTGGGTATTTTAACCTCTTTATGTTTCTTTCCTGTTTATTTTCCTGAAGTCCATTTTTCACCTTGGAGTTGGATTGAAAGGTCTGAACAATAAATCAGAAATTTATCGTTATCGCAGTTTCCAGCTGGGCAATAGGCTTATCGCAAAGATGGCAAAATTCCGATAAATGGTTACGTTAAATGTGCTAAAACAATTTTATGGCAGCTTGAAGTATTTAACTAATCAAATAAATCCATTTGTGCATTTGACCAATCAGGTGGAGCCTTTTATGTATCAGAAAGTGGAACACAAACATTTGTGTGATACTGGTTAAAATGACAAAAAAACTTTCGTCAGTCTTTGTGTTTTCATCAGTTTTGTTGATTCTTTTGTTCTAAATGAGGTTTGCAGCTGGGTAGCTCGGTTGGTAAGGTAAAGGGCTGCCACGGGTTCGATTCCCGGAGGGGAGTAAACAATGGTAATGGGGTAATTACCATATCAATGGCGAGCAATTAACATCACCCAGTGGGGGTCCTTGGTCAAGACCCTTAATGCTACCGCCTCCCGAGCGCAGTTCAGTTGCAGCTCACCGCTCCCCCACACTCAAAAAACGTTCACTTTGAATGAACATAAAAAAATTATGGAAAGGATTTCCACATGATTAGATTGCGTTACTTGAACAAAAATGAATCATGTTGGTCCTACTTAATTTATTTAGGTTGGCTCAACTTAATGTATTTAGGTTCAAACTAATAAATTTAAGTTGATTCAATTTAAATAGAGCAGTTGCACCCAACTTTAAATTGATATTGTTGCTCACTCTGAAAAGAAAAAAGTTGATCCAATTTAATTGAATCACTTCAATTGGTCACACCTAAGTAAATTAAGTTTATTTAAATTGAATTTCTATTTACTTCTATAATTTTATTTATTCATCTGTAATTGATATGTTGTTCCAAAGTTACAACCAATGGGTCTTTTAATTTTCACATCAAAGACATGAATTACCCAGCAAAGTCCCACATCACAAGACAGGAGCTCAATTACCGCGAACTCTGTGTTAAGTATTGGAACATTAACAGTTTGCCACACAGGGGGGTTGGTCTTCATCCTCTACCAAACTTTAACTCATGGTGCAACAAAAAATAAACATAACAGTTTAAATCACTAGTTAAAACAGAGTAACACAGCTAGACAATAAAACCCATGGACAAAAACTCACACTTAGACCCCAATCTGCCCAGATAGACAAAGAAAATGGTATCCCACAGTTCCTTGCGATTACTAATGCATCCAATTTAATGGTATCATGTTGGATCAACATGATTGAAATTAGTAACTTTTAAATGGATTATTTTTATGTACAATCGACATGATTCATTCACGTAAGATTTACAAACATAAAATTTTCTGGTTGAAATGACAAGTTACTTTTTCGTTAACTTAATTGGCTGGTAATTTCCTTTTTTTGAGTGCAGGGGAGGGGTCACATGTATACAAGAGTTTCCCCATTGAGGGATAAATAAAGTATCAATTATCATTATTATCCAGTAAGAAGACAAACGTCTATGAACTGTAAAACCATATCATAATCAATAGTTCTGTAGATCACCAATCGTTGAGCTTCATGAATCAGATCCACAGCTCTACTTGTTACTTTGATTCCTTCTTGGTGACTTTTCAACATTTGGATTGTTTTACTGGTTTTGATGCAACCCCTAAGGTCCCACGTTGTGGTGAATGCAGAGGGACATCTGACAGAACCGAACCAAAACCAATGACAATCACCAACAGAACTTTGATGGCGGATCAGCAGTGACCCGGGTTAACAATGACCCACACTGATGGAAGGAGGCTTCTCCACACACACATCCATTGCCCTGTCTCCTTTGCAGAAGAACAGCCCCACATCATGATGATTCCAGCCCCGTGCTTCACAGTAGGTGTGGTGTTCTTGGGATGCAGCTCAGCAATCTTCCTCCTCCAACATGAGAGTTTTGGTCTCATCTGACCTCATGACCTTCTGCCAATCCTTCTCTGGATCATCCATACTGTTTCTGGAGAACGCTACACGGTCTGGACACGTGCTGAATTAAGCAGGGGGATCTCTGGACTTCTGCAAAGGTGTAAACCCATGATGTTATTGTTTGTTACCATGGTAACCTGTGTCACTGTGGCCCATTTCCTCCGTGTGGCTCTGGGCTGCTTCCACGCCATTCTCTGGATTGTCTGTTCCATCAGGCGAGGTGTTTTCGTGAGCTCCAGGTGGAGGGAGATTGTCACCAGAGCCAGTGTCCACACCTGATCCAGGTACTCAGCAACTATCAGCAGGGTGACAGGCCATGAGGTTTGAATTTCAGATGCTTAAACTCAAGTTGTAATCAAGAATCTAGAAGTGTAAAAATTTTGCAGGTTCTCTGGAATCACAGGTCTTCTAGGAAAAAAATAATTTGACATCTTTTCTGTAGTGAACTTTGAGGTTTTTAAATAGGGAAAGATTTATGTCAAATTTAGCAACAACTTGAACAATTGATTTCTTTAATTTATGTATAAACACAAATAAGACTAAATATTAGGATCACTGAACTGAAGTCTTTCAAAACTTCTTATAGTTTATGTAAATGTTCAGGTCTGGCCTACCTGGTGATGTTGGAATGGCAGGTTGCAGTGCTCCCAGCTCACCAGCAGGGGGTGCTGTTGACCAGGACATCGGAAGTGTTCTTGCAGCTTTGGAGGATCTCACCAGGGGCCTCATTTATAAAACTTTGCGTAGGATTTGCGTCAGAAGTGGCGTACGGATGAAACATAGGACGTGCGTACGCACAGAAATATTCGGAGTTATAAAACCGTGCGCACGCACATCCTACGCATCTTTCCCTTAATAAATCACAACCGATTCTAAATGCTGCGCAGCTTTTGCGGCTACATGACACGCCTATAGTTGCCCATAAATAGTCCGTGAAACGCCCACAAATTAATATTCATGGCTTGCTAAATCATGGCAAACACAGAGGGGAAATCAAAAAAAACGTAACTTCACTCAATGTGAAGTAGAAGTTATCGTTGGCGAGGTGGAAAAGAGGAGAATAATGTTGTTTGGAGGGCACAGTGTGGGCATTACTAATGCCGAAAAGGCACGTGAGCGGCAGACGGTGGCAGACGCCGAAAATGCTGCAGCCTCACAACCTTGGACCGTGGCCGAAATAAAAAAGAAATGGTCGGACATCAAAGTCGAGGCAAAAAAACGTCTAGCGCTGCATCGGCAGAGTGTGTCCGGGGGGGGGGGGGGGGGGGACCGGAGCTGACCCCTCTTGATGAGAAACTGGCCGCTATTATTGGGGAATCCCTATTAAGTCCCCCTTATCGGCGTCCTCCTCCGCCTCAGTCACCTGACTGAGACGGAGGGGACGTCGACGCGCCAGGGTCAGGGTGACACAGCTAAGAGAAATAATTCAAATGAATGCAGTCAAGTCACATGTATGCAGGCTACACAATTACAGATTATTAATATAGAACCATTTTATTTTAGTTGCTGGGTGTTCCAGCGGGGCCAGTGGTTACGATGCTGCAGCTGAGCAGCCGTCTGGACCCAGCGTCTCCACGGCACGCGGCTCTCAACCCTCCAGCAGTGGACGCGTCCTCACCGATGCAGTCCTTGAAATGCAGAGGGAAGTCAGTAGTTCAATCAGAGAGGTGGCCAAGGAGTTGGGCGAAATCAAGACCGCACTGACTGAAATAAACTGCACTATGAGGGAATGTTTGAATAAATAATATTTTCCACACCTTTTGTTGTTCTTTACAAGCGACGCATCACTTCCAAACGCTGGCGCACAGCAGCAGCAAATGGCTCAAATACGTGGGGATGGGGTTCAGGGTCGGGGCCAACACAGCAATCAGCGCCAGGGGGTAGAGGCACGTTTTTAAGCTGTGCCACATTGTGAAGCACAGCACATGCCAGCACGATTTGGCACACACTGTCACTTCCACGTGTTTCTTCCATCTGCCGACGGTGTCGCCATTTCTCATTTCACCCGTTTTTGTACGTACGCCTGGGTCAGAGCTTGCGTGGAGGACCGCACATTTTCACGTAAAGTTTGCTTTTTATAAATCTCAACTATTGCGTAGAGAGTGGCGTACGCCTTCTTTTGTGCGTACGCAACCTTTAGAAATGAGGCCCCTGGTTCAGGTAACCAGCATCAGGTCGGACAGACACTGGTCTACATTACTTTGTTGGTTTTTGCTCTGGATTTCATTATAAAGTTTTATTCCAAACATGAATGGGACTTTTTGAATATTTAAGCCTCTATCCGTTATTATGAATGGGAGGATTTTCCTTTTTTTGCGTACGGTGGCATCTTGAGGTTCCTGCAGATGTGATGGCTGTTTCTCTGCCGTGTTCGCCGCAGGCCGCCTGGCTCCACATCTGACGGCTTTGTCCACGTGTTGATGACTCCAGCTGGTGTTAAATGCAGTGGCCGGTGGAATGAGAGGCACATGGAAGGCATTTGCTGCCAGTGCTGGCCGCTGCCGCACTGAATAATGAGCAGGTTTACAGTCACAGGAAAAGTGGAAACATACGACGCCGGCGTGGAAGTCAGCCGGCGTGTTGCGTGATCTTTTACCAAACTCTACCTGCCGCCCGTAACCACAAACAAGGTGGGTCAGCTGACCTTTCAGGGGCTGCTGTAACCAGAGTTGACCTCCTTGCACACAGAGCCACACCCAGAACCAATCGTGTGGTTTCCATGCAGGATTCTGGGTCATTTGTTTCACATCATCGTTCTGCAGCAGAATTGAAAAACTTCCTGAAAGTTTCACAGGAGGTTGGAAAAGTGTCCCAAATATCCTTCATTGATAGAAAACAGCTGGGATGAGCGACGCTGAGCTTCAGCTGGTTGGGAAGATGATTTTCAGTTTAGGAGCTTGCTGGTCCGTCATCGAGGATCAGTCCAGTTGGAGTTTCTCATTGACCCCCCCCCCCCCCACACACACACACACGTTCAGGCGTTTCTTCTCTGGTTCTTGAAGCTTCTGTGGAGCAGCTTTAGTGCTGAATGCCACATGCAGACTGTCGCTCTGAACAACATGTCATGGTTTGGGTTTCTTTGCCTTAGCCTTAGCTTCCATTTGGTTTCTGTCATGTTTGAGTTCTGTTTCCTGTTTTATTTTGAAAAGCTTCCTGTTATGTCAGGGCTTTGACTTTTACTTCCCTGGTCCCAGTCTCCCGTGATCATGTTCACCTGTGTCTTGTCAGTCCTGTTTGTATTTAGGTCTGGTCTCTGCCTTCCTCTGGTGCTGGTCTGTTACCGTTGGATTCCCAGACAGTTGGTTTGGTTTGGTATGGTATGTTATGGTAGCCCTGCTCAGCAGCACTTTTTGTAGGTTTGAGTATTAAAACCCCTTTGTGACTTGGAACTGCCTGCCCCCTCATCTTTGCATTTTGCCCCCCCCCTGTTGTCTGAACGGGCTTCACATAAAAACATCAAATCAGTCCCAAATACTGTAGCTGACTATAGACTAAACTGGGCATCCGTCCCCTTAGACGCTCCTCCTTCTAACCCAAGTGAGTTCATCAGATGGCGTGTGTCTGGTCACATGATCTGTGGGTCACATGATCTGTGGGTCACATGATCTGTGGGTCACATGATCTGTGGGTCACATGATCTGTGGGTCACATGATCTGTGTCTGAAACAGTGAGGTGTGGAAATAGTCCCACATAACATGTAATATAAAGGATTCATCAGCAGACCTCAAACTGTTCCAGATGGATCCGTTGACCCTCATTCAGGTTTTCACTGTTGAAGATCTGAATTCCTGTTATAGACCTGCAGTGTTCTGTGGAGGGGGGGGTCTGTGAGGAGGGGGCTGAGCTCGGTTCCGTCAGTCGGACCTGATACCACGGTAGAGAGTGGGTTTGTGCCGTGGTCTTACTGCACGCCGCAGCTGAACTCTCTCAGTCTTTCAGCTCCTTTAGAAAAAGAGGTTTCATTTGGCAAAGGTTGGGGTTTTCTGACTCCTCCCCCCACCGTACCGTTCTGTCCTTGAGCCAACCAGACGCCGCTTCCTCTGCTTCACTGTGGTTTTGAAGATCTTCCTGACGGCGTGGAGGTTTGCCCTCCTAACCTGGGTGGTGTTTCCTGAAAGCACCTGCTCCTCATCATGGAGGTCATGATCATGCTGGAGCTCCTGTGTTCTGCAGGAACTCATGCGTGTCTGATTGCTGAAGTGCTTTGGTGTTCTTTCCCTTGTTGGAGCTGCACTTCTGTGTTTTTATTTAGTCTGTGTTCTCGTTGAGAAGATTTTGTTTTTCTTTCTGCATGTTGTTCAAGTTCAAAGCTTTGAGGGAGGAGCTTATATGTGCAGGAACCAAAGTTTTCAGTGACTTTTACCAGGAAATGGTTGCTAATCCTTAAAGTCTGTAGTCCCATCTGTCCCTACAGGTGATACGGCTGTCTGTCAGTTATGATGAACAAAAATAACTATCTATAGGACATAAATGTTTAATAAATACTCAAAGCTCCTGAAGTAAAAAAAAGAGAAAACAGAAATGATTCTGAATAGTTATGAAGCAGGCTTTGCTCCACATGTGGTTCCATGTTTAACATGAAGAAGTTCCTCTGTGCTTCACCTTAAGGCCGTCCCTCTGCTGGGGATCCTTCCTGTCGTGGGTCCTTCTCCGTTTGTCTTTGTTCTTCTGTTTTGAAGATGGACCTCATGCAGCTCCTGAGCAGCAGCTGCAGATGAAGAATCAAACATCTGGAGACTCGTCTTCCTCTGTGTTGAGGAAGAAGAGGCTTCATCTGATGGTGAATCTCCATTCTAATCCATGAAGAGTCAATGTTAGTCTGATGCTTCAGTGGGGTGAGGGTGGGGGTCTCCTCTGTAATATGCAGACCTTTGAGGGTCTTCCAGCAGAAATCCTTTCTTCATCTTCATCTTCATTTTCATCTTGTAGTAAAAGTTGCAGGTCTGCTTTATGTGACCAAATAAAGAGGAACATCTTTATCTGATGTCAATCATTTTCTAGAGCAAACAGGTTTTGGGTTGACTAGCCTGAGTTCAGAGCTTACCACATGCTAGGTTAACTGGAACAGGCCCCCGGGGGGGTTCCACATCCATAAATAATATTCAGGTCCCAGATGTCATTATGCAGGCTGCTTACTGCCTTGTAGACACTTAAATTATGGATGAGGACATAAATAATTCACTTTATTATTTAAATCAGTGTTTCTCATCTATGTGGAACAAGAAATACAAACTAGACAGAAAAAATTAAGGTTTTTACTCATAAACCAAAATAAACCCTAAAGTTTTCACCTTCACCAAGCAGCAGTAAATTCTGGGATGCGTCGTGTTGCCAGATTTCCTGTAGTTGTTATGTTTATCACCACCACTCATCTGATGGAACGACGGCGGCTTGTCACGTATGGTCAAAGATTAAGACCGCCAAACGTCAAACAGACACGAGCCACGGCTCCAGTCTTTCATCACCTCCAAAAAACGGCAAGCTGAGCCACAATTCAAAAGACTGTTGAGGGCAACCGCAGTACAGAGGTAGAGCGGTAGACCTCTGATGGCAGGATCGCTGATTTGATTCCCACTTTGCCCAACTTTGTGTTGAAGTGTCCTTGGGCAAGTCACTGAACCCCACGTGGTGGTTAAGGTAGGAACCAGTGTTTGGCGACATTGATGTGTGAATGTGTGTTCATGGGTAAATGGGACTGTGACTGTTAAGCTTTTAGGACCTATAGAGGTGTGTTGGAGGTGGAGGTGTGTTGGAGGTGGAGGTGTGTTGAAGGTGGAGGTGTGTTGGAGGTGGTGTGTTGGAGGTGGAGGTACGTTGAAGGTGGAGGTGTGTTGGAGGTGGAGGTACGTTGAAGGTGGAGGTGTGTTGAAGGTGGAGGTACGTTGAAGGTGGAGGTGTGTTGGAGGTGGAGGTACGTTGAAGGTGGAGGTGTGTTGGAGGTGGAGGTGTGTTGAAGGTGGAGGTGTGTTGAAGGTGGAGGTGTGTTGGAGGTGGATGTGTGTTGGAGGTGTGTTGAAGGTGGAGGTGTGTTAGAAGTGGAGGTATGTTGAAGGTGGAGGTGCGTTGAAGGTGGAGGTATGTTGGAGGTGGAGGTACATTGAAGGTGGAGGTGTGTTGGAGGTGGAGGTGTGTTAGAGGTGGAGGTGTGTTCATGGGTAAATGGGACTGTGACTGTAAGGCTCTTAGGACCTTTAGAGGTGTGTTGGAGGTGTGTTGAAGGTGGAGCTGTGTTGGAGGTGGAGGTGTGTTGGAGGTGTGTTGAAGGTGGAGGTGTGTTGAAGGTGGAGGTGTGTTAGAGGTGGAGGTGTGTTGGAAGTGGAGGTGTGTTGGAGGTGGAGGTACGTTGAAGGTGGAGGTGCGTTGAAGGTGGATTTGTGTTGGAGGTGTGTTAGAGGTGGAAGTACGTTGAAGGTGGAGGTGTGTTGGAGGTGGAGGTGTGTTAGAGGTGGAGGTAGGTTGAAGGTGTGTTGGAGGTGGAGGTGTGTTGGAGGAGGAGGTGTGTTGGAGGTGGAGGTTTGTTGAAGGTGGAGGTGTGTTGGAGGTGTGTTAGAGGTGGAGGTACGTTGAAGGTGGAGGTGTGTTGGAGGTGGAGGTGTGTTAGAGGTGGAGGTGTGTTGGAGGTGGACGTGTGTTGGAGGTGTGTTGGAGGTGGAGGTGTGTTGGAGGTGTGTTGGAGGTGGAGGTGCGTTGAAGGTGGAGGTGTGTTGGAGGTGTGTTGGAGGTGGAGGTGTGTTGGAGGTGGAGGTATGTTGAAGGTAGAGGTGCATTGAAGGTGGAGGTGTGTTTGAGGTGGAAGTACGTTGAAGGTGGAGGTGTGTTGGAGGTGGAGGTGTGTTAGAGGTGGAGGTGCGTTGAAGGTGGAGGTGTGTTGGATGTGGAGGTATGTTGAATGTGGAGGTGTGTTGGAGGTGTGTTAGAGGTGGAGGTACGTTGAAGGTGGAGGTGTGTTGGAGGTGGAGGTGTGTTAGAGGTGGAAGTGTGTTGGAGGTGTGTTGGAGGTGTGTTGGAGGTGGAGGTGTGTTGAAGGTGGAGGTGTGTTGGAGGTGGAGGTGTGTTGGAGGTGGAGGTGTGTTGGAGGTGGAGGTATGTTGAAGGTGGAGGTATGTTGAAGGTGAAGGTGTGTTGGAGGTGGAGGTGTGTTTGAGGTGGAGGTGTGTTGGAGGTGGAGGTAAGTTGAAGGTGGAGGTGTGTTGGAGGTGGAGGTGCGTTGAAGGTGGAGGTGCGTTGGAGGTGGAGGTGTGTTGGAGGTGGAGGTGTGTTGGAGGTGGAGGTGCGTTGAAGGTGGAGGTGTGTTGGAGGTGGAGGTATGTTGAAGATGGAGGTGTGTTGGAGGTGGAGGTGCGTTGAAGGTGGAGGTGTGTTGGAGGTGGAGGTGCGTTGGAGGTGGAGGTATGTTGAAGGTGGACGTGTGTTGGAGGTGGAGGTGCGTTGAAGGTGGAGGTGTGTTGGAGGTGGAGGTATGTTGAAGGTGGAGGTGTGTTGGAGGTGGAGGTGCGTTGAAGGTGGAGGTGTGTTGGAGGTGGAGGTGCGTTGGAGGTGGAGGTGTGTTGAAGGTGGAGGTGTGTTGGAGGTGGAGTTGTGTTGAAGGTGGAGGTGTGTTGGAGGTAGAGGTATGTTGAAGGTGGAGGTGTGTTGGGGGTGGAGGTGTGTTGAAGGTGGAGGTGTGTTGGAGGTGTGTTGAAGGTGGAGGTGTGTTGGAGGTGTGTTGAAGGTGGAGGTGTGTTGAAGGTGGAGGTGTGTTATAGGTGGAGGTGTGTTGGAGGTGGAGGTGTGTTGGAAGTGGAGGTGTGTTGGAGGTGGAGGTACGTTGATGGTGGAGGTGCGTTGAAGGTGGAGGTGCGTTGGAGGTGTGTTAGAGGTGGAGGTAAGTTGAAGGTGGAGGTGTGTTGGAGGTGGATGTGTGTTAGAGGTGGAGGTATCTTGAAGGTGGAGGTGCGTTGAATGTGTGTTGGAGGTGGAGGTGTGTTGGAGGTGGAGGTGTGTTGGAGGTGGAGGTTTGTTGAAGGTGGAGGTGTGTTGGAGGTGTGTTAGAGGTGGAGGTACGTTGAAGGTGGAGGTGTGTTGGAGGTGGAGGTGTGTTAGAGGTGGAGGTGTGTTGGAGGTGGACGTGTGTTGGAGGTGTGTTGGAGGTGGAGGTGTGTTGGAGGTGGAGGTGCGTTGAAGGTGGAGGTGTGTTGGAGGTGTGTTGGAGGTGGAGGTGTGTTGGTGGAGGAACGTTGAAGGTGGAGGTGCATTGAAGGTGGAGGTGTGTTGGAGGTGTGTTTGAGGTGGAAGTACGTTGAAGGTGGAGGTGTGTTGGAGGTGGAGGTGTGTTAGAGGTGGAGGTGCGTTGAAGGTGGAGGTGCGTTGAAGGTGGAAGTGTGTTGGAGGTGGAGGTGTGTTAGAGGTGGAGTTGTGTTAGAGGTGGAGGTGTGTTGGAGGTGGAGGTGTGTTAGAGGTGGAGGTGTGTTGAAGGTGGAGGTGCGTTGAAGATGGAGGTGTGTTGGAGGTGGAGGTGTGTTAGAGGTGGAGGTGCGTTGAAGGTGGAGGTGCGTTGAAGGTGGAGGTGTGTTAGAGGTGGAGGTGTGTTGGATGTGGAGGTACGTTGAAGGTGGAGGTGTGTTGGAGATGTGTTAGAGGTGGAGGTACGTTGAAGGTGGAGGTGTGTTGGAGGTTGAGGTGTGTTAGAGGTGGAGGTGTGTTGGAGGTGGAGGTGTGTTGGAGGTGGAGGTGTGTTTAAGGTGGAGGTGTGTTGGAGGTGGAGGTGTTTTGGAAGTGGAGGTGTGTTGGAGGTGGAGGTATTTTGAAGGTGGAGGTATGTTGAAGGTGAAGGTGCGTTGAAGGTGGAGGTGTGTTGGAAGTGGAGGTATGTTGAAGGTGGAGGTGTGTTGAAGATGGAGGTGTGTTGGAGGTTGAGGTGTGTTGGAGGTGTGTTGGAGGTGGAGGTGCGTTGAAGGTGGAGGTGTGTTGGAGGTGGAGGTGGGTTGAAGGTGGAGGTGCGTTGGAGGTGGAGGTGTGTTGGAGGTGGAGGTGCGTTGAAGGTGGAGGTGTGTTGGAGGTGGAGGTGTGTTGAAGTTGGAGGTGCGTTGGAGGTGGAGGTGCGTTGGAGGTGTGTTGGAGGTGGAGGTGCGTTGGAGGTGTGTTGGAGGTGGAGGTATGTTGAAGGTGGAGGTGTGTTGGAAGTGGAGGTGCGTTGGAGGTGGAGGTGTGTTGAAGGTGGAGGTGTGTTGGAGGTGGAGGTGGAGGTGTGTTGGAGGTGGAGGTATGTTGAAGGTGGAGGTGTGTTGGAGGTGGAGGTATGTTGAAGGTGGAGGTATGTTGAAGGTGGAGGTGTGTTGGAGGTGGAGGTGTGTTGAAAGTGGAGGTGTGTTGGAGGTGGAGGTGTGTTGAAGGTGGAGGTGTGTTGGAGGTGGAGGTGCGTTGGAGGTGGAGGTGTGTTGAAGGTGGAGGTGTGTTGGAGGTGGAGGTGGAGGTGTGTTGGAGGTGGAGGTATGTTGAAGGTGGAGGTGTGTTGGAGGTGGAGGTATGTTGAAGGTGGAGGTGTGTTGGAGGTGGAGGTGCGTTGAAGGTGGAGGTGTGTTGGAGGTGGAGTTGCGTTGGAGGTGTGTTGGAGGTGGAGGTATGTTGAAGGTGGAGGTGTGTTGGGGGTGGAGGTGCGTTGGAGGTGTGTTGGAGGTGGAGGTATGTTAAAGGTGGAGGTGCGTTGAAGGTGGAGGTGTGTTGGAGGTGGAGGTATGTTGAAGGTGGAGGTGTGTTGGAGGTGGAGGTGCGTTGAAGGTGGAGGTGTGTTGGAGGTGGAGGTGTGTTGGAGGTGGAGGTGTGTTGGAGGTGGAGTTGCGTTGGAGGTGTGTTGGAGGTGGAGGTGTGTTGAAGGTGGAGGTGTGTTGGAGGTGGAGGTGTGTTGGAGGTGGAGTTGCGTTGGAGGTGTGTTGGAGGTGGAGGTGTGTTGAAGGTGGAGGTGTGTTGGAGGTGTGTTGAAGGTGGAGGTGTGTTGGAGGTGGAGGTGTGTTGGAGGTGTGTTGAAGGTGGAGGTGTGTTGGAGGTGTGTTGAAGGTGGAGGTGTGTTGGAGGTGGAGGTGTGTTGAAGGTGGAGGTGTGTTGGAGGTGTGTTGAAGGTGGAGGTGTGTTGGAGGTGGAGGTGTGTTGGAGGTGTGTTGAAGGTGGAGGTGTGTTGGAGGTGGAGGTGTGTTGAAGGTGGAGGTGTGTTGGAGGTGGAGGTGTGTTGGAGGTGGAGGTGTGTTGGAGGTGGAGTTGCGTTGGAGGTGTGTTGGAGGTGGAGGTGTGTTGAAGGTGGAGGTGTGTTGGAGGTGGAGGTGTGTTGGAGGTGGAGTTGCGTTGGAGGTGTGTTGGAGGTGGAGGTGTGTTGAAGGTGGAGGTGTGTTGGAGGTGGAGGTGTGTTGGAGGTGGAGGTGTGTTGAAGGTGGAGGTGTGTTTGAGGTGGAGGTGTGTTGAAGGTGGAGGTGTGTTGGAGGTGGAGGTGTGTTGAAGGTGGAGATCAATGCTGCTTAACTCCATAAATGTGTTTCCTTTGGATCCAATCAGAAACAGAGCGTCTGCTACAGAAAGGTGAGCTGTTGTGATAAATCTTGACCTCTGTGGTTCTCATGTTGGTCCAACACTGAGCTCTGCTGATAAAGCTCAGGCTGGGAAATCATCTGGGGTTCAATCTGTCAACTGTCACATATTTTTGGTTTAATCTTGCAGCATTTTGATGCTTTTTTCCATCTAAAAACACATAAAAGCCTGATGGAAGAGGATAAAGAAAGCGGAGCTTCTGATTCGCGGTCAGCTTCTCTGCTTTCTGGCCGAATGTCTTAGTAGTGCGATTAAAACGGGAATCTGATCCAGGCTGGTCGCCCCTGTCGGAGAGGGAAACGGCTTGTGGAATCCGTCCAGCACATACATCCATTTTTCATCATCACCCTCTTCTTCCTCCACCATTGCAGTGCTGAGTTTCTAATGGGACTCTGGTGAGCCAGTGGGTCATTCAGGAGCCAAATTCTCTGCAGTCCTTCATCCTTTTCCTCCATCAGATGGTTTCTAGCTCCTTCTAAGTCGTCTGTCTGGAAAGAAGAAAATCCACCAATAGGACCTATAAAAGACCTAAAACGAATATTTCAATTAATGCAGAGCCACCAAAGGTTTAGTGGAAGACTGAGGCTGAGAAAGATAGACATCAAATCCATGGCTGTGCCTCTTTTCCTCCGTGGCTTTTCGTTTTAGGCAGATTGTGGTTTTGTTGCAAAGCCTCCATAAACAGTCTCAGACAGGCCTCATTTACAAAGAGATGCTTGGAGCTAGAAGGTATTGGTTGAGTGTAAACGCTCTCAGCTATACGGATTTATAAAGTGTTTGCATAAAGCGTAAGTGGTGCAGACATGAGGCCAAACAGAAGTGTTGAAGGTGGAGGTGTGTTGGAGGTGGAGTTGTGTTGAAGGTGGAGGTGTGTTGGAGGTAGAGGTATGTTGAAGGTGGAGGTGTTAAGTTTCAGCCAGAATGAGCCAACAGACTGATAACCGTTTGCTTGAACAGCAATTATGCTAAATTATTAAGCAGAAACGTTTCTGCAACTGAACCTTTGGTCAAACTCTGGTGCATGTGACTCCAGAGACAATAGACATCCCATAATACTCTGAGTGAAGAGGAAGCAGCCTTCAGCAACTAAAGTTTATTGGTAACTCAGACCATTTCTAAGACACAACAAGACCAAAAATCTGATCATTCTTCATCATTGAGTTCTCTGGGCCTCTGCCTGCTGCAGTACTGTCCCTCTTTCCCCTCTGGGGGAGGGATTCCAGATTCCACTTGACTCCTCTCTGCTCCTGCTGCTACATTTGACTGTGGACCCCCCCTCTGGCTCGTCTGTGCTCCTGTACCTGACTGTGGACCCCCCCTCTGGCTCCAGCCGTCCCCCAACTCCATCTGGATGAAGCTCGTCTGCTGGACTTTAACCATGTAGTTGTAGAGTTAGATAAGCTAACTCTTCTCCATGAGTTCTGGTCCATCGTCTGTCTGTCCTGGGGGAGGATCCCTCCTTCATGTGGACCCCCCATGAGGTTTCTGCTTTTTTCCCCCCTGGAATCTGGTTTTTAGGAATTTTTCTTACCACAAACTCGGCTGTTTGGAACCACAAGTTATCTGGACTTCCTACTTCCTGCTGGGGTCGCGCTCTTCCTCACTTCTTTTCCTGCAAGTCTTCCTCCACTGCCCCCTTCAGGAAAACAGGGACTCACAAACAACTGACCCAGGTTTTCTGGACGTCTCTCCTTTTCCTGCAGCTTGTGCGCTCGATGCAGTTTGAAATGCACGCCGTCGTTCACCGCGACTTGGATGATGTCCCTCTGGTCCTCGCCGGCAGTCTGTGAACATCCACGCCGCTGCAGCCGCTGCCAGCCAAAGCTTTCCTCCACTCTTTGGTCTGTTTTTGGGGGTTTCAGACTGGTATGATGATGATGATGATGATGATGATGATGGTAGCTTTGGTTCTATCTCCCCATCTAGAAGAACTTTGAAATCAAAGTGTTCTCCTAAAAGATTGGTACTTCTTTATCTTGTCAGCCCCACAGATGTCTTTTGGTTCTTGTTGGTTGAGACGTATGATGACATTCATCCCGGGTCAGTGCTGATCCAGATCAACTCATCGGAAATCCTGGTTTCTGTCCGTATTTACTGAGCAAAAAACCTTAAAGGGAAAACGGTTAACCCTTTAAGACCAGAGCTGCAGCTGCAGGATGGGCGTTCTTTGAATTACCGTGACTCTTCAACCGTCTACAGAACAGCTTTCTAGCAGATTCTGAAGCATCGAGAAGCAACTTTACTCTGACATGCAACATTTTGTGTTAGTGAAGTGTATGTGCAACCAAAGTACACCAACTGATCCAGAGACGAAGCAAAGCGGCTGTTCTGAGTCAGAATCCACTGGAATTCCGTTAACCGTGTAAATAGTTGAGGAGCTCCTGCGGTTCACAGAGTGAGTGGGATCAAATGATGGAGTCCATTTTCCTATGCAGCCTTTGGTTATTGCTGTCAGATTTCATGACAAAAAGTGGACGGAGAAAAACCCCAGCCGGGTGGAGATAAGCTTTCATCCTCTGCTGTTTTATTATTTCAATGTTTACAGTTCTGTAAATATTCTGGAGGAGTATTTTCACACCAAAGGAAATCGTAGGAAAGTTAAAAAAAACTTGAAAAAAACCATAAAGTTTGCTTCAAGAAGTCCACAGAATGTGCGCCCAAGAAACGGTAGTGCGGCAGGGCCCCGTGCGGTTGAGCAACGACCAAAGGGTCGGGGTTCAACCCCCCCCCCCAGTCAACTGTCATTGCGTCCCTGGGTAAGACACTTCACCCCCCCGTGTGAATGTCCCGGTGACGGTCAGAGGGGCGTGAACCGGCAGCCACGCCTCTGTCCGTCTGTAGTTACATCACCATGAATGAATGAATGAATGATGGACACATTGGAGGAACTGGATCCATTATTTTTAACTTTCCTGGCAAATAAACATCAAGTCTTTCTCTTATTGGTGTGGAACTGCATATAAAGATATTTTCTCAGGAAGCTCCTGAATCGTAGATCTTTAGTTTTTTCTCTGGACTGAAGCCGGCCTGTCAGATCTGGACGACTCTGTTCCCTGGATAAATCAGGTCAACTAAAGCCTCCATTTAGTCTTTAGCAGGGTCACTTGGATGAATTTGAACATTTGAGAGTCATCAGTTTTTGACAGGGAAGAACAGGATTTGACAGAAACCGTGGAGTGGGCGCCCGTTCCCAGAGGAAAACTGCAGAATGGCCATGAATCATCCAGCAGCGTCTGATGCTTTAGGGCTGGCAGCTTCATGTTGCTCTTCATTTGGATTCTGATGCTTTCAAAGTCTCCAGAATTGCAGCGACCGCAGTCATTTGTTTGGGATAAACAGAGCTGCTGCTGTCTTTGGAGCAGACACATGCTTCTTTTTAGAGGAGCTTGTATTGTGAAGCCAGTAAATCAGAAGCAACCATTGGACTGCAGTCAAAGTAGAAACGAGGACAAAATGACTGCCTTTGTAATCATGCTGCGGTTTAATTATGTTAAACATCAATGTACTTTAAGATTTATGCTGAGCAAATGTGGGAAACATTATTTCTGTGTAGTTAAATATGATAAATATCAAAGATGTCTTTGTCATTTATGCCAAAAACTTGACTTTTGGGTAAATGTACTTCTGCTTTACCTTAAATTACCTGAACTTCACGCTTCAGAACCCAAGAAAACAATGGATCCAAATAAAATCTATTAAATAAGCATTATTGGTCTGACACTGTTTTATTACATGAAATGACATTGATTAAAGTGGAAAAAGTTGCTTTTCTCATTTGTGGAGCTTTTTTCCCTGCTGTTTCCTAACTGCAGGTTGTGGAGCAGGGTGCCATGGATGAATGCTCATTATTTATTACAAGTCCTTGTTTTTTGCATCGTTAGAAATGTGAGAATATTCCTGGCAAACAGGCCCAAATGCAACCGTCTTTCTTCAGCTTTGGGTCCACAGATCTGGAGGGTTTTGCTTGAACGCTTCCTCTCTGTGTTGCTTCATCCTTTGACCTGCTCAGTCTTTTACACGGATCCCTACGAAAACTGTTTTGAAGTAATAAACATTCAGGGAAGTGGAATCCATTTGTCACAAGTGGTCTGCCGTCAATCAATGTTCTGATGACGCTGATTAGAAAGACGCCGCTGCAAGTTCTCCTGGGTATTTTTATGAAGAAACGCAAAGGATAAGAAAATATACATTCAAAGAAACGTATGAATCATTTAGTTCTTTGTGTAATCTTGGTGTGAAAAGAAAGGTAATGTGTGTTCCACAGACTTCTGTTCTTTACTGTTACTATTCTCCTGGAAAATAAATGTGAGCGCCGACGGTCTGTAGATGTCTGCGCCAAGAACTGAGGTGAATGGTCGATGGTGATGCTCATGTAACACTTTAGTACCTTGATTAAGGCCCAAAGCGCTTTACAGTCCCATTCACCCACAAACATTATTCACACACTTGAACAACCGTTACCGCTGCAGGTAGACGGACTCACCTGGAGGGTCTGAGAAGTGAGACTCCTTCAGACGGCCGCTCCTCAAGATCCGTTTACACCAAACCAGTCAGTATTTCTACATGATCAATTTTCAAACGGTTGGCACTTCCATCCTTCCATACGTCGCTACCAAATCGGAGCGAACGAGTGTTCAATGGACACGACTTGTTCGTGTCGTAGAAATGTGCACAGCGACACGTGAAGGTTTTAATCGGGGAATGTCCTAACATGCGTGTTTGGGGAGACTTTCATTGAAGCGCTTTTCTGAGCCTGGTGTGAACGTAGCATCAGAACCAAACAGCAGCGTTGTTTGGAGTGTTTTTTCTCTAAACTGAAGACTACATCACAACCAAAGACCAGCCTTTGGTGTCCCAAGAGGACGACGCCCAAAGAAAACAGTCTCCTCCTCCCGTCAGCCCTGAGGTTGTCTTCTACAGATTTACTGTTGAGGTCTTTACGACGATCTGCTAACCAGATTTCTGCCCAGACAGTCCAGAACTTACAGCAAACATGCAACCAGTGGCAGTCTGTAACGATACAATGTGGGACCAGAACCAGTCCTCCCAGAACCTGGGAGAGGAGAAGATGACAGGACCTCAACCCTGTTGGACACTTGTGGGATCAGCTTTGATGTGCTGTTTGTGGTCAAATGACCGGCTGTGACATCAGGAGAACAAACATCAAAACACCTTCTAGATCAAGCGTTTAAAGTTCAGTTGTTTAAGTTACTTATGTCTGATGACAACAATTGTCCAAAGCGAAGAAGTTCCATCCCATTTGGAAGGTGCATTTCTAAAGTTGACCTGCTGGGGGCGGTAAAGCATCGTGTGGATGTTCTCCATGGAGCCTCTGCCCTCTATTACAGGAAAGAGATCATCATTGATGCCGTGAGCTGCTTTCTCTACTGCTTCTCCGCTCAGCCCGGGATTGAGCAACAGCTACTTCAGCTTCTATTGCTGAAGAAATGCCCCCCCCAAGACGGACCAACCCCGAGTGCCAGAAAGCTGCAGCAACATCCTCAAGTCAAACTTTAATACCAGTAAATCCACGGCTGCGTTTCTTCAAAGAAGGAAAAAGGAACGTCTCAAAGCCTAAATCCGTTTTTTATCCGCTCTCTTGGTTGTGGAGCCAAAAGCCTGGTGCCATGCCGTCCACCAGAACCTACAGAGTGGGGGCTCTCTTCACCTGCTTTCATATCAGCTCACCTGTAAAGACAGGCTGTTACCTGAACACAGGTGGACGTGTTCAGGGAAACTCCGTCTCAGCTAATAACCATCGTCTGTTTGGCTGAATCAGCATTGAGTCTGCTCCAACAAGAACAGATGACTGACACCGCCGTGACCTCCGTGCGCTGCCTGGCGCTGCCCGTGCGCTGCCCGTGCGCTGCCCGTGCGCTGCCCGTGCGCTGCCCGTGCACTGCCCGTGGCTGTGATGGAGGACTCGATGCCTTTTCTTCGAGTGTTGACGGAGACACAGCTGCCCCTCACATCACTGCAGCTCTGCTAAGACCTCTCATTAGTCCTAGCCGCCCTGTCATCTCCTACTGCTGCTACCCCCCCCCCCCCACAAGGAAGTGACTCACACACACTCAGAGGAGAAGCCCCGCCCTCACAGGTGTCCTCACAGGGGAACAGTGCAGATCTAAAACCCCTCCAGGATTGCTTGATCCTCTTCAGTTTTCCCCTTCCTGTCTGTTGGGCTCCTCTGGCTTCCTCTAGGCCTCCTGGAACTTGCAGGGATCTGCTTTGCTGTCTCCTGTAGAGACTCTGGTGTTCTGGTGCAGCCATCAGCTGCTTCTGTCCAGATACGAACAGTTTGAAGGGAACAGCTTTGGCATGGCAGAGAGGGACCAGGAGGAGCACCTCTGGCGTCATTTCATGAACGTTTTCAATTCAAGTTTACTGTTGATTTATATTTGCTTTGACATCCAGCCAAGCGCCAAACACTTCAGTTCAAATATCGCAGTAGAACCGCCATGGTGAGCACGCTGCCCAGCCCTTCAGAAAGAAGAGTTGGTCTGAGTTTCTGACAGCTGCTGCGGTTCTTAGCTGCTCTAAAATCTAAAGGAAGGCTCCGGCCTTGGAGGCTTCAGAGAGGGAACAACTTGGCAGGACCTGGCTGTGGCAGATGGTAGTGATTCAGCAAGAGAGCATTTAAAAATCAGCTGGACTGTTACAGCAGACCCTGTGGAGCCCAAATGGCTTCAAGATTACAAGCAGTAGCTCCCTTTTCCAAGCTGAACTGCAAAAAGAGTAAAGAAGGAAAAGGGTTAAACGCTAGATGATCAGGTTAACTACTTACTGTACTAAATATTGATCAGAAAACTCCAATAAATGGGAGGAGTTAGTCAGTCGCTCCGTCTTTCCCTGATAGTCTTCAGTGAAACGTTATGAGCCTCTGTAAAAACCTGCATGAATGTTTGAGCATAAATCTCCACTTATTGCTAATTTCCAGTAATTATGGGTTAAACTGCCTCCAAAAGTCCCTGATTGTCCTTTGCAGAACAATTCCAGCTGCCTCTGCGTCACAGAGGCCTTTTCCACGGACCACTCCTTCCACAAACACTCATGAAAACGGATTGTTTTCTTCTTTTGGAGAACGAACATTTATTTGGGGTCAGCTAAGATGAGTTTCACCGTCAGACTGCTAACGCAACGTCAGGAGCGTCAGACATCCTGGCTGCCTCCATGTCCCCCGTCTTCAGGCAGAGGAGAGGATTCACCGCCGTGAGGCCGGAAGAGGGGAGGAGCTGGACTGAACGTCTGCCTCCTGTTGGCCATGCCAATCCAGTGACACCACACTGTGACACCCCCTCGTGTCCCATCTTCTCCTCCTTTTGTTCTCTTCTCTCCTTCTCATCTTTGAAATCATCAAATTCACCAAACAATGTAACCCTTGTGCTATCCTAGGCACTTTAACATTGGGAGTTGGGTCATCTAGACCCACTAGACAGGGCTCTGAACCTTTTTTCTTCAATGATTTGTGATCTTCACTGGTGTCCATGGATTACATGAAATCTTTCCACCTTTATCCACCTTTGTCATGGTAGGGAGAACACCTCAATGGAAGGGGGGGTCATAGAATAGAACAAGGGTTACAGTTACAAAAATGTTTTTTCAAATAGAAGACAAAAAGCTCCAAATAACAATAAAATACTTCAGACTAAAAGTCATTTGAAGGTTTTTCATAATAGTGCTTAAATTGCTAAAATCTGTCACTTCACCTGATAAAAGTGCAAAATGTGTCTTAAATGGTAATTAAGCTAAAGAAAACTGCAAACAAATGCTATGTTAACTGAAATGTGATTACTGTCACAAGATGCAAAGAACAGAATAACTAATAATGACTAAATGGACTATTGTAGTAGGTTTAGGGGATGTCATCTGGACTTGGTTTTTAAAGTTGGAAGACGTTTCACCTCTTATCCAAGAGGCTTTGTCAATTCTGAAATAGCTGGTCTAAGAGCTGCTATATATGCGCTCATGGGGGGAGGAGTCAGACCTGAAACTGGAGGTGTTGTCCACTTAGCCTATGTGGTTTCGGGTCGTTAATAGTCCTTTGTCTTCAGCTGGGGGTTGGGGAGCCAGTGACTCCGTACCCAAACTGGTCATCTCTTTCAGCTGTTAACGACTCAGGTGGAACTGGTTTGGTTTGTTTAGGTTTCAGAACACTGCCGTAGATGGATGGAAGAATAAACCTGAGACCACCATTCTTATTAAGAGAAGGTTTATCCTTCTTGACAAAGATGGCTTCTTTCACTCCTCGCTCAAACCATCCTTTCTCTCTGGCTAGAATTCGGACTTCACTGTCCTGGAAAGAGTGGTTTGTGGCCTTCAGGTGGAGACGCACTGCAGACTCAGGTCCACTTGGGTTGGCTCTGCGATGTTGGTAAAGCCGCTTGTGTAGAGGTTGTTTGGTTTCTCCTATATACTGTTCCTTGCAGTTCTCTTTGCAGTAGATAGAGTACACAACATTACTCTTTTTGTAGCTGGGAATTTTGTACTTTGGATTAACCAGTTTTTTGTCTGAGGGTATCCATCCAGTTTCAGGTCTGACCCCTCCCCCATGAGCGCATATATAGCAGCTCTTAGACCAGCTATTTCAGAATTGACAAAGCCTCTTGGATAAGAGGTGAAACGTCTTCCAACTTTAAAAACCAAGTCCAGATGACATCCCCTAAACCTACTACAATGGAACCAACCTGGATGAATGAGAGTCTTCATAGACATAAACGGACTATTCTTTATTCTGCTTAAAATCTGTTGCTATGGATTTCCTGTTTCGCGTTGAGCTTCTGCTACTGAACCCAAAGCCCCGTGTGGTTCTGGTTAACCCTTCAATGCCGGCACACAACAGCACTCCGTCTTCAAACTACCGTAACTCTTCAACCACTTACTCCAGCGATGTGGAGAAACAGCAGCTCTGCTATGAAGACTTTATGTTAATGACCTGCACATCGGCCCAAAGCTGTTTTTCTCCACATCAGAATCCTTTGGGATTGCATGAACTGTGGAAATGGTTTGCAATGCAAATGAATTAAAATAAAAAGATATTTGGTCATGAATGCGTTCTACTCTCCCCGTCTGTCTGATGCAGTCATGGTCACACGCCAGTGACACGTTCATGAACTGCAGCAGACGTTTCTGCAGGCGCTTATCCCGCATTTCATCTGCAGACGGCTCTCTTTGTCTTCATCCAGTAAAAACAAATTATACGGTAATGTTCAGCTCCACTGTTGACTTTTGATTCCTGCTGGACATTAGGAAGGAGCCATAATGAAAACACACAGCAAACGGTAATCTGGCATCAACGCCGCACCAGAAGGACAGTGTTCCAGCAGATCTGCCTTTGTCACTCATCCACTTTATATCTGTCAAAAAGATGAAAGACAAAAGAACCTCAACCCTCCACAGGGGTCCAAAATGCCTCTGTGGCGTCTGCTGTTTTTCTTACCTGGACTGACCATGTTTGAAGAAATTAACCAAATTGCACGTGAATAAAAAAATGGCTTTGATACGTTTAGCTCCTTCCCGGTGTCTCAATGAGCCGTGGCCTGATCCTGAACAGAATTGATGTTATCTTCATTGGGTTTCAGCCCTGATAGAGTGGAAAGTGCTTCTGGCTCACTCTACTTCTGGACCACACAACCCTCCTGAACCTGTGGCCAAAACAACCCACTGTGTACTTCTGTCTGTGTTATTGCTGGTTGAGGGTCGGCCTGTAAGCCGCCTGCCCATCCTCTGTCCTCACGCCCTGCAGGCAGACGTAGAAATACCGCAGACGATCTGGTTCTGGTCCTTCCCAAATAAAATGATGTCACAGTGAACAGTCTGACATCTATTCTAGATCATTCCAGATAACGCTGTCTGCGCAGCCTCTGCTGAGAGACACACGTGCCAAAAAGATGAAAGACTGAGCAGAAAGTGCTGGTTGATGCTCCCACAAAAGCATTTTAGACCGTTTGGAGTGTCAGGAACTGGTGGTGTAGGACCCAAAACGCAGGAGACTGCATGGTGACAGCAAGTTAGACGTTCAATAAATAGGCTTGAAAAGACAAAACCAATGAAGAAACAAACAGGAAACACAACAGAACGGAGCAGATGACCTGGAGACCAGACACTTAAAAGACCCGAGGGTAACTAAATGAAACGAAGCTGGGAATCGAACCTGAAGCTGGTGTGAATGAGGGACAAAAACCAAAGGTCACAACGCTCACAGAAAGCTCATGTTGTTCTAAAGATGATTACAAAAAAAGCTCTTTTGATTTCAGTTCAGCTTCAGCACCAAATTCATGGATGGATGAGAGGACCATCTGATCTGGTCTGTAACACTCCGCTGATTGGACGTTTCTGTCTGTGTGGCGTGTTCAGACGACCTCGACTGTCAATATAGAGCTTCATAAAAACAGATGGAACCAAATCATTTCCAACACCTTGATACCTTTAGCCCCATTTGCTAAAATCTCAATCTCCCTACAGCCCGGTAAATATTTCTACGGCTCCATAGTTTGCTGACGGGCCTGTCCGACCAGAATCCCACGTTGATGAGGAAGTCCCCGGACGTGTAAAAACATTGACTGAAGCCGGTTTTCAGACTCTGCTCGACAGCTTTCAGTAGACCTACAAGATCAAAACTTTGTTAGTTCAATGAAGTTCATAGTGTCTGACTTCTTGGTTCTGCTGTTATCAGACACGCGTGTGTTTATGTCACATACCTGACGGACGTCGAAACATGTCAGGTATGTGACGTAAACACAACCGTGTCTGATGACAGAGGAACCTAAGTAGCCATAAAACATTGTTGAAAAAACTGATGTTGGTCATTAACGTTTCCTTATAAAGTACGTTTGTGTTAATCACACCATTCAGATGTGTGTAACAGCATTTGGAGTTGCTGTGTGTCCAGACATACATGTCTAAGACCTGCTGTTTGAAGTCTTTGACACGGCTGTTCATGCCTGTGATTCCAGGAGAAACGCCTCTTCCCCTCAGAGACCTCCTGCACCGCTGTGGTGCCCTGGTTTGAAGAGGTTGCAGGTTGCATCACCCATTCAGCTCATTCACCTTTGAGGAGGCCAAGAAAAAAGCAGAGCATGATGTCAGATGAAGGCAGTGACGTCTGAAGCAGGAAACCCAGCTGGAAGGCAGAAACGCACCAGGAAGGGGGAGAAGTCCTTTTCCGTACAATGTTTGAATCTCACAGACGCAGCAAAGGCTCTTTTCAGGGAAAAAACACAGTGGAGCCAGAGAAAGGTTGAAATGACGATGACCTGGAGGTTTAAGATGACCTGGAGGTTTAAAATGACCTGAAGAAGGAATCAGATCAAATAGTCTCAGAAGTAAATATTAAAATGAGGGTTTAAGCAGAGCTGTGGAACTCTAATGTGAACAACAACCATGGGACATTCAGCATAGAATGAGACTTTCATCAATGAACAACCTTTTGGTTCTGTCAGCCAGACTTGACCTTCTGACCTTCTGGACGGCTGCTGTTTGGATTCAGAGGACGGCCGTGTCAGCTGGTGAGGAGTTTCTCAGAATGACCAAGCTGGTTCAATTTGAGGAAAAACAAAAGACGCCAAAACATTTGGACCTTCATGGTCAAAACGGGCCTCTGACCGAGACCACCAATGAACGCCCACTAAAACGTGCGCTTGTCCACCAGAGTTCAATGAAAGGTCACTTGAGTGTGGAAAATGGAATTGCCCTCCCCCTGGGGCTGTACAGATTCAGATGAGTGCCGGCCTGATAAGCAGGAACCACACGCAAACACGGCGTGTGTTGTGACTGGGAGAGATCGGCCTCCCCAGGTCCAGCGGCAGTCACCGAGCAGCAGCCCATTTGGGCTCATTTGTCACTGGAGTTGCTCCCTAAAGACCCTCACTTTGTTCTCAGACGTGTTGGGGCCACATAAAATCTGAATTAGACCAGGCGCCTGGCTAAACCCACTTGGGTAAAATTAGGCATGAGGACCGGCTTTCTCTCACAGCCTTTTTTTAGGGGATTAGATGACGTTTAGAGTTATTGGAGGGACTAATATGCATGATAAACACAGCTGATTATTGAGAAAATGAGGGTGTATTTTATTGGCCTCACCCAAAGGCTGTGGGCTGGGGCTGGGGGGTTGGGGTATTTAGTTTAACAGGCTCAGTCAAGGTCCTCGCAGGAATTATAATGCCTTATTTAAAGCTTGATGGGGGAACAGGGCAGTGAACTACAGCTGAACCTTCAGAGGCCTTGGTTGGAACAATGTCTTTGAGCGCCTGCCTATTGGCCTGCTTTCTGTAGTTCTGCTTTGTTTTTTCAAAGTGACCCCATGGTCCTTTTCGCTGTCGCTGTGGTATCAAATGACACCCTGTACTACCTATTTTAAGAGCTGTGAAGCACACGATCCATGTCAGGCTGCAACTGTATACAAAGTTTGCAGACAAGGCAAACACTTTTCCAGTCAGTGGTTCACAAACTGGAAGGTGTTTCTCCAAAAACCAACAGAAGAACCGCCTCTCCTGCCGGTGCCGCTCATTAACCACGCCAGCTAAGGGAAAAACTTTAGTAATTGGATCAGTAGCCGTGGCAACAGAGTGACATCATGTGGTCAGAAGCAGGTGCCTCATTCGGTCCACTGATCAGGGAGAAGTTGGAATTAACTTCTAACTAGGCCTGCAATTAGATGCTAGTTAGGGGCTGTTGTCGATGTTTATGAAGTGTGAGGGTTACAGGATACAGGCCTGTTGTTTCTCCATGGGGTCGGTGTCAAAGGTCAAAGAGAAGGAGGCCTGAACTGAGTAGAGTCCAATAACAGCGGAAATGGTGATCCCTCCAGCACAGAGACCAGGTTTCCAGTCTGTCTGGTTGTTGTCAACGTTCAGACGGGACGGGCTGTTTCGCTTTATAGTTAGTCACATCTGGCTCCCAGCTATCAGTCCCTGATCTCATTTGAGGAGGGGTCTTCAGCTGAAGCGTGTCCTGTGTAAAAGGCAGTCAGAGTCTAGACGTTTCCGGTGTTTGAAAGCTCTTTTCTCTGCTATCAAAAACAATTTCCATTCAGCATTGCTGGAGTCTTCCATCGTCTTCAGTGGAAACTGCATCTCTCAGAGCTACATAGCTCTTTGGAGGGGGGTGTGAGGGACAGAGGACATCCCTGGCTGGAGCCCCCCCTCCATCCAGGACGTTTAGTGCAGCGGGGGTCAGCATAAGACATGCAGCATCACAGAGGACCCCCTCATCCATCATGGCTGATCCCTGATCCCTACGGATCACCAGCCACGGTTCGACACATACGTGTACCCAACCCCCCGCGTGTGCATCATCTAAAACAACTCGTATCATCACGCAAACCATCTTTGCTTAACACGCGTCAAAGTCGCGGCTGGACGTTTGTCCAAAAGTGAGTTCCTAAACCTGTTGCTTTTACCTTTTTACGGAGCCAAAAACCTTCTAATAGTGTGCAAACCTCCTGAAGGTACTGTGTGTGTATCTCTGTCTACTGCTATATGTGCTGTCAGCTGTCCTGTCAGCCCGACCCAAACCTTTGGAATCAGTCATGGCTGCACTCCTGTGCTGTTAACCGTACCCATGCCTTGTTTTCTATTGTGATCTAGTATTTTTGTACTTCTTTATCTGCCTTTTGCCGATCATTTTAGCGAGTCAAGTGGTTCCTCTCATCATTGATCCTGCATTTAACAAAAGAAAACTCTGTTCCTCAGAGCTGTCAGGGTCCCACCGTCCATCTGAGGTCTTCAGTTGAAGGTCCGGTTCTGGTGAGAATGGACCTGCTTCCGTCCCAGTGACACTGTCTGGGTCTGAATCAATGCAAGCATACAGGAAGTAACCAAGTTTCTACCTGTGTTGTAGAAGGATACAAAGCTAACACGGCAAACGGGTTCACCCTTAAACACCGTACATGTTGATGGCGACAGGAAACAGAACGCGCTCTGAAGCACCGTAACCCTCGGCCGTTCACACGTCGTCATTCTGACGGATTCTGACTTCAGAATCAGTTGGTCTACGCTGATTGGTCAATCCCTTCACTGCTGTAAAGTGTTGCATATCGGCTCAAAGCTGCTTTTCTCTGTTCTGTTAAAATTACATCAATGGTGTGAATGGTTAAAGACTTACAGTGTCTCAAGAAGGTCAACACTGCAGCTGAAGCTCTGATGTTAAAGGTTTAACAGTCCACTCCAGTACCGTCTGAGCTCAGCTCTAATGCAGACGACGTCACTGAGCAGTCTTCTCTGTGCAGAGCTCGTAAATTTGAACAAGTGTCTCATTAGTTGCGTCAGGCAGGTGGAAGTGTGGAGGCTATTGCAGTGAGTGACTGTCAGGCCCACGGCAGTCATCATTTTTCAGGTCTTTGGAGCCTCACAGAGCAGCACACCAGTTTAAACCATTTGCAGAAAAGGGAGCATCCACTGGGATCTTTCTGGCAGCATGTCTGGCCACAGAACAGAACCATTACCTTCTTCTCACTACCTTTCTCTAATCCTGCATCTCAGCTTACCTCTGACGTTTCCTCGCTGAAGTCTAGACAGAAGGAAGCAGAGGAGGAAGAGCCGCCAGAGCCAAGTCATGTGCTGCTGAAGGTGTAGACGAGCGAAGCCCACGCTCACACGGGCCGACTGAGACCCGGTCCAGCCGGAGAAGCAGACAAAGGCTGGGTATTGGCGTTGGTGGCGTGGTCCGGTGGCATTCCCAGGACCCAGTGGACAGAAGCCATTAATCAGAGCTGGCAGCGATGTTAACGACCAGAGATTCATGTGGGAGCCGTTCTACCACCTGTTCTCTACGACAACAGCCAGGAGTACAGAAACAGCCGGAAAACAAAGCTATTTGGAAACTCGTTTCCACTTCTGGCTCCTGTCTGTAAAAATGGTCATGATTTGGACAGTTGTGGTGCGCTGGCCCGTCCACCGATGAACTGAAGAACCGGCGGGAACAGAAAATTCCTGGGTGGAAGTCGTAGGCAGCTTTGTCTTATTCTTCACAGAAACTAGAATGGCAAATCGACGGCTGATCCAGTTGGACTTTTCTGGTTTCTGTTCAGAACAGCAGAGTTTAAAAGATGAAAAAGTGATTCTTGTAGAACAGCTACGATGCGCTCAGCTGTTCCCTCTGCTGCAGGGGAAGTCTGACCGTGTTGAGCTTCTTCTCGCTGGGATTTTTGATGACAAACTGAGGACAGATTTCTTCAGAGAATTTCTGAGAAGTCTAGAAAAGTTTGAAATCTTTATTTTCTGGGACCTTCCTCCAACCTCCCTAATGGTTTGAACGTTAAAAAATGCAACACCAATTTCTTTTCACGAGAAGATTTGGCCCAATTATTTTGAAGTTATGATAGATCCATTTGCATGAACAACAGAACCAGTCAAGGTGATGAGATCCCAATGTAATATTTATGGGAGAATTTCCCACGGTCACATTTCACCAGCTGTGCTTTTGGTCCGTGCTTCAGCCGGTTTCAGTCTGGCCCGGCTCGGCCCGGCTACTCCTGGTAGTCCCATCAGATCCCGTCTGGGTTTGGCGTGACTTTGAGGAGTCTTTGGGCTTTCTAGTGTTTGTAGCGCTTTTCACACGCCAAAGCAGCACGGTGGCAGCAGCGCCACCTACTGAGCATTCCCGATGCAACCTCTTGACCTTGTTGTCCTGAACGGAGCATTGTTGCTCTGCAGAGAGTTTTCAGATCGAGCAGCAGCATCAGGTTTGCTGTGGTCCAAATGGGTTCTGAATTTATTGCAGATAGTTTCTAGCCTGTTGTTCAGACCCAAAAGAAGGTTTTACTAAAAGTCAATAAAGTCAGAAGATCCAGTCAGAGTGAAGTGGACAGAAGTCTCACGGGATGCCATGAATGTCCACCATGGATGCGTGTTTAGGTTATTCTTTAGAACGTTTAGGTTATTTTAAGGTTCTTTTATCCTATTTCAAATTCCAGTCATTCAATAGTGAGGCTCCACGAACCCTCCAAAGACATGAAGACGTCCTCCAAATGAAAGGACATCTCCCACTTGCATGAAGACACTTTACAGCCGCTATAAAAAAAGACTTGTTGGATACATTTTTAGAAAAAAGGCGGCATTAAGGCGACAGGTTTGTCTCTCAGACACGTCTTCACATTCTGAAGTCCTCTCCAGCTGAACAGCAGCCCACGGATACAGAGACCATGTGTGATCACATGTTCCAGACCTCCTGCATTACATCACCCCCCCTTTGGTTTCACACCAATAGAAGACATCAGGCTCTGAGCACATGTTGACCGTCAGCATCGTCCTTCTTCACAGTTACAGCGTTTCCCACACGGTGGCATCCCAACCTACGTCATCGTCCTGGAGAACAAAGCAAAAGAGCTTCCAGCTGTTTCACCAACAACACGGGCGCTCAGCAGCCTGGAATGAAGTGCAAAGGATCTCAGCTGTTCCAGGACTACGCTCAGATTCAGGGATTCTTCACCCAGACAAACACCATCCTGTCTGTCACTGCTGCATGATGGGATTTAAATGAAAAGTCGATGTAAACACACGTAAATGCGTGCACCACTACACACATTTTAAGACCCTTTTTGGGTTTTTGTTTAAATTGAGCGTCCATTAAATGATTTTTAGCCCTTGTGCTGTCTTAGACCCCCCCCCTTCCATTGAGGTGTTCTCCCTACCATGACAAAGGTGGATAAAGGTGGAAAGATTTCATGTAATCCATGGACACCAGTGAAGATCACAAATCATTGAAGAAAAAAGGTTCAGAGCACTGTCTAGTGGGTCTAGATGACCCCACTCCCAACGTTAAAGTGCCTAGGATAGCACAAGGGGTAAAGTTAATCCAGTTGAACTTTGATCAATCGGGACTCGGTTTAGGTTTCGTGTTAATTCACACAAGTACCAGCCATTTAAAATTTGTTCATGGAGGAGAAATAAATAATTGCGCTTTGTGCTCGGTTGGGATTGCACGACACCAACTCTTTCATTTATCTGAAGTCAGCTCTGAAAGAAAAAGCCTGTGTCGCCAGATTTGTGCGTTTCGACATCCTAAACCGTGACTCTTCCAACTGGAGGTACATGCACTGGTATCGGGTAGCGGCAGTGCAGTGTGGACACCGTGCGCTGAAAGTGCATTGAAGAATACCTGTTAGCGTGTTCTTAAACACGCATCACTTGTCTGGTGAGAACGTAGATCTACAACAATCTTCATCAAGACGGTCATAAGAAGCTCTGCCAGTGCCAAACTCTGCCCTTTGGTAAATTAGGCTGGGAGATTTGGACAGATGAAGATGATGATGAAGATGATGATGATGATGATGGCTTTTTGAGACCTTAACCTGTGAGTGGAGGTGCTTCTCTCCAGTCTCTCCACATGCATGTCCACAGGTGTCCTGGAGTGTCTTTTTAGGTCAAACTGAAGTGGACTTTCCTCCTGTCTCTGTCTAACACGTTCTTAGTGTTTGCTTTGTTTTTTTTGTCATTTTCAGGTGGTGACGAATGCAGAGCTCACGGAAATGGAAGAAGAGGATTGGACCGCACCTGGAACTTAAGTAGGACGCTGAACAGGTGAGTTGATTAGACTGAACCGCCCGCAGGGAAGAGGAACCAGGTAAACGCACTGCTGAGCTGCCTGCCTGAAATGCTCCCAGGGTCGTTCACTTCTTTTGATGAAGTTCTGAACGAGCGTCAAAAGCAGGTAGTTTTCAGTCTAGTTCTGCAGCAGAAGTTCTGCATGGTTTTGTTGGACCTTTGAGGAGATCTGATCCAGTCTTCTCCAACACATCTTGTTTCAGAATCAGAGCTCCCTCTGGATGTCTCGGTCCCAGCTGCTCCAGCTAAAATCTAATCTCTGATTGGCTGAGAGGTTCTGAGTTCAGACCGTGGTGGTTGAGGTTGTACTGGAACCTTCTCCAGACGACGGTTGAACCAATAAGCCAAACAGATGTTTTCACAGCAGTGAAATGTCCAAGAGCTGCTCAAACAATGGATGGAGATGGATTGATGGACGGACGGCCAGATGAGGAGGATCACTGGATGGACGGACCACAGAAACAAATCATTCAGGATCTGACCAAAGGCTTAAGGCACCAAAGCCTCGCTGCACCTCTCCGAGTGCGTCTGCACTAAACTTTCCTCTGGCTCTCTATTTTCCAGGGCTTTCCCTCTTCGCTCTCACACATTCACCCCCAGAACGGCAGACTCTGGTGAACTTTCTCCCCCAGGTCAGGCGGCAGAACAGCACAAAGTAGGATCTATGTTCTGCAGTTGATATTTGTGTTGGAGGCGCCACGCGGCCTCAGCAGCAGGTTAGCTGGAGGTAATTACACCTATACGCCACCAATATCCCCTCCTATTACTGCTCACTAATGGGCCTGACTGCTGTGTGTGTCTGCCTGCCTAACACAAATACAGCCACACTCACCACTTTGTCCAGGCGGTGGAGCCCGGTGACAGCATCACTTAGCTTCATTCTGTCACATCGGGCCTGCTCATGTTTTCCTGAGGTGGGGCGTCACCCCCCCACACCAGGACTGTGTGTTTTACAGACTTTTCAGGGGATTCCTGTTGTTTTAGGAAAAATGTTTCGTCTTTTTCCCCCATGTTTGGATTTTTCTGCATCCACGTCTGCTGAAACGTTCCAACAGGTAGTGTGGGGGGGCTGTTGCTAACCCTGTTGGAGTTTTTGTCATGTTTGTATTTTTGAAACTGAGACTGAGGAAAGGAGTTCTTGACTGCCTGAGAAAGCGTGAGCGTCCTCCAACCGTAACCCATACTCAGTAAAAACGTCTCTCCTAAACCCAAAACAGGAAATGACCTCACTGTTTCATGTTTACTCTGGTGTCACCTCTGAGTTATTCGATCTTACGAAACACGAGGAATGTTTTTTTCCACAAACATGTTACGTCTTCTGTTTTTCCAGCTCAAAATGTGGAAATGAGCTGATCTCTACTGTTAACTGTCAGATCAACCCTTCATCAGCTTCAGCTGGAAACTCTTCGTCAAAATATGATCCTCGTCTTTTATCTCTCAAACTTTTAGCTTTTTATTTCAGATTTAGCCCTTGAAGCATTCATCACTGTTAGTTCTCTTTATATTATATAATATTCAGACGCTTAGTTAGTATTTAAGTTTAATAAAGCTGCTAACACAGTTGAACTCTGCAATACTCAACGTTGGGAGGATTTTTCTTTGTCACAGAGTCTCATTCAGGCTTTCCTCCATTTCTCAGGGATAGATCTGTGTTTGTAACTCATCTTTGTGTTTCGGTGTCATGTTCGGTGCTGCTTCCTTCATGTTTAGCAGCTTTTTTACGCCGTGACACAAAAGTCGCTTCAGTGGCTCCTGAACGTCACCAAGGACTGATCCTGAGGTTTTTACCGCGGTGTAATGTGCACAAGTCCCAAATCTGAACTGCATTTCTGAAACCTGTTCTCATTTAGAAAGCCTGTGATGGATGTGACATTCCCCCTGCTGTTTGAGGAGGTCTGTTGGTTCTTGGTCGTTGTTTTTCTGACAAAAGCAAGCTGCAGTTGTGTGTCTCTGTGACAAACAGAAAGTGTCAGATTTGCCTCTAGCGTGTCCGCTGCAGCCTGTTTCATCTCCTCACCGACAAACGGACGACCAGAAGAGCTGGCTTTGTCGTCTTTGTGGATTTTCCATCCCTGCGGGGAAAGTTAGCCGGCTTCTGTCTGTTTCTGTCTCCAGGATTTGGTTTGATTCATCCCATTTCAAAGTCTAGCAGCAGATCCTAGCTGGAGGATGGATCCTCTGAAATCAGATGCGAGCAGCTGCTCTTCAAGTGTTTAGGATCTTGGAAACCCAGAGGAATTCTTCCACTTTAGTGGGACACTCCACACTCCTGCTCCGCCCTGTTAGCATGAATCGTAAGCGTTTGGCTCAGTGGGCGCTAACATGCAGACCAGCTTCCAGGCTCAGAGATGGGAAAACGGAGGCTGCAGGCTCAGATTTTACACGCTGTCTGACAGGAAGTCCAGCTGACTGAGTCCCAGACTGCAGGCTGCGGCGTGGAGCGACCCGCTCTGATCTGCATGGAAACGTTTGAAAGCTGAAGCCATTGTCACGTCTTGGCAGTCCTGCATGTAAACACACATGTGGCACATGCACAGAGCCCCCCCACTCTAAACACCTGAGTCAGCGAGACTCCATTAAAAAAGGCAAACAAACACGGTGGATCCTGATTGGTCGCTCGTGTAAATAAATCCGTCCCGTTAGCGGACGGGAGGCTGTTTTCCTGCGCTCTGTTTAGTGTTGCTCTTTCTGTGGTGAGATCTGGTTTAAGTCAAGCAGGAGGCCCGGCCTCACACTCATCATAAGAACGGACACCCCCACAGACCTGCTGCATGCTGCAGGAATGCACGTGGAAGCAGCGTGACCACGCCCACTCCGTAGAACCTCAGGTTAGACGTTCTAAAGAGGAAGCGCTGACACTCACCTCTTCCTCCCTACGAAGCTGCTCAGGAGCTTTTAGCCATTTGTCTGCTGTAATTTTGTGAAGTTGTTTCAGATCAGATCAAACACTAGCGCTTATATAAAGATCTGTTCTTTTTGTCAAGAATAGCGTTTTTAAAATGATTTTTCACCCTATCACTGCTCCTGAAGCAGCATGTTATCCAGCATGTGGCATGTTATAGCTTCATCACTTTCTTTTCAGGTATTTAGCTGTTTACTCTTTGGGTTTGGTCACTTGCAGTTCCTCAAATGACCACAGGAGGCTCTCAAACAAATACATGAGAGGCCGGTGGCTGAACAATCTCTGTGATACGGAAAGATAACGTTTTTCTGTTTCCAGATTCCAGCAGAGAACTGAAGGATGAAAACATTGTGGGTGGTCCGGTCCGTGGGGGTCGTGGAGGAGCAAATCCAGGGGGGCTCATGTGTGTCGGTCCTTGAGGCTCGTACCATCACCTCAAGGGACGTCATGATAACGGAACGCACCTCCGTCGTGCGTGTGGTAAGTGTTTTGTGAAGTATTCATAAGGATGGGGGAAGTTCCACACGCTCATGACGTACAGGTGAGGCTGTCGTACGGCGTCCTTCCTGACCACAAATGCTGCACGCACGTGGTGTGCACGTGATCCGTGAGCACAGGTCGTCCACTCTGATTGTCTCATTTCTGACAGTCAGGCTGCAGCGAGGAGTGTGCACGTGTCACAGGACCATCAGGAACAGCTCCTGCATCCCCCCATCGCCCCCCTTCCTCACCCGACGTGATGGACGTAAGCTTCCATAAAACGATCATGTTCCGTCTGCAGCTCTGACTTTGGAGCCCAACAGAACCTGCAGGTCGGTCTGAGCGGCAGATACAAGCTGGTTTCCATTCATGACAGAGGTCAGCCAAGTCTCTGACCTTTCAGGGTGAAATATCGCACAAGGCCGCTCAATAATCTGGAAATCTTGGGGATAAGAGCACATGTGTACTTTTGGCTGAGCAGAGGTGCGTGTCACTGCAGCGCACACGCACATGTGGAACAGAATCCGGCAGGATAACGTGAGCAGAATCCAGACCTGAGACCACCCGTTGTGCAGACAGGAAGTCAAATAGGATCTACTGAGAAATCAGCTGTTTCTCCTGAGTGGGGGGTGACATGGGTCCGTGTCTCTAATCCCAGCTGGTGACCGGCAGAACGCTCCACCAAAGACACCAGCGGCTCCTGGGGGGTCACGGAGCAAACATCTGCTCCTGGGACGGCGCTGCTGTGGGAGGGGCCATCACCAGAAGCCTGCAGTGATGCCAGAAGACGTTTCCTCTGAACATTCAGTTTGTTTTCTAAATGAAGAAGCAAAAGGGAACAAATAAGAAACAAATGTTTGTTTGTCTGCTGGACTTTCAGAGGGAGAAACGTTCTGACTCACTGCCGGTTAACCTCCTGCTGCAGCTAGTTTGACTGAAAGAACCCGGTTCTGTTCAGCCCAGACATGGAAAGCAGACGTCAGTGTTGACACGCGGCAAACACCGCCTGGATGCTCACAGCTCTGAAACTGGAGCTGTGCGTAATGATAGATAATCACTGAGTTAACATGCGTGAGTCCATGATTCAGGCCGTGGAAGATGGCGATGGAACCCAGACCCAGGTGGAGACGACGTGCACACACGCCACAGATATGTATGTAGGACTGCAGAAATGCATGTGCAGCTATTCTTACATCCACCATAATGGCTGGAACAAACGCGTCGTGTTTGTTTGACCTTCAACCTTTCCACAGATCCCGGCCTCCTCTTCCAGTAACTCTCCCCTTCTCCTTCCAGTAACGGCTTCTTTGTGGGTTCAAACCACAGAACGCCGCGTGACGGAAGCCGCTGAGGTGGAATCCAACCTGACATGTGAAAGTGTAACGGTGATTCACACGCTGGATCCATTATCGCCGCGGAGGAACGGTTTGATGGAAAACTGTCAAAACAAAAGCCCAGATCCCAGAATATTCCACTTCTGGCTGAAGCGCAGCCGCCGAGCTGTGGTGTGACCTCAGAGGCCGGGTCATTAGCGAGCGGCGCGGCCATTGGCCGGTTGCGGTAACAGCGGAGGTTTGTGGCTCCTGCCTAATCTCGGGGGAGGGCTTGTAACGGTGCAGAACAACAATAGGGCCCATGCTGTGTTTAGTCTGCGTCTGCGGGGGCTTACAGCAGATTCTGCACTTTGAAACCAGACCCGCTTTCCTACCAAAGACTTTAAGACTCTGCCAGCCAGCTTATTGCATCTTAGTTGACTTTTCATCTGTTTCCAAGACCCACCAAACACGCCACCACACCGTCAGACCCAAACCAGAGGCAGATTCACGGCTCGCTCATCTCATGTTTGGAGGCTGAAGGGGGCGCCGGTGAGACTGTTTTAGACCAATGAGGAGGTTCTGGCAGAGGTGCGCTGCACACCTTACCCTTATCTACAGGATGGTCCTGGTCAGGAAGTTCTCTGGACCAGAACCACATGGATCCACATGCCAGGCTGCTTTTAGAAAGAAGCATTTTGGGAAACATTCAGTTCAAACGTTTACCAAGAAGACTGGAAGAAAAGTCGATCAAGGAGTGAGAGATTCATGAGAAGTTATCACAGATTGATGTTTCTCCCTTTGCTCACAAAGATTAAACTCTTTAAGGAATCAGAATTTTAGATTTATATCGGTTTTTGAGTTTCCAGCCCGCTGGGTTTGAACATTTGTCTGTCAGAGTGAGCACAAACACCCCCGCGGGTTTGTTGCAGCCAGCATGCGCAGTCGACATGCGCAGCCAGCATGCCCAGCCGGCATGCGCAGCCGCCATGCGCAGCCACCATCACCATGCGCAGCCACCATCGCCATGTGCAGCCGCCATCGACATGCGCAGCCGCCATGCGCAGCCAGTCTGCTGAGGTTCACAGGGACCGTTTGACCGGAGAACCAGCCTCGTTCCGGTTATGAGCAGTGCCTGTGGTGGGCTGCCCCCCCCCTTCCTCTGCCATAGAAATCCACAGCACAGAAGCGGTCAGGTGTGGAGTCAGTCGTTCTGGTTTTCTGCAACTTTGCTCAGAGTCTCAGGGGAAACCAAACAAACGGCTCTGCAGGCCACCGTAACCCTCTGAACCTTTAGCTGGTCCTTAATGTTAAATAAGAAACCGGTTTAGAAATGGGAACTGGATCCAGCGTGAAACCAGAATCGATCAAAATGATCCTGTAGAGACGGTCACACAGGGCGCCACGGCCGATGAAGTCACAACAATGGGCGCTGGCGTGCTGAGTCTCCGTTTGCGGCAGCAGCAGCTCTTTGTCTCAACATCTGCCCCCAGTTTACGGTGACCTCTGCTGACCTCATTTTCCAACCTGCACAGCAGTCGGGCCAGAACCAGAACCCCAACAAGCAGAGAACAGGGAGAGAAGTGAGGCGGAGGCAGAGGCTGGACATCCAGGTTGGATTGTAACTTCATCTGAGGCATGACTCAGCATTTTGTCTGCGTTCACGGAGCGTCATTGTTCTGCAGACTTCTGTTTAAATTTTACATTTCACTGGATATGATTGTTCATGAAAAAGTCTTTTCCTTCAGTGAAAATCTAAAACGTTGGGACTTTAAGCTGGAACGTCTCCTTTCCTTTTCTGTCAAATATCAGCTACACATTTGAAAGAAAACACGGCCGTGTGAGCAGCAGGTAGAGGGAAGAGGTTGGGATTGTTCCCACATTCCTGTTTGAATGAAAAGCAGCTTCCATCCTTTTCCTGCTTCATGAGGCTTCATGAGGCTTCGTGAGGCTTCGTGATGCTTCGTGATGCCTCCACCCTGTTGGGGTGTCAGTAGAACAGGAGGACACAGAGGTTCCAGGAAAACGTCAAACTTTCTTACCATTTGAGTTTGGGTGATAGTTAAACCTTTGAAGTTGGGTTTAGCCGTGACAAAATGGTGTTTTTTCCAACATTTCCTTTTCTTTTTGCTTTAGCTGAACGTTTCTGCTCCAGAATTGTTGGTCTGAATGTGAGAACAACAAACAGCTTCACATCATTTCAGTATTCATGTCGAACCAAACCAGAGCTTTTCATGCAGTCATGCTCACAAATCAACCGTGTCGCAGAACCACTGAGTCCCTCGCCAAACGCTAACAGCCACACACTTTAAACCTCCGTAGATGCCATCAATCAAAAGTCTTTTGCAGGAGAATCCAGTAAAATCATGGAAGTCTCTTTCTTTGACCCGACTTTGCTGCAGCGTTCTTTATCCAGTTTGGTGAACACGTCAAAAATCACACGTTTCCTGATCTCACGGAGGACACGCCCACATCTATAAGGTCAATGCTTGAAGGGTCCAGAATGGAGAACCGGTCCATGTGGAAGAACCAGAACAGCAAAACACAATGAGAATCCAACTTCAAACATTTTTAGAATAGTTCCAACCCTTGTGAATTCTGTAATCAGGGGGGCCTAAATCCAGGCCTGGGGGGCCAGCTTCCTGCCTTATCTGTTGCTGATCACCTGGATCAGGTGTGTCAATAAGGTTGCAGGATGGTTGGAGAACATCTTGGGCGCCGCTGCTGCTTAGTAACAGTTCAGTAACAGAAACGCTTGGCTGATGTCTAAGCTCCTCCTCCATCTGTGGCGGAGACGAGCTGCTCGACGTGGTCAAACCTGCGTCGTCAGGTAGCGTCTGCAGGGGTGGGGGCGGGTGTCTCATTACCTGCTGGTGCAGCCTAATGGGGCTTTATGTCCAGAGGACGGCGTCCCACAGGACACATTAGGCTGCAGATCTCTGTGTTTCAGGAACAAAGCTGTCCATTCAAATACCAGATTGCTCCAATTTAGTGGTTAGTTTTACGGCTCCGTCGACACAGGAGGGATGTCTGAGTTAGTTTGTCAGAAATGACTCTGAAAGTCATAAACTACATCAGTGAAAATGAAAAAGAAACATAAACATCTCCATCTTTGCAAACATGTTCCTTCATCCAAACACTTCAGTGTTTAAAAAAAAACAACTCAAAAGCTCAAAATGTGAAAATTGTGATCGATATGTCAATATGATCAATGTTTTGACGATGTGGTCCAAAAATGTGACTATGGTGTTTCCGTCACCATGGCAACAAGCAGCATTTTCAAAGTCTGACCTGTGTTCAGAGCGTCCTCAGAGGTTGTTCATTAGGATGCTGTTCCTGCAGAGCAGCAGGACTTCATCAGAAAATCACCTCTGCGTTGTGGGCTGCTGGTAAAAAGTGAGCCTGTCTCCACTTCCAGCCAGTCTCCCCCGCTAGCTTACAGCCCTCATAAGCTAACATCAGTGAACATTACCCATCCGTCCAGTTCTGATCCAGACTCCAGCTCAGACCAGGAAAACAAAGACCTTCATGGATCTGTTGGTCTGCAGGTGGATGATCAGAAAGGAGCAGATCAGGGACACTTGGCCCCGCCCAGAGTGTTTTCTACGTCACAAATACGATGGTTTTCATTCTTTCATCTGCTCGTGATTCACAATATGAATAAAGAAATACTCAGAGCTGCAGTTGTAATCCTAATTTTCTTCATAAAGGTCCGTTATTATGAGAAAAATGCCTCAGGAACACGATAAAAACACAAAAACACCATTTTCATTGGAGCACGTCTTTACTTAGTGATCTGATCTGAAAGAGACCGTCAAAAACATCACTCCAAACTCTCCCTTTAGGATTAACTCTGACTCACAAATCAGATTGTTTGGTCGTGGGTCACAAACACACACGCTTCACATGCTGAGATCGCAGTTCAGCAAACACAGAAGACGCAGTTGTAGCTCGGATGTAGTTTCTTCAACCGTCAGCCTGTAGGAGACGTTCATCCAGCAGCTCCAGACGCGTCGGCGTCCTCTACTGCTCTCCTCTCACTATATGGAACACATATAGACGTCGGTCCATGTGGAGCTTTTCTTCTGTTGTCTTTCTGGACTTCAGATCTAAAGAGGAAATGTGGTTCAAACAGGAAGTGGCAGGAAGAGGTCAGAGGTCACGCTTGTTTGTGTGTTGAAGAAACTTCACCAGTTCATGTGGAGATGATCCTAAACTACTACAGTAGCAGCACTGTGGACTGGAGGAGCAGCACGGCCTGCTGAGAGGAGGGGTCTGTTCACGGGTCTATGCATGTGGGTGTTTACACATGTGTGTATACACACACATGCACATATGCACATATGCACATATGTGTGTGTCTATACATGTGTGTGTATGTCCATATATATATGTGTGTGTGCATGTATCTGTGTGAGTGAAATTGTCTGTGCTGCATGTAGGGCTGTGTGTGCGTTTGTGTGTGTGTGTTTGTGTGGTGGAGGAACAGTCCATATAAGGAGGTTCTTGACCTCTTCACCTTTGGGTTTCTGGAGGAACCGGCAGAACCTTTCGGGTTCCTCTGCATCTTCACGGTTGGTTCAGTTGGAGGTTTGTGTTTTGGGTCAAACTGTGAAAACGTCCAAATGATCCACCTGTAAACACGGTGTGGAGAGTCTTCCAGAGACTTTGGCTTCTCTTCAGGTGGAATGTGGTGAATTTGATTTTGGCTGCAACCGTCCTTGATTGCCCCCTCCTCCAAATCCAGAACCATTAACCTGCCAGCATCTCCTGACCCTGGTTTGAGCGCTCCTACACATTTGGCGAGGCTGGACCCGAGTCGTGGCGGCGTTCCCGTCAGCGGGCCACATGGTGGAGATGTGCCATCAGAAATCTCCATCTGCTTTGAATCCCAGAGGAGAAGCTGCAGGCCAGCCAGACTATTAGACTCCAAATACCCTGCAGCCCCCTCCCCCTCCAACCCCCCCACATGAGTCAAAGAGCCTTTCTTCCTTGCAGCTGACGGCAGGAGCCTGAGGAGGCTCCGCCCACATTATCCCAGCAGCCTTGTTGCATTACTGCATCCACTGATGACACCAGCGCCACACCTGATCATCAGGTGAGACACAGCGCCACCCGTGAAAACCGGCTAATGTGACACCAAAGCCGGGAGAAGGACCACCGCAGCTCAGGATGGAGGATCTGCCGGCAGAGGATTTCAGAGGAACCTCCACCTCTCTGCAGACGGAACACCTGGAAACAGCTGTTTGCAAATGTTTTCAGGAACTCCTCTTTTTCCTGGTTCTGTGTTGTGTGTCTGCGTTGTGTGTCTGCGTTGTGTGTCTGCGTTGTGTCACGCTACACTTCCACCTCACACACACTGAACGTCCAAAGCGTCATCGACGAGCCCCACCGGCGACCCTCCCGGACGAGCCGGCCTCTGTCCCTGTGCCTATGAGGGCTCCCCCCCCGTAGCCCCCTCCTCCCAGCTTTGCTGAAGCAGCAGGATGGACCTGCAGCCTGGAGTCAAACGCTCAGCTCAGCTGTAGGTCCACTTTACACTGAAGCAATCATCTACAGAAGCCCGGTAGAGACATTTCACTAGAACATTTGTAAAGACCACGTTAGATCTGTCAGGGGATCCGGGTTCTTCCACGTCACAAACGTCCAAACGCTCCAGCCACTCAGCAGAGGAGGAGGAAGAGGCGTCTCCTCCTCAACCCTTGTTCTATCCTAGCCACTTTACCATTGGGAGTTGGGTCATCTAGACCCACTAGACAGTGCTCTGAACCTTTTTTCTTCAATGATTTGTGATCTTCACTGGTGTCCATGGATTACATGAAATCTTTCCACCTTTATCCACCTTTGTCATGGTAGGGAGAACACCTCAATGGAAGGGGGGGGGGTCATCTAAGATAGCACAAGGGTGAAGGCTGTTTAAAAAAAAAACAACATTATTGAGCCAATTCTGATGGTTAATGTGTAGATTCTCGTTCATTCAAGTAGCTTCCATTAACATCCAGAAACCTGACTTATCTTTTCTTTTTGAAGACATAATGTCATGACTTGCAAGGCTAGGCAGACCCAGACGCTGAAACCCGGAAGGACGACAGAAGGTGAGTAAGGATAGGTAAGAGTTTATTTTGCTCCGCTGATGGGTGATGTTCCGGTACGGCAGGGAGGTGGCGTGGCTGGAGAGGGTCCGTGGATCCGGGGCGAGACCTGAGGATCGGCGATGGCTCGAGACGAGGCTGGAGGTCCGGCTAAGGCTCGTGAGGCGGCTTGGCGTTCGGCGAGATTCCCCAGTGAGGCAGGTAACTCCCGATGGGCGTCTGCTTGGCGAGTCCAGATTTGCGTGTCCACTCGTGGCATGAGATTCCATTAGAGGCAACGAACTCGCGTTGAATACTGGTCCTGGAGCTCCTTATGAAGGTCTGGCAGGCTGATGAATTGAGTGGCGGCAGCTGAGGTGAATTAGGCCAAGCAGAGAGGGGAGGGGGGAGGAACCTGACAGAGGCACCATGACAGTACCCCCCCCTCGACGACCGCCTCCAGGCGGTCCAGGGCGGCGATCAGGATGGGCCCGGAAGAAATCCTTGATGAGGGACGGGTCCAGGATGAGAGAGCGCGAGATCCAAGACCGCTCCTCAGGACCGTAACCCTCCCAGTCAACCAGGAACTGGTGCCCGCGACCCCGACGCCGGACGTCCAGAATCCGGCTAACCGTGAAGGCGGGGGCGCCGTCGATGACCCGGGCGGGTGGTGGGGAAGCGGACGGCGGGCACAGAGGACTGTCCTGAACAGGTTTGATTTGGGAGATGTGAAACGAGGGGTGTACCTTGAGAGCTCGTGGCAAACGAAGTCGGACACAGGTAGGATTAATGATCCTGTCAATGACGTAGGGTCCGATGTACCGTGGAGCCAGTTTCCGGGAGGTGGCTTGGATGGGAATGTTGCGAGCGGAGAGCTATACCCTCTGACCAGGCTGGTAAGTGGGCCCCACCACCCTGTGTCGATTGGCAATGCGGCAGTTGCTCCCCTTGGTGCGGAGGAGAGCAGCTGTGGTCTGTTGCCAGATGCGTTGGCAACGCCGGAGATGTTCCTGGACAGACGGCACCGCCAAATCGAGTTCCTGGGACGGAAACAGAGGTGGTGAGTACCCGAGGGCGGCTTCGAACGGAGACACCCCAGTAGCGGAGGACGAGTGTGTATTGTGGGCATACTCAATCCATACTAAATACTGGGACCAGTCCTTGTCGTTCTGTGCCGCCAGGCAACGCAAAGCTGCCTCCAGTTCCTGGTTGGCCCTCTCCGCTTGACCATTGGACTGGGGGTGATATCCAGAAGTGAGGCTGACCGTGGCCCCCAAGGCGGAGCAGAAGGCCTTCCAAACCTGAGAGACGAACTGAGGGCCACGGTCAGAAACAATGTCCAGGGGAATGCCGTGATGCCGGAACACCTGATGAACCAGGACTTGAGCAGTTTCGGTGGCTGTGGGCAACTGGGCAAGGGGAATGAAATGAGCCATCTTGGAAAACCGATCAATGACAGTGAGGATGACGGAATTACCCTGAGAAGGGGGCAAACCGGTGACAAAGTCCAAGGCAATGTGTGACCAGGGACGGCTGGGGGTAGGCAATGGTTGAAGTAGTCCTGCCGGTGCAGAATTGGATGACTTAGAGCGGGCGCAGGTGGTACAGGCAGCCACAAACTCTCGAACATCCTTGTCCATAGAAGGCCAGAAAAACCTTCGACGGAGGAGATTGAGGGTTCTCTGGACGCCGCCGTGGCAGGACACCCGAGAGGTGTGTCCCCAGGAAATTACTTCCGACCTGAGAGAGGTAGGGACATACAGAGTGCCATCAGGGCAGGGGGCATGATCGGGTTCCTCACCTTGGGCCTGGATGACACGGTTTTCGATGTCCCAGGTAAGGGCGCCCACGATACAGGTGGAAGGGACGATGGTGGCTGTGGACTTGTCCGAGGAGCTATATTTGCGGGAAAGAGCATCGGGCTTGACATTCCGGCTACCGGGTCTATAGGTTATGGTGAAATGAAAGCGATCAAAAAATAAGCACCAACGAGCCTGTCGAGAGTTAAGCCTCTTAGCCGTCCTCAGGTATGCCAGGTTCTTGTGGTCCGTCCAGACGACGAAAGGGTGTTCAGCCCCCTCCAGCCAGTGCCTCCATTCCTCCAATGCTAACTTGATGGCCAGCAGCTCCCGGTTTCCCACATCATAATTTTGCTCTGCTGGTGATAATTTTCTAGAAAAGAAGGCACAAGGCTTGAGCTTACCGGTGTGTTGCTCTTTCTGGGACAAGACCGCTCCGACCCCTGAGTCCGAGGCATCCACTTCCACGATGAACTGGCGAGAAGGGTCGGGTTGAATCAGGATAGGAGCTGTGACGAAGAGCCCCTTGAGCCGATCAAAAGCCTGTTGAGCTTCCTGGGTCCATTGAAAACTTTGAGTGGTGGAAGTGAGGCGTGTAAGGGGTGCTGCAATACTGCTATAATTCCTAATGAATCGCCTGTAAAAATTGGCAAAACCAAGGAATTGTTGGAGTTTTTTCCGGCTGTTTGGGGGTTCCCAATTGGAAACAGCTTCGATCTTTGAAGGATCGGGTCGAATTCGTCCCGCCTCTATGATGTATCCCAGAAACTGTACATGGTCGACGTGAAATTCACATTTCTCTGACTTGACATAGAGTCGATTCTCCAGGAGTCTGGTGAGAACCTGGCGGACGTGTTGTTCGTGTTGGGTCTGATTATTAGAATAGATGAGGATGTCGTCAAGATAAACAAAAACAAACCGGTTCAGAAAATCACGAAGGACGTCGTTAACTAGTCTCTGGAAGACAGCGGGGGCATTAGTCAGCCCAAAGGGCATGACCAGATATTCATAATGACCTAGTGGAGTGTTGAATGCCGTCTTCCACTCGTCTCCCTCCTTAACACGGACCAGGTGATAAGCGTTGCGTAAATCCAGCTTGGTGAAGACACGAGCTTCCTGAACAGAGTCAAAAACAGATGAAATAAGAGGTAGAGCGTACTTATCTTTTATGGTGATTTGGTTGAGTTCCCGATAATCGATACAGGGGCGTAGTGTCTTATCTTTTTTCTCCACAAAGAAGAAACCAGCAGCCACAGGGGATGACGAGGGGCGTATATGACCCAGGGATAGTGCCTCCTGGATGTAGCTCTCCATAGCGAGTCTTTCGGGTCCGGAGAGGTTGAATAGTCGCCCCTTAGGGAGGGTGGAGCCAGGTTGTAATTTTATTTCGCAATCATAAGGGCGATGGGAAGGAAGAGCGCAGGCTTTAGTTTTGCTGAAAACGTCCTGTAGATCGTGATAACAGGTAGGGATATTTTCCAAATTGACAGCAGTATGATTTTCAGGGGACTGCCGATAAGTGGCGGGTATAGCGGAAGAAAGGCAATTAGCCAAACAATATGCGCTCCAATTGGTGATTTGTCCAAGGCTCCAATTAAACTGTGGGTTGTGAAGCTTTAACCAGGAAAACCCCAGGATAATCGGGGTGTGTTTGGAACGTGTGATGAAGAATTGGAGGGTTTCTCTGTGATTACCGGAAGTGAGTAGCTGGACGGGTTTGGTGCGGTGTGTAATCCGAGAAAGGTGCTGACCTCCCAAGCCGGAGGCCTCAACAGGGTTATCCAAAGGTTCTGTGGGGATACGTAGTTTAGTGACGAGATCCAAATCAATCAGGCTTTGTTCGGCACCGGAGTCTATGAGGGCCTTGGTGCTATGGACTTCTGTTTTGGTACAAAGTTTAACAGGAATGTAGAGGAAATTAGGAGTAGTAAGAATGGTGGAACATTCCCCAAGCGACTTGTCACTAGGGGGGGAAATCAGGAGTTTACGTCGCGGGCATTTAGAAACTAAATGTCCCAGAGCACCGCAGTAGTAGCATGAACCTTCTTCTTGACGCCGTTTTCGCTCCCCCGCCGACAGTTTAGAATGTCCAACCTGCATCGGTTCCTCCGAAGTGAAATGATCTGCTTTGGTTGGTGACTGGCGCGGAATAACAGAAAAATAAGGTTGGCTAGTGGATATGTGTTGATTACTCTGGCGATCGTTATGCCGTTCACGAAGCCGGGAATCAGACCTGAGAGCTGCAGAAACAAGCTCTTCGAACGAGTTAGCATCTGGTTGGGTGCATAGATGATCCTTAATGGATTCGTTTAGAGACTGGTAGAATATTCCTTTTAATGCTATATCTGGCCAGCCTGCTTCAACTGCCAGGACACGAAAATCTATAACGTGGTCACTTACTGACCGACCATGCTGTTTTAAATTTAACAGGCGTCTGGTGGCTTCCTCTTGCTTGCGAGGCTGATCAAAAATTAGGCGAAATTCATGAATAAAATGTTCATAACTAAGGTGAGTAATGGGATTAGCTGATATAAAGGCTTGAGCCCATTGTAGGGCTTTATTTCTGAGTGAGTTGATGATGAGAGTGATTTTACTGTGGTCCGTGTGATAATACCTGGGAGCATGTTGAAAAATGAGCTGACACTGTAATAGGAAGCCGCCACAGGCTTTGACGTCACCCGAAAACGGCTCAGGTTGGAGCCGGAAGTTTTCCGTAGCATGGGTGGGATCGGAAGCGGAAGTGTAGCTGTTGCCGGAAGATGGAAGGTGAGTACCTGTAGCAGAGTTAGCATATTGTCCGGTTAAATCAATTAGAGCTTGCGTCATACCGTCTAAACGGCGGAATAAGTCCTGCTGAGCCGACGCCATTTGAGTGAGGGTGTTAGCTTGATGTCCTAGCATAATCCCTTGCTGAGTTACGGCGAGGCGAAGTTCCTCCGGGTCAGCTGGGTCGGGGTTCTGGCGAGTTCGTTCTGTCATGACTTGCAAGGCTAGGCAGACCCAGACGCTGAAACCCGGAAGGACGACAGAAGGTGAGTAAGGATAGGTAAGAGTTTATTTTGCTCCGCTGATGGGTGATGTTCCGGTACGGCAGGGAGGTGGCGTGGCTGGAGAGGGTCCGTGGATCCGGGGCGAGACCTGAGGATCGGCGATGGCTCGAGACGAGGCTGGAGGTCCGGCTAAGGCTCGTGAGGCGGCTTGGCGTTCGGCGAGATTCCCCAGTGAGGCAGGTAACTCCCGATGGGCGTCTGCTTGGCGAGTCCAGATTTGCGTGTCCACTCGTGGCATGAGATTCCATTAGAGGCAACGAACTCGCGTTGAATACTGGTCCTGGAGCTCCTTATGAAGGTCTGGCAGGCTGATGAATTGAGTGGCGGCAGCTGAGGTGAATTAGGCCAAGCAGAGAGGGGAGGGGGGAGGAACCTGACAGAGGCACCATGACACATAAACCTTTATTTCAACTGTCATGCACGTTCTCTCCCTGCGGTCATGCTGCAGGTCGTAGAGACACTTCAACAACACGTACGGCTGAGTTAGGGTTAAGCAGAAGAGATGCAGGCGTGACGGATGGATTTTTTTTCTTTAATACGTTTCGGTTAGTATGTTGATTTTAAAACAGACCTTTTGTTTTTTTTTTCTCATTTTAGAGACAATTGCAGCGATAGATTGATGCCCCTCAGGGAAGAACGTTTTCCAGAAGGTCTTGACTTTCTCCAGCATCCCTTCATCGGAGCTTCAGGCTGTTCCTTCTCTCTGTGTTCCATCACAGAAGTTTCAGCATCATCCAGTAGGTGGCAGTGTGCCATCTGTCTTTGGTTTACCGTCCACCAACGACTGAAAGAAGAAGAGCTTGCGCGTATTTTAGGTTTTTAACAATGAGACAGACCATAATAGCGTTTTTCCACAGAAACCCCAAAACACTCCAGACGGAACAGAACTGGTGTCGGCTTCTAGGGAATTCCAGACGTTTCTGCGGCTCGTCTAACAGGAAGTCCACGTGGCGTCTTCGTGAGAGTCACATGACCTACCGCTGCTGGGATCTCCTGTTCTCCCATAATTCTCAATAAACCCAAAACCCGCTCTGGATGTCCCAAAGACAGGTTTGACAGGTTTAGGTAGCAAACATTTACAGCTCATGGGAGGACAAGCATGCTGCAGTGTGTTTACAATCATTCAGTTATTTATCAGAAAACATCAGTTTTGAAATAAAGACATCTGAGTTTAAACTATTTTCACGTCTGTAATCTGATTGGTTTACTTGCTTTGGCATGAACTTCTGCTTCTCAGATTTAGGTTTCCTTCGTTTTGCCGTTTAAACCCATCAAGCTATCAGATGGATTATTAACCAATCAGAAAGGCCGTCTCTGCACCCCCCTCTCCCTCTATTTATGACACAAACTGTGAGAATCCATGAGACTGCTGTCAAAGGTAATCATGTTTCTGAGCCTTTTCTTTCTCACAAACGTATTAAGGACTCATTTTGTAATCAGTCACCACAACGGCAGCTTGGAGAATTATCTTTCTATTTTTTTCCACATTATGCTCATTACGTTTTATTTTCACGGTCTACTGGAAGAGATTGAAAACTTTGACTGAATGGGGAAATTCCAAAATGTCTAGTTCTGGTGTTTCGTTCCCAATCTTCTGTCTGATAAGATCAGGATTTGGCTCCAGTCTGAGAATAACTAAGTGTTGTAATCAGCTGATCCCCACTGGACATCCATCAGATAGCTAAGACCGTCAATGTAGACGTCTGCTGGACAACACCTCCACCGTTTATTCTCCCTTTATCGAGTTCTGCATTTCCAGGTCTCCTACACTTCGACTTGTCGTCTAATCTCTGGATCTTTGTTAACGTCTATTTCAGTACTTTTATAAACTTGTACTAGCTCTAAAATAAACTCTGTGATTTCATGAGTTTTTTTCGTGTTTTTGACGACTGATCACTAAATTCTACAATTCCACTGAAGTCCTCATGGAGTTTAACCCTTGTTCTATCCTAGACACTTTAACATTGGGAGTGGGGTCATCTAGACCCACTAGACAGTGCTCTGAATCTTTTTTCTTCAATGATTTGTGATCTTCACTGGTGTCCATGGATTACATGAAATCTTTCCACCTTTATCCACCTTTGTCATGGTATTTACACCTTTGTCATGTATTGTCCCTCTTTTCCTCTCCCCTCCTGGGGAGTGGGAGTGCTGCCAGACTCCAGTTGGCTCATCCGTGCTCCAGTTCCTGACCGTTTACCTCGCCTTTGCTCCTGCTCCTACACCTGGCTGTGGATCCTGTCTCCGGCTCGACTCGCGCCTTTGACTGTCCCGATAACCACGGCTGGATGAAGCTCGTCTGCTGGACTTTTATATATGTAGTTGTAGATTTAGATAAGTTAATTCTTCTCTAAGATTTCTGGTAAATCGCCTGTCCGTCCTGGGGGAGGATCCCTCCTTCATGTGGGCACCCCTGAGGTTTCTTCGTTTTTTCCGGAATCCGGTTTTTTTGGGAGTTTTTCCTTACCGCGAAGGGGGGTCTAAGGGCAGGGATGCCAGTATAGCTTAGTCAGTTTGTTAGTTCATTTTAGTATTTTTCTATTGAACTCTTTGTATTCGTGATCCTTTTGATTTCATGTTTTACTTCGAAGCCCATCGAGACGACTGTTGTTGTGATTTTGGGCTATACAAATAAAATTGAATTGAATTGAATTGAATAGGGGGAACACCTCAATGGAAGGGGGGGGTCATAGGATAGCACAAGGGTTAAAGTTCTCAGAAATGTCCATCAGGTCACAATCTGACCTGCAACTTCCTGTGTGAATAGCATCTTCATTCAGAAGGATCAGAAGGTCTTCATCGGGACGTTTTCAACCCTCAAATCCTCTAAAGTCAGGTGCAGACAGAAACAGGAACAGGAGGCGGCAAAACCCCATTTCTGTGCTGAAACACTGAAACGTCACTTTCACCGAACTGCTTTTGGACGCTGTCAGATCCTCCTTTAGCGCGGTGGATCCTGTTGTTTGTGTTGTCATGGTAACGGTCCTCCAGTTTTGAAAGTACCACTGTTAATGCACCTTCTATTTGATTCTTTATGCTGCTTGACATGATGACATCATTATCTGTGATGATAAAGCGGCTAAACGGCGATCTGTTTTAGATCTGCATAAATCCATGTCTATAGGAAGCAGAATGCATAACCAGCAGTAAGGTGGAAAACGCCATGACTGGGCGTTTTAACAGACGTGTCCGTGTCCACTGAGTTTAGTTTTCCAGTCCAAAAGAAATCAAAGTACAAAATCGTTACTTGAAAACATGTTTTTACCAAATATTTGCATCTTTTCGTGTCCCACTGAGTGTTTCTGTTTAAAATAGATGGAAAAACAGAATCAATAATTGATTCTTTCCAGGTTTAAAAGAGTAAAAGTGTGAAATCCTAATTTAGCCTTCTTTGACTAAGACATGTAAAGATCATCTGACTTCCTGCTGGCGTGGCGGCTTGAATTATTACCAAAATCCTGAACCTTCAGCTGAATTTAGGAGAAAAATCTAAATATTCACATTTTTCTTCTTCTTTTGAATCTGTCACAATTTAGTTTCACAGGTTTTCATCTAATTAGATTTTGGAAAATGTTTGACTTGAGAATTGTGGTTGACTTTTGGAAAAAGTTTGTTTAATTTTAGGGAAACGTGGAGTTCAGGTCAGAAACAGCAAAGTCCTGACTGCTATACTTTTACCATGTTATTAAAATGTGTTTTGGATGCAACTCGACCCCCCAGCAATCTCCTGTGTGAATCCATTTGGATTCTGTAAACAACAGCGTAGTGTCACATATTAAATATTTACTGCATTTTTAAAACCGCTTGGGCTACCGGCAGCTTTTTATTAATTAGTGGATGTTTAAAGCAAAAGAAAGTTCTTTTATTTGTCCTTTAGTGTCTGAATACCTTCTAGCCTGGTAAGCGACTTAGTTAATGTGCGTTTTGGATCGAGTTCTTCTACGAAAAAGGATCATGGATTCTAAAACTCACATTAAAACTCTGCCAAAAAATACCTCATTTAAGTGAAAATATTTGAGATGGCAAATGAGTTTTCCTTGGATGGATGTCGACTGACCGTCATAGCAGAGCAGATTTTAATTTGCAGAGATTTCCTCACATAAACCAGCATGACTAATTACCAAGTGTAAAAAAATCCAATATTTAGCTGAGATTAACAGGTTCCTTGTTTCAGGATATCAGTTCTCCATGTAGATCCTTATCCTGATGGAGTTCTGAAGCCTCGGCTGGTGTCACCCGGGTTCAGGTCTCTGCAGATCCAGCTTCTGATGACGACAGGAGTCCACGTCCTCCACCAACTCCTTCATGCTTTTGTAACTTTACAGCTCAGAATCCCATTGACATGCATGAGGTGATCTGAGCCTGTAGCAATCTCAGGTTAGGGATTAGTCAATGTAGAAATCGTTTGTTGATAATGTTGGAAATGTTCTCTTTGGAAGATGTTACACGAGAGAAAAGCAGACGCTGTGTCTCAACTGGAGGACGGAGAACCTTCAGAGACGTTTTGCTGCTCAGACTGAGTGAAGAACGCCAAATGAACCGCAGTTAAGAGAACACAAACAGGTAGACATCATTTTAATATTTTCATTTAATCCCATTAGGTTCTACTGAAGATTTCATTTTAAGAAAACAGAAAATTCAAAGCTCTTCAAAAAACGCACATAAAAGCAAAACATCAAAGGTTAAAAGAGGTCAAAGTAAATTAAGGGAAAGCAAAATGTTGAAGGCCAAACAGGAAGTGGCGCCAAGAAGCCAAAATCCCATGGACCTCTACAGAGAAATAAACAGCTGGCACTCAGTCGTTCTATGACCATTCTTGAGCTGATACTTTTTTTAACATCTTCTTGATAATCCTAATTTTTTGACATTTTTTCTTCAGTTCAAGTTATTTAAATTATAAAACTGACCAATCAGAGGCCTCAATAAAAGTAAGTGCAGCCTGCTGGCTCCCATGTCCAACGATCAACGTTGGATTTGGTGAAGCTCGCTAGCCCACTGGCTGGCTCAAATCAAATCAAATCAAATCAAATCAAATCAAATCAAATCAAATCAAATCAAATTTGATTTTTCACTTTTTCACTTCTTATATAAAAGTATAACACAAAGTGCTTAGCAGCAAAAGACAACTTGAACCAATCACTGCTTACTGATGTCGTCTGGCTCCAATATGGCGGCATCCACATCGTGACAAAATGGTTGATTTGGCTTAATTTGGTTAAAGGTTGGAGGAACCGCTTTCTATGAAGGACATCACAGTGGCACAGTCCAGTTCCCCTGAAACCATCTCCTCAACGGTCTCGCTTTGGTCTGTAACTCCACCTTGGTTTAACCTTTGTGCTATCTTAGATGACCCCCCCCCCCCCCCCTTCCATTGACGTGTTCTCCCTACCATGACAAAGGTGGATAAAGGTGGAAAGATTTCATGTAATCCATGGACACCAGTGAAGATCACAAATCATTGAAGAAAAAAGGTTCAGAGCACTGTCTAGTGGGTCTAGATGACCCCACTTCCAACTCCCAACTGCTGCCTTTGCTGATAGAACTAGATTGGCGGAGAAATCTAAGGAACCTTTAGTGACTCGGGGACAGAGTTCAGTAGAGCAGAATGTCATCATCATAACTTCATTGCAAAGCATCAGCATCAGTTTGTTAAAATGCTGACGTTTAATATCTTTTGTTGGTAGAATCCTGACCTGCTTTCATTGCTGATGAATCTTCTCATTTGTTTTATCTTAAAGCCAAAGTCCTTTGATGTTTCCTGCTGTCAGATGAGAACGTGAGTGAATCTAAAGCTGACGGCTACATGGTTTGTTGGTAACGTGCAACGCCGCGGAGCAGGTTTCAGTCCCCTCTGCGCAGCGGAGGAGCGGTGGGTCGTATTTCAAAAGAAGAAAAGGAAGTGGAAGTACAGAGACGGAGGCGGGTAAATGAAAGGGCAGAGCATGTTACATGTCATCCAGACGGTAGTCCAAAGAGACAGATCCACTTTGGTGACTAATTTTAACCGACACGGCAGCCCAGATCGGCCTAAAAACAGATTCTGTTGTTTTTGGTACAGAGGAAAACGACTGTTTTCAGGCTCTGATTGCTCTCATTGCAATAATCCTGCTCATAATGGGATTACTCTCCATCCAGATTACAGGAAATAAAAGGTCTGATAATACTTTTGGGAACTGAAGGATCCATTTGGCAGAAACAGTGAAAGAAAGCTTCATTTTCAAAGTGCCTCTTCAGAACACCAAGAGATGAGGTGAAAAAACTTTCAGTTCTGGTGCTTCAGAATCAAAACTGAAACTCCTCAAGTATATTCTCAGACCCGTCTGCACGTCCGGCTGTCCATAAAGAACATCTCAGAAAGAGCAGCAGCCGCCTTGAAAACCAGAACCTCCTTTAAATAAACTCTGAGGAAGCTGAGAAAGCTTCAATCTCGTCCAGAGCGCGGCAGCTCTGCAGATTGGAGCTGACAAACCTTTTTAAAATTCACTTCTCCAGATGCCAAGACCACACCGCACACACACAAACACAGACACACAATGCTCAACAACCCGGCCGCAGCAGGAATATGCTAACGCTGGTGGAGGGCGTCCACCGGGACGCCCCAGCCAGACTTGGGTTTCTCTCCTGGGACTGACTTTGGCTAGCGCACATGCTAATGGTGGAATGTGTTTAAACATATTCGGCTTCATATGGGCCTCTAAGCTGACGCTTCATCATCTATTAGCTCTGAAACGGGCTGAGGTGACACAAGAAAGGCTTTGACAAAACACCAAAACAGATGATCCCAACTGCTTTAGAAAGAGTTTCAGGTCAGCACGTCCTGACGGAGGACCAACAGGTTTCCATGAGATGCCGAGTTCTGCAAAGACGGTCTGAAGGTACCGGGGTCCTGACCGTCTAAAGACCACCTCTTCTGCCCTTCCCAGCAGGAGCTTTGTCAGCACCGTTCCTTCAGCAAAAAACATCATTTCACCTGAAAACAACAAGTAACGTCACGTTTGCTTTAATAGACCAACCTAGACTGTCACACCCTGAACAGGTAGTTCAGTATTTATAGGCTTTTCAGCAAACCTGGATTTTCATGTGTAAAAGGTGAGAGGCGAGAACCAGACACAAGACCGGAGCGAAACGTGACCCCCCCCCATAGAAAATGGTTTATTTCCAGCTCCAACCAAACAAAGTCAATTCAGTTTCCAGTTTTTTGCTATGCAGACGCCAGACGTTGTAAGTAGGCAGTGATTGGTCAGAGTTGGTCTGAACAGCAGCAGAACACAGCAGAACACAGAAGAACATAGTAGAACAGCAGCAGAACACAGCAGAACAACAGGAGAACACAGAAGAACATAGTAGAACAGCAGCAGAACAACAACAACAGAACACAGAAGAACAACAGCAGAACAACAACAGAACACAGAAGAACAACAGCAGAACATATCAGAACAACAACAGAACACAGTAGAACACAACAGAACAAGCTGGTTCTAATGGGGGTGGGGGGTGGGGGTGTTTAATTGGGCCAGCGTGCGCCACCCCTGACACCGGGCGCAGCGCCTCCGTATGAGCGGCGATGTTGTGATAGCCCTGTGGTTACAGCGTGCCAGTCTGGGGTGCGTGCGGGGGGCTCAGGTTACTGCTGGGTGGGGAACGTCAGTCCTGGAGGAGCGGCGGCCGTGACAGCAATGAGATGCAGGGGGAACATGAAACCTCAGGAAGACGCTGGAAAAAGACTCTTTGCCATGTTTTCTGTGGCTTTATTAGCTTTAAATGTGGACCCCAGGGACAACCACAACCAGGGTCAATGTAGAACCCACTCTAGAAGGAGAAGAACCTTCTCTCAGCAGATTTCTTCTCCACGACTGTTGGAGCAGCTGATGGCGGCACCTCGTCAGTCGGATCAGTTTGTGCCGTTTGGAGCTCGTTTTTCAGAGGATAAGCTCACTGACGTGCACGCACACGGAATCCTTTAAAAGCTGCTGTTTTTCAGCCAAATCTTTGAAGTACCTGAAAGTACATCTGTGTCTGTACCCGTTCCTTATGGGTCTGCATGACTTGACTCCTTCCTGCATCTTCACAGTAGGGAGTATTTTCTGATTTGCTGAGAGCAGACGTTTCATTTTTATGGTTCCATAATGGACTCCTCTCTCAGACGATGAACATATTTAAATAAACCTCTTCTGTGTTTGAGACGAAACTAAGATTTTCAGAGAGTATTTTAAAATGCTGCTCAGGAATCATCCAAATCTCCTTTTTCAGAAGCTGCAGTGCATTCTGGGAACCTGTGTGCCATGGTTCTTCTTCTTCCTCAATTCAATTGTATTTGTATGGCCCAAAATCCCAACAACAGTCGTCTCGATGGGCTTGTTCGGATAAATGTGGGGTAAACCATAAAACAAAAAGTACCATGAAGGCATGGAATTCAATAGAAAAATTCTAAACTGAACTGACATCTCTGCCCTTAGACCCTCCTACGCGGTTAGGAAGAACTCCTAAAAAAAACGGATTCTGGAAAAAACGAAGAAACCTCAACACTCACCCGGAGGTGCTACCTCACTCCCCCCAGTGTGAGTTTGGTGTCTGAAAGAAACCTCAGAACATGAAGGATCTGCTCGTGTTGTCTCCGTTTTCGGTTGTGTTGAGGCGATGTGCACAGTTTCATGGAAACAGGTTTCAGTTGTGTCACGGAGAAGAAAAGACCACCGACACAAACGACACCAGAACCCAACACAAAGCTAACAGGAAACATGATCCGGTTTCATCGGCATCAACGTGACACGTTTGTCCCTTCAGCAAAGGGAACCAAACGAAGACTCCAGAACTCCACCAGCGGTTGCAGAGCAACGCCGTCGTTTACCGTCTGACTCCATAAGAGGAGGGAAGTGTGGAGAGAAGAAAACCTCCAGACTAGAAAGATGTCAGGAGGAGGTCTGATCTGTGCAATCAAAGCTACCAAACCTGAAAAAAATAACAATAAATGACCCACAATGCAGATCTTCAGCAGTTTTTTTGATTAGTTTTACAAATTACATCAAGAAAACGGACTTTAAAGGAAGTGAAAACAAATCAAAGCTCTAGATTCTGGCAGACTGCAGCTTCTCCAACACAGATTTTGGATGAAAGTCTCCAGCAAACAGCAGGGAGCAGTTTCTCTAGTCTCACTTGAGGAATCCAGGTCAGTAAGTGGAGCAGATAATGTTCTGGAACTGGACCTCGGTGCTGATCGGGCTGCAGCCTCAGCGGGTGTCCGGCCCACACAGCTGTTTGCAGAGCGAGCGTGGAGAATGTAAACAGCGAAGAAGCAGCTCAGCCCACCACAGACTGAAAGAAAAGCAGGGACAACCAAGTGATGATCCATGTCCGGGCTTGGACAGGGAAGTCCGGCATTCGGTCCTGACGGCTGGCCAACATGAGGCTGAGCAGGAACGCTGTGGTCTGTCCGTCACCTCACTGTCATGGACGCCTGCTGGACAAACAGAGACGTTTCATCGACGACAAGAACCAAACGGGACTTGGAAGTTCTCCTACTGTGAAATTCCTATTGACCATCTTGAGTCTCTGAAAACCTTGGTAACCTTTGGTTCCTCTGAGGATCAGTTTAGGACAGACGATGGGTTCTGGTTTGAAAGGTCCGATGGAGAACCTCTGCTCTCTCTGAAGTCGTCTTCACACAAATCTTCAGTAAATCCTCCACTGAGGACTCTTGTTTTAGATCATTTTGTCTTGTCTTATTTTGTTATTCTACATTTGTTTTCATTTGTCCAAAATAAATATTTTTGAACTTGCATTTTTACTGTGTGCAAAACTGTCCAGGTCGGTGCACAAATCATGACACCTCCACCACCGTGTTTTACAGTGGATCTTTTGAACCACAACATCAAACATGAATGTAACGGTTGAGATGCTACCACTGCTTTTAGATTCTCCTCCATGATGACCAAACCTCCGTCAGAGCCGCCGTGTTGCAGCCGGATGTCAACAGGAAGCAGCGGTTGGACCGAGTCAGTCTGAGTCAGCGTTTCTATGGCAACCCCTCTCACCTATCAGAAGTGAGCTTGTTGGAAGGCCACACCCCTACATGAAATCTGTCAGTGAAACTTTTCAAATGCTGGGGCCAGCAGGCTCCACCTTCTTTTATCTGATTGGTCGGTTTATTTTTAGTTTTCCTTCTTTATTGAAGCCTTTGGGGTCGCAGATACTTCCTGTCAAGAACGTCAACAACACCCCTTGTGGGCCCTCTTTTTTCCCCGGGGTTCCCCCCTCCTGGGCGGGGGCGGCGGGCCCCTGCCTCGCTCCTCCCTGGACCAACCGTGGGCCGGGCGGATGGCTGCCTGGAGTGCGGAGTGGGTCTCCCTTGGGGGGTCCTGGCTCGTACCTGGGGTTGGGGCGGGGGGATGCCCGGAACTCCTGGGTGGTGGTGGGGTGCTCGTCTGGGGCTGTGGGCGTCCTTCTCCGGTGGGGCCCTGCATTGGGTTCTCCCGGCGCGGCGGGGGGGCTGCTCTCCTGGTTGGGCTGGGGCGGCGCCCTCTTTCCCTCCGTGCCTCCCTGCTCTCTGGCTCTGGGGGCCTTGCGGCGGCCCTGCTGGCCCTGGCCTGGGTGGCGGGCTTGGTCGCCCGGGCGGCGGTTGTTCCCTGCCGGTTCCCGTGTCGCGTTGGGGGGATTCCGGCTGCCGCTGCTGGTGCGGTGGGGGTCTTGGGGTGGGGATGGCTGGGCACTCTCCCTCCTTCTTTTCACGTTCCACCATCCATTTTAGAACATAAACACTCACCTGAGCAAAGGTGTTAGCTCAACAGACTGAATGACTGAAATATTTCACACTAGTTGGTTTTAAGGCATAAGTATGCGTGTGAACACTATCCGTTTTGTGTACATGTCGACAGGTGGACATTTTTGCAACTAACAGGTGTGTTTATAACATTTGAGTGTGTGTGTGGACAGGCTCCGCCCTTTTTTTTTTTTTTTACATTTAAACCTTACCATAATGATTAACAACCAGTAAACTTGTTGCTCTATGCTGCTTCATGGTCTTACCCCCCTTCCCCTCCTATTATCACCCCCTACCCCCCCTCTCTCTAACGTCCCTCTCTCTTCTTCCCCTCTTTCCTTTTCCGTCCGGTCCAACACCAAAGATTTTCAGACATGATTGAAATTAATAAAGTTTGGCCTCAATTACAAAAGGGGTTTATTCAGACATACCTTTGGTTTGTCTGAAGATTAATAACCCCTCTTGTTAAAGTAAAATATGTCCAACCCAAGAGGCCCTCAGCTCTCATCTGACTGCCCAGCTGTTGGACAGGACAAGTTAAAAAAAAAAAGAACGCCAGGGGGGAGGGGCCACTCAGTCCAGTTCTCACATTCAGTCAGCTTCTTTTGTTGGATTTTTATTTGCTGCATTGAAGCGTTCTGCTCTGGCATCGCTGGGTTGTGGGTTGGTGCTGGCAGGTGTCTGGTTTCTAGACGTGCAGAGGATCTCCATGTGTGGGGGGCTTTTTAATGTGTGGGACTATTAAATGAGCTCATGTGTGTTTCTGGATTTCTGTGAGTCGGAGGTTTTGGTTCAAATGAGAGTCAATCAAGCAAAGTTTGTGTGTTTAGGCAAGTCATGAAAACCCCAGCAGGACCGACTTTCCCTCCCACAATAGTCCAGGTTTATCTGCTGCAACCCCCCACAGAGCCCCCACAGAGCCCCCACAGACCCAACACTGCGCTCCACAATCCAGGGTAATGACCCAAATCTCAGCCTTGACCTCCACTTGTCCCGGTAATCCCGACCCATCCCACCAGCAGGCCTGTTTCCTCCCAGCCTTCCATCCCGCCGCTGATCCCAGGCTCAGACAGAAAAACATGCAATGATTCAACACACTCACACATACGAAACACACACACACTGATACACACAAACACACACTGATACACACACACACAGAAACACACACACACAAAAACAGACACAGAAACACACAAACCCTCCTCCTTCTTCTCACGCCTTTACCTTTTTTTCTTCATTTGTTTGGTTGTTGAATATTCAGACATCTTCACGGCTCTGCCCGCCTTAAACCATTGATGTCTAACTGGAGTAAACGGGTTTTCTTCTTAAGCATGACGCTGCATTCACACTTCAGAAACATGCGTTTAAACGGCCGTTTCCCGTGGAAACGCACGTAAATGCGCCTTTAGGGCTTTGGCATTCAAAATTCTCGCTCTTCCACATCACTACTCACGTTTTTACAACAGTTTTTGGCTCCTGGTACAAAAGGCGAGACCCTTGAACGTTAAACCAGGTTGAACTTTGACCAATAAGGGTCTCAGATTTGGTAGTGGGGTATGGATGGCGTCCTTTTTAAATCCACAGACGTTTCCCGACAGCTTTTCCTGTTGGCTTAGTTAGTTCAGGTCTACAAACACTTGAGGTGATGAATTTCTCTTTTCTCTCCCCCCGTTCCCCCCCAAGCCTTCTGCCCGTCTCCCCTCTGAACCTGCATTTTTGTCATTTCCGTTCACCCGTCTGCATTCATCCCTTTGAAAATGGGTTTGATAAGTTGGTCTTTGAAATCAATCACCAACATACTTTTTCCAGGCTGAGGAACGGGAACGTGGATCCTTCCTGCCCGGACGGCACCAACCAGGTACGGGGTCAGTGGAGGTGGGTGTGTCCATCCCATCATTCTGTGGAGGTTTACCTGTTCGGATTTCTGAGGGATTTGGCAGCTTTGATCCTAAACGTGTCCATCTGGACAGAACGCTTGCGTCTTTGAACTTGTACGAAAAATAGATGAAAACTTCTCCATCCCATGAGATTAACCTGAAGATGTTCTCTCTGATGCTCTGCTAGTTAGATTGCTCTGTTCTGATGAAGATCTGTGGGCTCTAAGCAGGAATTAGACTGGAAAAAACTGTGTGTGGGTGGGGGGTGGGGATTCCTCTCCATTTGTCTTCCTGGGGAGGGACAGGTAAAGATTAAAAATGATCTTTTTACCAAACTGGGTTTCTGTGTATTTTGCATTTCCGTCATGAAGGAGTCAAAATTCCAGCGATCCCTCTGCATCTATAGATTAACGGATGTTTGTCTGACAGAAAAAACACATTTTTATCTCCTTTTTTTTCCTTTTCCATGTTCCAGAAGCTCACATCGGCGCTCTGCCACTAAAGTTCTGGTTGGGTGCCAGGATAAACGAGGAGGTGTACGTTTCAGAAGACATTTCCTTCTTCTGGAGTGAGGGTCCCAGGTCCCTGAGTGTGATGGAGAAGTCAACTCCATGCCAAGTTCTGGCCGTTTCTGAGGCCTCTTAGTGGCTCAGAGGAACACTTTAAAAACCGCAAGTTATCATTGGAGCTAAGGAGGCCTGAGGTAAGAAGAACGACTGTCTCCATCACCCTACACCCCGTTATGCTCTCCTGTGCCGACCCTGCACACCTTTAGCTAACCCCAACAGGCACTCTCCATCCGTCAATCTGCTGCCAGCTGACACGCCTCCCTCTGTGTGCCAGCCTCCCTCCATCCTTCCTCTGCAGAACCATCCATCCATGTTGTCAGCACTCCATCCGTCTTGCCAGCTGAGTTTCTAGAATGAATGGTGGCGCTCGCCGCCGGGTTGGTGCTGTCCTGTCAACATGGCTGGAAGCCCTGGACCACTTGGAGGCAGAAGACAAACATGACAGCAGGGATGAATCCCGCTCAGGTGGAGAGGTGCTGTTCTGCAGAGTCACAAGACGATGCATTCTATGTTAGGCTGAATGGGGGTGGACCCAGGAGCAGGACAGAAACTGAAGGTGGAGGAAATAATACATCTTATTGAGTCCCAGTAGTGGTGGAGGGTTCTGGCTTTAAGGACTCGTGAATTGGATGGATGACGGAAAGGAGGAGCTGCTGGTCTGGTGGGAGCTGTGAAGACTGTAGAGTGGAGCCTTGATTGGTGTCCCGTTGGATGACAGTGATGGAGATGAAGGAGCAAAACACAGTGGATGAGCGTGCAGGCAAAGGTGTGGCCCTCGGCATAAGGCTTGAGTCAGTTATTCTACCGCAGGAAGTAGACGGACTGATTTTAGCTGAAGGGTGAGGAGTCCAGACAAAGGCTGCAGGCTGATGGGCTGATGGGAAGCAGGTGTGGAGATCATCCCTGGTAGGTGTGGCAGGAGACCAGGATCCTCATGTGATCTTGATGACGCATCAGAAGTTAAAGAAGTCCGGAAACCTTTTATCAGGAAAACAAACAAGTTTGAACTCACTATGATTCCAATAAGAGTAGAAGTGATGCGTGTTCTGACTGAATCCAGTTTATTTCAGAGCTATCTATGTGCAGATGTATGTGAGACACAGGCGTGTCGTACGGATCTTTCAGTTCTCAACCCCCCGTGTCGGTGCATGGGTAGCGGAGCTGGTCTGACCCCAGCTGAATGGATCTTTGGTTGGGTTGCTGGAGCTAAAATGTCTCCGTTTTTTCCCCTTTCTCCTTTAAATATTACATAAAGCTGCTTATAGTCATAACTTCTCTCTGGCTGTTGGCAGAGCACTGTAAACAGAGCAGCCAATAATATAGAGTTTCAATTGAAAACAGAGTAGAAATGTCGGCCTCACGCCACTGTAATCTAATTCAGGAAAAGAGAAAAAGAAAATATTGGAGGTGAAGTGAAAGTGTTGTGTCTAACGTGACTGTTGGTCTTCTCATAACATTACAGACGGTATCTGTGTCTACCATCTCAGAGCCTCTCTGTTCCCTCCAAACCCCCCACCTCCTGCACTCGCTCGCGTTCACGCCGCTCTAGTGTGGTCCTGAAAAATACTCCTGAAAATCTTCTTTGTCTGTTTTTCTTGTGTTGAGCATTCAGACGAACATGCAGATACGGGGCTGGAGAAATATTATGCTTTGGTTTGGCAAGTATTTTGAGCTGGTTGGTGCTAGTTGGTGCCGGTTGGGGTTACTTGGTGCTGTTTGGTGCTGGTTGTGGCTGGTTGGTGCTAGTTGAGGTTACTTGGGGCTGGTAGTGCCGCCTGGGATTTCTTGGTGCCGATTGGTTCTGGTTTGTGCTAGTTGAGGCTGGTTGGGGCTGGTTGAGGCTGGTTGAGGCTGGTTGAGGCTGGTTGAGGCTGGTTGGGGCTGGTTGAGGCTGGTTGAGGCTGGTTGAGGCTGGTTGAGGCTGGTTGGGGCTGGTTGGGGCTGGTTGAGGCTGGTTGAGGCTGGTTGAGGCTGGTTGGGGCTGGTTGGGGCTGGTTGAGGCTGGTTGGGGCTGGTTGAGGCTGGTTGAGGCTGGTTGAGGCTGGTTGAGGCTGGTTGGGGCTGGTTGAGGCTGGTTGAGGCTGGTTGAGGCTGGTTGAGGCTGGTTGGGGCTGGTTGAGGCTGGTTGGGGCTGGTTGGTGCAATGGGTTCTACAGAAAACTCTGATTGTTGGATGGAGAGTGCGTGTTAGCTAAAGGTGTGCAGGGTCGGCACAGGTGAACATGATGGGGTGTCGGGTGATGGAGACAGTTGTTCTTCCCACCTCTTTGGTGTAAATGCTAAAAGGAGTCTTCAGTCAAACAGAAGCAATGTTTTTCTAAATTTAATGGCTTCTTAACCCTTGTGCCACGGATACAGAGACCATGTGTGATCACATGTTCCAGACCTCCTGCATTACATCACCCCCCCCTTTGGTTTCACACCAATAGAAGACATCAGGCTCTGAGCACATGTTGACCGTCAGCATCGTCCTTCTTCACAGTTACAGCGTTTCCCACACGGTGGCATCCCAACCTACGTCATCGTCCTGGAGAACAAAGCAAAAGAGCTTCCAGCTGTTTCACCAACAACACGGGCGCTCAGCAGCCTGGAATGATGTGCAAAGGATCTCAGCTGTTCCAGGACTACGCTCAGATTCAGGGATTCTTCACCCAGACAAACACCATCCTGTCTGTCACTGCTGCATGATGGGATTTAAATGAAAAGTCGATGTAAACACACGTAAATGCGTGCACCACTACACACATTTTAAGACCCTTTTTGGGTTTTTGTTTAAATTGAGCGTCCATTAAATGATTTTTAGCCCTTGTGCTGTCTTAGACCCCCCCCCTTCCATTGAGGTGTTCTTCCTACCATGACAAAGGTGGATAAAGGTGGAAAGATTTCATGTAATCCATGGACACCAGTGAAGATCACAAATCATTGAAGAAAAAAGGTTCAGAGCACTGTCTAGTGGGTCTAGATGACCCCACCCCCATGTTAAAGTGTCTAGGATAGCAGAAGGGTTACAGTGAAACGTCCTCTCAGTGAAACAGCCCCATCAGCCTCACAATGTGATGCAGTGGTGTAGTTTTTGAGCTTTTCCGCTGCGGGACCTTCATTAAAAAACTGAATTTATGTGAATCAAATGAGCCAAATTCTATCAGAGATTGTGATTTTCCTGATGAACTGCTCTGCTTAGCCTAGTGAGTCATGAGGAGACGTCTTTGATGGCGTGTTGGGTTCACAGGAGCTCTGCCACATGGAATATTAAAGGTAAACCGTCCAGAATGTTTGGTTCTGATCGGACAGAGGCTGCTTTCACCCTGCATCCCATGTTGCCCCTGAACCCAGAGTAAAAATAACAACCTGCAGTTTTTTTATACCGACAACCTTCTATTGGCAAATAGAACTTATATAAAATCTTAGAACAACAACCGAATGAGGTAGAGTTAAAAGGAAGTCACTCTGAGAGGACGGGTCCGATTCTCCTATAAAGATCACAGTTTTTGAGTATTTTTTCAGATCTACTTGTCTGTCTGCTCTTTCATCCATCCATCCATCCATTTCAGCATTCATCTGTCCCTCCGTTGGTTCTGGTTGTATTTTTCTGAGCTGTTCCTGGGAGAGCCCATTTGGAGGATGTGGATTTGGGTGAAGGATCCCTTTGAAGCCGGTTTGACTCATCTCTCTTACTGAGGATGAGGTCACAGAGGTCAGCAGATCCGTGCAGGTTCCATGCTTTCATGGTGGATGGACCTCTGAAGGCTTCAGGCAGCGTCTGTCCGTGGCCTGACACCCACCGGGGGCTTTGGGGGAGAAGAGCAGCTGAAACCTGAGTGTGGATCCCACGTGAGCCGGACTGCTCTGCCAAACGCAGACGTAGCCTTTGGCTCGGGTTTGAAATGATTTTATGATGAATCGTCGTGTCTGCTGGGTGTTTGGATGCTCTAGAAGGTCTTTTTGTTCTCATTAATCGTGGCATAAAATGTCACGAAGCAGTCTGAGGGGTTAGCTTACATCCACCGTAACAAGGCTGAGGTCATTCTGCTAGTGGTTCTCCTCCTGACAGGTAAGACACTTAACTCCTCCCCCTGTCAGTCTGTGGCGTGCTCGGGTCACTCAAAGTCCTCCTGCCGCCTCCAAACCGGTCAGGTCTCCTGGTGGACCGCTAGCCGTCGCTCAGAGAGAGAAGGAAGCCAAATCCTCCTGGATGAGGTCATGGGGGCTCTCTGTGTCCCACCCGCAGGCAGGTTCGGCGTGCGCCGCTCACCAGCTCTGTGCACGGCTTTTATTTAAGCTCCATTAAAAATAATTGGTGGATCACTCCAGAATAAACGTGGAGAGGGAAACCACGTCTGCTCGTTCTCAAAGAATTCAGCCTTCGATGAGGACTGGGGGGGTGGCTGCGCGGCGTGCGAGCGAGCGAGCTCCTCCATCACCTCCAAACTGCTGCTCAGTATTTCCTCCTCCTGACGCTCATTTTCTCTCAGGTTTGTCTTTGCTTTGGCGTCTCAGGCTGCACGCTCCTGATCCCTCTAAGACCACAGTCTGCCCACTCATGACACATAGAGAGGCACACACATGATCCGTAAACACATTCAAGTCTCCGACTACAACGCCGTCACAGGAAACCTACCTGAGACGCACAGATGTTGATCAGAAAGAAATAATAAAATAACACACTGTCAGTCAATCCACATTCTTCAATTTGAAGAGAAGTCTTTCAATGAAAAAAATCTGTCAGAAGAAATGGTCTTACCAAGATTTCTTGTTTTTAGCCAAATCTTCTAGTCACTAAGACGGGTTTTCTTAAACTGCAATTATTTTGCTGAAAACTTTCTTGATTTTTCATGCAAGACAGAAAATAGGATCCATGGTTGATCTGAAAGTTAAGCGTTCCCTCCATTAATGGCTGTTCATCATTCGCCGTCTCCATCTTTGTGGACCCTTTTTGTGCAATTCTGCTCTTTTTTTCTCTGAACAGCTCCTTGTGTTCTGTGTCCTGATTGGTTGTAAACCCCGTCCATCCGTCTCCTCCGTGTCGTGTCTCCTGTACAGAATGTGTTCAGTTTGTCACATAATCTGATCTTTGCTTTCATTCTCTAATTCTTGTAAAGCTTTGAGAGAAAAGTGTGAAAATATTCTAGTGTGTCTGAGAAAAGAGGATGAAGTGTGTCGTGAGGAGTTTTACAGCCTTGAAACATCTAGAGTTATTGTAAAAAACAAAGATGAATCTGGATTAGTGTGGGCCATTTTATGAACATAAGTCCTGCTATAAACAAAGAAACATGTTAGTAGAAGTCAGAAGATCTAAAGAAGGTTCAATTCAATTCAATTCAATTTAATTTTATTTTATATGTAGCCCAATATTTACAACAACAGTCATCTCAATGGGCTTCATACCGGTAACTGTGTAATAAACATGAATCATAAAGAGCATATTCATAGAATTCAATAGCTGACAGCTAAACTAAACTAAGCTAAGCTAAGCCAAGTTAAGCTAAGCTAAGCTAAGCCAAGTTAAGCTAAGCTAAGCTAAGCTAAGATAAGCTAAACTTAACGAAACTAAACTCAGCTAAGCTAAGCTAAGCTAAACTAAACTAAACTAAGCTAAGCTAAGCTAAGCTAAGCTAAGCTAAACTAAGCTAAACTAAACTAAGCTAAGCTAAGTCAAGCTAAGCTAAGCTAAGCTAAGCTAAGCTAAGCTAAGCTAAGCTAAACTAAACTAAACTAAACTAAACTAAACCAACCCTTGTTCTATCCTAGACACTTTAACGTTGGGAGTTGGGTCATCTAGACCCACTAGACAGTGCTCTGAACCTTTTTTCTTCAATGATTTGTGATCTTCACTGGTGTCCATGGATTACATGAAATCTTTCCACCTTTATCCACCTTTGTCATGGTAGGAAGAACACCTCAATGGAAGGGGGGGGGGGGGGTCATTTTGACCCCATAGGATAGCACAAGGGTTAAATGGGACATCCCTGCCCTTAGCACACAGCATGTGGTGTACAACAAAGAAAACCCCAAATTCCTGATTTGGACGTGGAATCAGGCTGAATCCAAAGAAAAGGAACTTGGTAGATTTGGGTCCAAATTCATCCTTTCAGTTTCTCTTAGTCACAGGTTGGGTTTGTAGGGTGTCTCAGGGTTAGGGTTTCCTGTGCTATTGCTGTGGTGGAGTGTTTACCCTGAGACTGGGAGACAGTTGGGTCAGACTACAGCCTGTGAAAGTGGAACCTTCAAATGTTGGCGGACATGTTTGCACATGAGGAAAGCAGTCTGGAAACACAATAAACTGTAAACCAGGGCTTTGGTGGTTTGTAGACCACTCCACCACAGCAATGAACAGTTCCTCATGGACAAATCCCAGCTCTCCCTTCAGATACTCAGATCTTCATTAGCTTGTCCATACTAGCAGCCACGCTAACGCTGAAAGTCATCCGTTCATGACTCACATCTACAACCTGCAGAACATGTTTGTCTTCAAGCAGCTTGTGATGCAGACAGCTGGTGGCGTGCAGTAAAAGGCCTGCGGCGTGCAGAGAGCACGTGAGAGTAACATGGCCGCCCCACGCTGGCTGGCGCTGACGTGTCCTCATCACAGCGGGACGAGCTGCTGCCTCTCGTTCCGTCCATTCATCAGCGCTCTAATGTGTTTTCACAGAGCCGTGCTGACAGCCAGAACGTCTGGTTACGCCGCAGAGGCTGCAGGAACGGGAGCTTCTCCCCCAGAAGGTCACACAGAGCAGGATCCTTTCAGAAAAACATTCAAATGAAGTCTGGGTCTAAAAACAGATGTCATTTTAATTGTTAGATCCATCAACCTGAAGGTGTGAGAACAACCGCTGGTGAACTGAACCGTGAAAAGTGGGCGGGACTACATGAAACAGAAGCCCTGGAGCGTTCCAGAGAACCGTTGCTTTGTGAACTCCTCTGGACTTTAAGGATGGTTATTGGGGGTTTAGATTTTAGATTTCAACATAACATTACCGTAACATTCCAAAACGACAAGAGCATCTGATGAGAGCCTTCTTGTGGTTTTCTGTCATCACACGGCCCTCGTTTGAATTTCCTCCAGAATAGAAGGTACAGGAACAGAAAGTTTGGGTGCAGACGAGCGTTTCAGCCCATCACTGTGTGGTTTCTGCAGCTTCGGTTGGCTGCAGTCAGCAAGCGTCTGCACAGACCTGGGGGACTGTTTGATTACCTCTTCGTCCGTCATCAGGGGCTTTTAAAGGCAGGACCCGGGTCCCGCGGTGACGTAATGCTCAGACCTGAACTCTGCAGGTAATTCCTGAAGCTTTTAAAGAGCAGAATGAGCGGCCGTGTCCCTTGGGTGCCGGCTCCCTGGGCCCGGCGGTGCTCTCTCCGCACGGTGGGGGGGTTCATATTACACCTGAGCCGGGGGTGTTCGTGTCCCTGGGGGGTGGGTCCTGGTCCTTGCCCCTGGGCGCTGGGCCCCGCCAAACTTCCAACATGGCCGAGCCTGGTCGGGCCATATTTATAACATCCCTTGTGGGCCGCCCTTTTTTCCCCGGGGTTCCCCCCTCCTGGGCGGGGGCGGCGGGCCCCTGCCTTGCTCCTACCTGGACCAACCGTGGGCCGGGTGGGTGGCTGCCTGGAGTGCGGAGCGGGTCTCCCTTGGGGGGTCCTGGCTCGTACTTGGGGTCGGGGCGGGGGGATGCCCGGAACTCCTGGGTGGTGGTGGGGTGCTCGTCTGGGGTTGTGGGCGTCCCTCTCCGGTGGGGCCCTGCGTTGGGCTCTTCCGGCGCGGCGGGGGGCTGCTTTCCTGGCTGGGCTGGGGCGGCGCTCTCTTTCCCTCTGCGCCTCCCTGCTCTCTGGCTCTGGGGGCCTCGCGGCGGTCCGGCTGGCCCTGGCCTGGGTGGCGGTCTTGGTCGCCCGGGGGGCGGTTGTTCCCTGCCTGTTCCCGTGTGGCGTTGGGGGAATTCCGGCTGCCGCTGCTGCTGCGGCGGGGGTATGGGTGTGGGGGTGGCTGGGCGCTCCTCCTCCTTCTTTTCACATTCCACCATCCATTTTAGAAGAACATAAACACTCACCTGAGCACAGGTGTTAGCTCACCTTTGCACTAATAGTTTGCATGATTGAATGAATGAAAGATTTCACAGTAGTTGGTTTAAAGGCATAGGTATGCGTTCGTGAACACTATCTGTTTTGTGTACATGTTGACATGTGGACATTTTTGCGGCTAGCAGGTGTGTTGATAATATTTGAGTGTGTGTGAACAGGCCCCGCCCTTTTTGTACTACATTTGAACCGTACCGTAACGATAAACAACCAGTAAACCTGTCTGCTCTATGCTGCTTCATGGTCTTACCCCCCTTCCCCTCCTATTATCACCCCCTACCCCCCCTCTCTCTAACGTCCCTCTCTCTTCTTCCCCTCTTTCCTTTTCCGTCCGGTCCAACACCAAAGATTTTCAAACATGATTGAAATTAATAAATTTTGGCCTCAATTACAAAAGGGGTTTATTCAGACATACCTTTGGTTTGTCTGAAGATGAATAACCCCTCTTGTTAAAATAAAATATGTCCAACACAAGAGGCCCTCAGCTCTCATCTGTTTGCCTAGCTGTTGGACAGGACAAGTTAAAAAAAAAAAAAAAAAAAAAAAAAAAAAAAAAAAAAAGAGCAGAATGAGTCACAGCAGACGGAGAATGAAACTGTTGAGGCGTCACCACGGAAACCAAAGCACGACCTTTGACACGTCTGCTAACAAAGAGCTTCTCAGGTCTTCATCTTCACCACGTTCTTCTTCCTCCCGTTGGTTGCAGTGGTTCCTGTCAGTGAGAAGGACACGTTCACTGCAGTGATGGATGTTTGTGCCGCTCTCTGCAGACTTCATTCAAATGAATCTGGTCCAGGTTGTTGATGAAGCTCTTTTCCACGTTTTACAGGCCATAAGCGGATAAACCGTTCCAGAGGCTTGGAGGGCCTCAGCTGGGAGAAACCATTCCATCCTGGATCAACCCATTTGGAAAAGTGGTGACACGTTTCAAGAACGAAGACTTTCGGTCCAGACGCCGTGACTCTGCTTCAGGACAGCGTCGCCTGCTGAGAACCTTCGCCAACGTTTCTGGTGACCATTGGAAGACGCTGCTGAGAGAACTGATGAGGAATCGAACCTGCTGGCTGTGGAGCTGTAGACCACTCCACCACAGCAATGAACTGTGGTGGAGTGTCTTCCTGCTCTAAGTTTCCTCCACCAACTCTGTATTCTGGAAAGGGATTGTTCAGGACAAAGTGGTGCTGACTCGGTGAACTTTGGAGCTGAATGTAGACCGGCTTTAACCCTTTCCTGGCTGCAGGAATGGGGTCTGGCTGTTAGATTTACTGCTGGAAACCGTGACGGTCCTGAAGCCCGCTGCAGAAGAACGCTCAGAATCACCAAACGGGGAGTACTAACCTAAGCTCTCAGCATGACTAAGCCCCGCCTCCTGTGGGGTTCTGATACTTTGTGTGCTCACGTTTGCTTTTGTTTCAGGTTAGTGAGGTGCTCGTTGATCCGTGTGTGAACTCAACGGCCCGTTACGGGTTCCCCTGACGGGCAGAACGACCTTTCACGACCTTCTCCCTCAATGCGAATCAACGTTAATCCATCAGGTCTCCTCGGTCGCATGACTTTGGCAAAGTTCTTGGGTCTTTGGGGTCCGATCAGAACCATTCTGAGCCGCTCAGAATGAAACCACAGCCACACAGCTGGAAGTTCTGCAGATGTTGCAGCTTTGTGTTAATAAAGTTTGTTTTTTCTGGTGGTTGGACCTTCTGAGGATTTTCCAGAATGAAGACGGTTCTGAGTCCGGTTGTTATTCTGATCCACTCAGAGGAGAACCTGGTGCTGAGTTTGGATCATTGCTGTGAGTCAACTTCTCCTGATCTTCATGGAGTCATGCCACACCATGATACTGCTACTGCCATGCTAGCCTGCTGTCAGATGTTACTTTGACTGCAGATTCAGCTTCTTTCACTGATAAACAGATTTTTAGTCAAAGGTTTTTTCTGTTAATAAAGTTGTCAACAGTTTATCTTTAAACTTATTTAATTTAAATACCTTTACGTCTGTTATATCTGATGTGTATTTATTTAGTGGCTAAAGCTAAAGGAAAGCCATCAATTTAAATGTATAAATTAAACTTCTTCAGTTTTAAAATAAAACAAAGAAAATCCTGAAAAGCGACTCATTTTGTTTGAAGAAATGAAGATAAAAATCTGAATGAAATCAAAAGCAGAGAAAGTCCTGGTTCTTCTGATAAAACTGTGCAGCCATGTTATCAATAAAGTCATTTGAAAAGCTGTTGGTGGAGTTTCACCTCTAGTCCAAAGACAATCTGTCATTTCTCCCATCTCTGTCCACATCTGGCTCCGTTCTTGGAAAGCAGTTCATGAAAACAAGCTGCTAATGTGCTTTTTATTTGTGGCAACCAGATATTATCAAGGCTTTCATGAGGTCCACTGTTGGCGTCTGGCTGCATTTCAGCCGCCGTCTGCAGCGCGTCCTTCAGAAAGTGATGTTCGGTCCAAACGGGTCTGGATTTATTTTTGTCATTTAATAAAGGACTTCACGTTTGTACACGGTTGATGTGAGAACATTGTCATGTTTAAACTCCTCAGAAGCTGAATCTGTTCTTATTAAAACAGGGAACAAACACAACAACAGGTTTTTCAGTCAAACATAACATGAGCATTAAAATGATTCTGTTTCTGTGACATGTTGGATGTTTATCGCTGGATTCTGTGGCTAATATAAGGTTTAGTTTTTTATTTGTATTAAATGTCCACTTTTCTATCATCTTTGATGTAGAATTCTGAAATGTTTTAGTAACACATAAATATAACTGAACTTGGTCTTTACTTCAGTCAAATGAAAGACATTTTTGTATAAACTCTAACTTTTATAAACTCTAACTACCGTCAGAAGAACACGCCATCAGAGGAACACGCCATCAGAGGAAAATGCCATCAGAGGAACACGCCATCAGAAGAACACGCCATCAGAGGAACACGCCATCAGAGGAACACGCCATCAGAGGAACACGCCATCAGAAGAACACGCCATCAGAGGAACACGCCATCAGAGGAACACGCCATCAGAGGAACACGCCATCAGAGGAACACGCCGTCAGAGGAACACGCCGTCAGAGGAACACGCCGTCAGAGGAACACGCCATCAGAGGAACACGCCATCAGAGGAACACGCCATCAGAGGAACACGCCGTCAGAGGATCACGCCGTCAGAGGAACACACCGACAGAGGAACACACCGACAGAGGAACACGCCATCAGAGGAAGACGCCGTCAGAGGAACACGCCATCAGAGGAACACGCCGTCAGAGGAACACGCCGTCAGAGGAACACGCCGTCAGAGGAAGACGCCGTCAGAGGAACATGCCATCAGAGGAACACGCCGTCAGAGGAACACGCCATCAGAGGAACACGCCGTCAGAGGAACACGCCATCAGAGGAACACGCCGTCAGAGGAACACGCCATCAGAGGAACACGCCATCAGAGGAACATGCCATCAGAGGAAAATGCCATCAGAGGAACACGCCGTCAGAGGAACACGCCATCAGAGGAACACGCCATCAGAGGAACATGCCATCAGAGGAAAATGCCATCAGAGGAACACGCCATCAGAGGAACACGGCGTCAGAGGAACACGCCGTCAGAGGAACACGCCGTCAGAGGAACACGCCATCAGAGGAACATGCCATCAGAGGAACATGCCATCAGAGGAAAATGCCATCAGAGGAACACGCCGTCAGAGGAACACGCCATCAGAGGAACACGCCGCCAGAGGAACACGCCGTCAGAGGAACACGCCGCCAGAGGAACACGCCATCAGAGGAACACGCCATCAGAGGAACACGCCGTCAGAGGAACATACCGTCAGAGGAACACACCGTCAGAGGAACACGCCGTCAGAGGAACAAGCCGTCAGAGGAACACGCCATCAGTGGAACACGCCATCAGAGGAACACGCCATCAGAGGAACACGCCATCAGAGGAACACGCCGTCAGAGGAACACGCCATCAGAGGAACACGCCATCAGAGGAACACGCCATCAGAGGAACATGCCATCAGAGGAACATGCCATCAGATGAACACGCCATCAGAGGAACACGCCGTTGGAGGAACACGCCATCAGAGGAACACGCCGTCAGAGGAACACGCCGTCAGAGGAACACGCCATCAGAGGAACACGCCGTCAGAGGAACTTGCCGTCAGAGGAACACGCCGTCAGAGGAACATGCCATCAGAGGAACACACCGACAGAGGAACACGCCATCAGAGGAACACGCCGTCAGAGGAACACGCCGTCAGAGGAACATGCCGTCAGAGGAACATGCCGTCAGAGGAACATGCCGTCAGAGGAACACGCCGTCAGAGGAACACGCCATCAGAGGAACACAGCATCAGAGGAACACACCGTCAGAGGAACACGCCATCAGAGGAACACGCAATCAGAGGAGCACGCCATCAGAAAAACACGCCATCAGAGTAACACGCCATCAGAGGAACACGTCATCAGAGGAACACGCTATCAGAGGAACACGCCATCAGAGGAACACGCCGTCAGAGGAACACGCCATCAGAGGAACACGCCGTCAGAGGAACACCGCCATCAGAGGAACACTCCGTCAGAGGAACATGCCGTCAGAGGAACACGCCATCAGAGGAACACGCCGTCAGAGGAACTTGCCGTCAGAGGAACACGCCGTCAGAGGAACACGCCGTCAGAGGAGCATGCCGTCAGAGGAACATGCCGTCAGAGGAACACGCCGTCAGAAGAACACGCCATCAGAGGAACATGCCGTCAGAGGAACATGCCGTCAGAGGAACACGTCATCAGAGGAACACGCTATCAGAGGAACACGCCGTCAGAGGAACACGCCGTCAGAGGAACACGCCATCAGAGGAACACGCCGTCAGAGGAACACGCCGTCAGAGGAACACGCCGTCAGAGGAACACGCCGTCAGAGGAACACGCCGTCAGAGGAACACGCCGTCAGAGGAACACGCCATCAGAGGAACACGCCGTCAGAGGAACACGCCATCAGAGGAACATGCCATCAGAGGAACACGCCATCAGAGGAACACGCCATCAGAGGAACACGCCATCAGAGGAACACGCCGTCAGAGGAACATGCCATCAGAGGAACACGCCATTGTTAGGTTAGATTAGGAGAATTTAGCAAATTTAGAAATAGAAAGTTAAAAATAAAAAGGAGGTGATTGTGAAGAGAGGAGGATTGTGGGAGGAGACAAGTGAGGTGTGTCACTTTGGGGCAGGCCCTAATGTTTTCTAGGACGCTGTTTTCCTGTTTTTAATGAAAGTCATGAGACCTACAGCCAAACACGGTGGCAGTAGTGTTGTGGTGTGGGATCCAAACTCCTGAACAGAATCTCCAGGGTTCTCCAATCAAACCCTGAGAGTTCCACTGAGTCTGTGTGGATCTGAAGGTTTACCAACTCAACCGTGAGAATCTAATCTGCAGGAGAAAAACGGAGACCATGAAACTCGCCGCTGAGATGACGGGCAGAGAACCACCTGGCCTGATGCCGTCTGGACTGAGGTCAGGGAGGGGGTCATCCTGACCCATCTGAAACAGCTGAGAAGAAATGAACGGAGCATCCAAAACTGTGAATCATCCGTTCTTCAGCTCCAGCTGTTCTTTCTGATCTGGAACCGAACAAAATCCTCTTTCAGCTTCCAGGAAGCTGGATTCTGGACTGTGGTGGTGGGGGGCTCATGTGCATGGCAAGAACATGCAAAGTCCAGAGAGGACCCAGTTTAGGATCCATGACTCTTCTCCAGCTAAACCCCCCCCCCCCCCCCCCCCCCCCCCCCGCAGCCTAAAAAGACTCCCAGTGACCCCGGGTGACCTTTTCCTCCAGAAGGTTTCTTCGGTGAAACAGCCGTCAGCTTCACTTTCTTCATGCTGATGCTCCAACCCCCCCTTCTGCTTTAACAGGACCGCCATACGGCGGTACAAGGCCCCCCTCCCTGCGTTACCCTGTCCCCTCGCCACTGTCATTGGTCAGCAACACGCGTGCGAGCATGTGGACATGCGTGAGTTGTCATGACGTGGTTTCCACAGCTCGCTGCTCACATACTAAATTGTACCTGCCACATTATAAATCTTTGGGGAGGGGGCCAGGGAAGGTAAACAAGAAGGGTAAAAAATGGGGGTGTGGAGGTGGGGCGGGGGGCCGGGAGTGTTATGTGTCACACAGGTTTCATGCGGGGGTGTATCATGTATGCAGGCAGGCGGGGGCCGCCTGATTCAACGTTAGTTTTTTTCTGATGTTTTTCCCTGGAAATGATTTCCTACCTGAATTATTTTCCGGCTTGGAGTTTTTTTTTAGAGCGGGGGTCTGGCGCTGGGCGCCGGAGACGCCCGAGCTTCGGCGGCCGAGTGTGTTTTCACTGAAAACACCGGCAGAAAACAGGAACCGCCTCTCCAGAGAATGAGCATTTCCACACGCCTGGCTCGGGTTTGGCCGCAGCACAGGAGGCCGGCGGCGTTTGTGCTTCAGACGCCGTTTGAGTTTCAGACGCCGTTTGAGTTTCAGACGCCGTTTGAGTTTCAGACGGCGTTTGAGTTTCAGACGCCGTTTGTGTTTCAGACGCCGTTTGTGTTTCAGACGGCGTTTGAGTTTCAGACGCCGTTTGAGTTTCAGACGCCGTTTGAGTTTCAGACGCCGTTTGAGTTTCAGACGCCGTTTGTGTGTCAGACTCCGTTTGAGTTTCAGACGCCGTTTGTGTGTCAGACGCCGTTTGTGTGTCAGACGCCGTTTGAGTTTCAGACGCCGTTTGTGTTTCAGACGCCGTTTGAGTTTCAGACGCCGTTTGAGTTTCAGACGGCGTTTGAGTTTCAGGCGCCGTTTGAGTTTCAGACGCCGTTTGAGTTTCAGACGCCGTTTGAGTTTCAGACGCCGTTTGAGTTTCAGACGCCGTTTGAGTTTCAGACGCCGTTTGTGTGTCAGACGCCGTTTGAGTTTCAGACGCCGTTTGAGTTTCAGACGCCGTTTGTGTGTCAGACGCCGTTTGAGTTTCAGACGCCGTTTGTGTGTCAGACGCCGTTTGAGTTTCAGACGCCGTTTGTGTGTCAGACGCCGTTTGAGTTTCAGACGCCGTTTGTGTGTCAGACTCCGTTTGTGTTTCAGACGGCGTTTGTGTTTCCGACGGCGTTTGTGTTTCAGACGCCGTTTGAGTTTCAGACGGCGTTTGAGTTTCAGACGCCGTTTGTGTGTCAGACGCCGTTTGAGTTTCAGACGCCGTTTGTGTGTCAGACGCCGTTTGAGTTTCAGACGCCGTTTGAGTTTCAGACGCCGTTTGTGTGTCAGACTCCGTTTGTGTTTCAGACGCCGTTTGAGTTTCAGACGGCGTTTGAGTTTCAGACGCCGTTTGAGTTTCAGACGCCGTTTGAGTTTCAGACGCCGTTTGAGTTTCAGACGCCGTTTGTGTGTCAGACGCCGTTTGAGTTTCAGACGCCGTTTGTGTGTCAGACGCCGTTTGAGTTTCAGACGCCGTTTGAGTTTCAGACGCCGTTTGAGTTTCAGACGCCGTTTGAGTTTAAGACGCCGTTTGTGTGTCAGACGCCGTTTGAGTTTCAGACGCCGTTTGAGTTTCAGACGCCGTTTGTGTGTCAGACTCCGTTTGTGTTTCAGACGCCGTTTGAGTTTCAGACGGCGTTTGAGTTTCAGACGCCGTTTGAGTTTCAGACGGCGTTTGAGTTTCAGACGCCGTTTGTGTGTCAGACGCCGTTTGAGTTTCAGACGCCGTTTGTGTTTCAGACGCCGTTTGAGTTTCAGACGGCGTTTGAGTTTCAGACGCCGTTTGAGTTTCAGACGGCGTTTGAGTTTCAGACGCCGTTTGTGTGTCAGACGCCGTTTGAGTTTCAGACGCCGTTTGTGTGTCAGACGCCGTTTGAGTTTCAGACGCCGTTTGTGTGTCAGACGCCGTTTGAGTTTCAGACGCCGTTTGAGTTTCAGACGCCGTTTGTGTGTCAGACTCCGTTTGTGTTTCAGACGCCGTTTGTGTTTCCGACGGCGTTTGTGTTTCAGACGCCGTTTGAGTTTCAGACGGCGTTTGTGTTTCCGACGGCGTTTGTGTTTCAGACGCCGTTTGAGTTTCAGACGGCGTTTGAGTTTCAGACGCCGTTTGAGTTTCAGACGGCGTTTGAATTTCAGACGCCGTTTGTGTGTCAGACGCCGTTTGAGTTTAAGACGCCGTTTCAGTTTCAGACGCCGTTTGTGTGTCAGACTCCGTTTGTGTTTCAGACGCCGTTTGTGTTTCCTACGGCGTTTGTGTTTCAGACGCCGTTTGTGTGTCAGACGCCGTTTGAGTTTCAGACGCCGTTTGAGTTTCAGACGCCGTTTGTGTTTCCGACGGCGTTTGTGTTTCAGACGCCGTTTGAGTTTCAGACGGCGTTTGAATTTCAGACGCCGTTTGTGTGTCAGACGCCGTTTGAGTTTCAGACGCCGTTTGAGTTTCAGACGCCGTTTGTGTGTCAGACTCCGTTTGTGTTTCAGACGCCGTTTGTGTTTCCTACGGCGTTTGTGTTTCAGACGCCGTTTGAGTTTCAGACGGCGTTTGAGTTTCAGACGCCGTTTGAGTTTCAGACGGCGTTTGAGTTTCAGACGCCGTTTGTGTGTCAGACGGCGTTTGAGTTTCAGACGCCGTTTGTGTGTCAGACGCCGTTTGAGTTTCAGACGCCGTTTGTGTGTCAGACGCCGTTTGAGTTTCAGACGCCGTTTGTGTTTCAGACGCCGTTTGAGTTTCAGACGCCGTTTGAGTTTCAGACGCCGTTTGTGTTTCCGACGGCGTTTGTGTTTCAGACGCCGTTTGAGTTTCAGACGCCGTTTGAGTTTCAGACGGCGTTTGAGTTTCAGACGCTTTTTGTGTGTCAGACGCCGTTTGTGTGTCAGACGGCGTTTGTGTGTCAGACGGCGTTTGTGTTTCAGACGCCGTTTGTGTTTCAGACGCCGTTTGTGTGTCAGACGCCGTTTGAGTTTCAGACGCCGTTTGTGTGTCAGACGCCGTTTGAGTTTCAGACGCCGTTTGAGTTTCAGACGCCGTTTGTGTGTCAGACGGCGTTTGTGTGTCAGACTCCGTTTGTGTTTCAGACGCCGTTTGTGTGTCAGACGGCGTTTGTGTTTCAGACGCCGTTTGAGTTTCAGACGCCGTTTGTGTTTCAGACGGCGTTTGTGTGTCAGACTCCGTTTGTGTTTCAGACGCCGTTTGTGTTTCCGACGGCGTTTGTGTTTCAGACGCCGTTTGAGTTTCAGACGCCGTTTGTGTTTCAGACGCCGTTTGTGTTTCAGACGCCGTTTGAGTTTCAGACGCCGTTTGTGTGTCAGACGCCGTTTGTGTGTCAGACTCCGTTTGTGTTTCAGACGCCGTTTGTGTTTCAGACGCCGTTTGAGTTTCAGACGCCGTTTGAGTTTCAGACGGCGTTTGAGTTTCAGACGCCGTTTGAGTTTCAGACGCCGTTTGAGTTTCAGACGGCGTTTGAGTTTCAGACGGCGTTTGAGTTTCAGACGGCGTTTGAGTTTCAGACGCCGTTTGAGTTTCAGACGGCGTTTGAGTTTCAGACGCCGTTTGTGTGTCAGACGCCGTTTGAGTTTCAGACGCCGTTTGAGTTTCAGACGCCGTTTGTGTGTCAGACGCCGTTTGAGTTTCAGACGCCGTTTGTGTGTCAGACGCCGTTTGAGTTTCAGACGCCGTTTGTGTGTCAGACGCCGTTTGAGTTTCAGACGCCGTTTGTGTGTCAGACTCCGTTTGTGTTTCAGACGCCGTTTGTGTTTCCGACGGCGTTTGTGTTTCAGACGCCGTTTGAGTTTCAGACGGCGTTTGAGTTTCAGACGCCGTTTGTGTGTCAGACGCCGTTTGAGTTTCAGACGCCGTTTGAGTTTCAGACGCCGTTTGTGTGTCAGACTCCGTTTGTGTTTCAGACGCCGTTTGAGTTTCAGACGGCGTTTGAGTTTCAGACGCCGTTTGAGTTTCAGACGCCGTTTGAGTTTCAGACGCCGTTTGTGTGTCAGACGCCGTTTGAGTTTCAGACGCCGTTTGTGTGTCAGACGCCGTTTGAGTTTCAGACGCCGTTTGTGTGTCAGACTCCGTTTGTGTTTCAGACGGCGTTTGAATTTCAGACGCCGTTTGTGTGTCAGACGCCGTTTGAGTTTCAGACGCCGTTTGAGTTTCAGACGCCGTTTGTGTGTCAGACTCCGTTTGTGTTTCAGACGCCGTTTGTGTTTCCTACGGCGTTTGTGTTTCAGACGCCGTTTGAGTTTCAGACGGCGTTTGAGTTTCAGACGCCGTTTGAGTTTCAGACGGCGTTTGAGTTTCAGACGCCGTTTGTGTGTCAGACGGCGTTTGAGTTTCAGACGCCGTTTGTGTGACAGACGCCGTTTGAGTTTCAGACGCCGTTTGTGTGTCAGACGCCGTTTGAGTTTCAGACGCCGTTTGTGTTTCAGACGCCGTTTGAGTTTCAGACGCCGTTTGAGTTTCAGACGCCGTTTGTGTTTCCGACGGCGTTTGTGTTTCAGACGCCGTTTGAGTTTCAGACGCCGTTTGAGTTTCAGACGGCGTTTGAGTTTCAGACGCTTTTTGTGTGTCAGACGCCGTTTGTGTGTCAGACGGCGTTTGTGTGTCAGACGGCGTTTGTGTTTCAGACGCCGTTTGTGTTTCAGACGCCGTTTGTGTGTCAGACGCCGTTTGAGTTTCAGACGCCGTTTGTGTGTCAGACGCCGTTTGAGTTTCAGACGCCGTTTGAGTTTCAGACGCCGTTTGTGTGTCAGACGGCGTTTGTGTGTCAGACTCCGTTTGTGTTTCAGACGCCGTTTGTGTGTCAGACGGCGTTTGTGTTTCAGACGCCGTTTGAGTTTCAGACGCCGTTTGTGTTTCAGACGGCGTTTGTGTGTCAGACTCCGTTTGTGTTTCAGACGCCGTTTGTGTTTCCGACGGCGTTTGTGTTTCAGACGCCGTTTGAGTTTCAGACGCCGTTTGTGTTTCAGACGCCGTTTGTGTTTCAGACGCCGTTTGAGTTTCAGACGCCGTTTGTGTGTCAGACGCCGTTTGTGTGTCAGACTCCGTTTGTGTTTCAGACGCCGTTTGTGTTTCAGACGCCGTTTGAGTTTCAGACGCCGTTTGAGTTTCAGACGGCGTTTGAGTTTCAGACGCCGTTTGAGTTTCAGACGCCGTTTGAGTTTCAGACGGCGTTTGAGTTTCAGACGGCGTTTGAGTTTCAGACGGCGTTTGAGTTTCAGACGCCGTTTGAGTTTCAGACGGCGTTTGAGTTTCAGACGCCGTTTGTGTGTCAGACGCCGTTTGAGTTTCAGACGCCGTTTGAGTTTCAGACGCCGTTTGTGTGTCAGACGCCGTTTGAGTTTCAGACGCCGTTTGTGTGTCAGACGCCGTTTGAGTTTCAGACGCCGTTTGTGTGTCAGACGCCGTTTGAGTTTCAGACGCCGTTTGTGTGTCAGACTCCGTTTGTGTTTCAGACGCCGTTTGTGTTTCCGACGGCGTTTGTGTTTCAGACGCCGTTTGAGTTTCAGACGGCGTTTGAGTTTCAGACGCCGTTTGTGTGTCAGACGCCGTTTGAGTTTCAGACGCCGTTTGAGTTTCAGACGCCGTTTGTGTGTCAGACTCCGTTTGTGTTTCAGACGCCGTTTGAGTTTCAGACGGCGTTTGAGTTTCAGACGCCGTTTGAGTTTCAGACGCCGTTTGAGTTTCAGACGCCGTTTGAGTTTCAGACGCCGTTTGTGTGTCAGACGCCGTTTGAGTTTCAGACGCCGTTTGTGTGTCAGACGCCGTTTGAGTTTCAGACGCCGTTTGAGTTTCAGACGCCGTTTGAGTTTCAGACGCCGTTTGAGTTTAAGACGCCGTTTGTGTGTCAGACGCCGTTTGAGTTTCAGACGCCGTTTGAGTTTCAGACGCCGTTTGTGTTTCAGACGCCGTTTGTGTGTCAGACTCCGTTTGTGTTTCAGACGCCGTTTGAGTTTAAGACGCCGTTTGTGTGTCAGACGCCGTTTGAGTTTCAGACTCCGTTTGTGTTTCAGACGCCGTTTGAGTTTCAGACGGCGTTTGAGTTTCAGACGCCGTTTGAGTTTCAGACGGCGTTTGAGTTTCAGACGCCGTTTGTGTGTCAGACGCCGTTTGAGTTTCAGACGCCGTTTGTGTTTCAGACGCCGTTTGAGTTTCAGACGGCGTTTGAGTTTCAGACGCCGCTATGAGTTTCAGACGGCGTTTGAGTTTCAGACGCCGTTTGTGTGTCAGACGCCGTTTGAGTTTCAGACGCCGTTTGTGTGTCAGACGCCGTTTGAGTTTCAGACGCCGTTTGTGTGTCAGACGCCGTTTGAGTTTCAGACGCCGTTTGAGTTTCAGACGCCGTTTGTGTGTCAGACTCCGTTTGTGTTTCAGACGCCGTTTGTGTTTCCGACGGCGTTTGTGTTTCAGACGCCGTTTGAGTTTCAGACGGCGTTTGAGTTTCAGACGCCGTTTGAGTTTCAGACGGCGTTTGAATTTCAGACGCCGTTTGAGTTTCAGACGCCGTTTGTGTGTCAGACTCCGTTTGTGTTTCAGACGCCGTTTGAGTTTCAGACGGCGTTTGAGTTTCAGACGCCGTTTGAGTTTCAGACGCCGTTTGAGTTTCAGACGCCGTTTGAGTTTCAGACGCCGTTTGTGTGTCAGACGCCGTTTGAGTTTCAGACGCCGTTTGTGTGTCAGACTCCGTTTGTGTTTCAGACGCCGTTTGTGTTTCCGACGGCGTTTGTGTTTCAGACGCCGTTTGAGTTTCAGACGGCGTTTGAGTTTCAGACGCCGTTTGTGTGTCAGACGCCGTTTGAGTTTCAGACGCCGTTTGAGTTTCAGACGCCGTTTGTGTGTCAGACTCCGTTTGTGTTTCAGACGCCGTTTGAGTTTCAGACGGCGTTTGAGTTTCAGACGCCGTTTGAGTTTCAGACGCCGTTTGAGTTTCAGACGCCGTTTGAGTTTCAGACGCCGTTTGTGTGTCAGACGCCGTTTGAGTTTCAGACGCCGTTTGTGTGTCAGACGCCGTTTGAGTTTCAGACGCCGTTTGAGTTTCAGACGCCGTTTGAGTTTCAGACGCCGTTTGAGTTTAAGACGCCGTTTGTGTGTCAGACGCCGTTTGAGTTTCAGACGCCGTTTGAGTTTCAGACGCCGTTTGTGTGTCAGACTCCGTTTGTGTTTCAGACGCCGTTTGAGTTTCAGACGGCGTTTGAGTTTCAGACGCCGTTTGAGTTTCAGACGGCGTTTGAGTTTCAGACGCCGTTTGTGTGTCAGACGCCGTTTGAGTTTCAGACGCCGTTTGTGTTTCAGACGCCGTTTGAGTTTCAGACGGCGTTTGAGTTTCAGACGCCGTTTGAGTTTCAGACGGCGTTTGAGTTTCAGACGCCGTTTGTGTGTCAGACGCCGTTTGAGTTTCAGACGCCGTTTGTGTGTCAGACGCCGTTTGAGTTTCAGACGCCGTTTGTGTGTCAGACGCCGTTTGAGTTTCAGACGCCGTTTGAGTTTCAGACGCCGTTTGTGTGTCAGACTCCGTTTGTGTTTCAGACGCCGTTTGTGTTTCCGACGGCGTTTGTGTTTCAGACGCCGTTTGAGTTTCAGACGGCGTTTGAGTTTCAGACGCCGTTTGAGTTTCAGACGGCGTTTGAATTTCAGACGCCGTTTGTGTGTCAGACGCCGTTTGAGTTTCAGACGCCGTTTGAGTTTCAGACGCCGTTTGTGTGTCAGACTCCGTTTGTGTTTCAGACGCCGTTTGTGTTTCCTACGGCGTTTGTGTTTCAGACGCCGTTTGAGTTTCAGACGGCGTTTGAGTTTCAGACGCCGTTTGAGTTTCAGACGGCGTTTGAGTTTCAGACGCCGTTTGTGTGTCAGACGCCGTTTGAGTTTCAGACGCCGTTTTTGTGTCAGACGCCGTTTGAGTTTCAGACGCCGTTTGTGTGTCAGACGCCGTTTGAGTTTCAGACGCCGTTTGAGTTTCAGACGCCGTTTGTGTTTCCGACGGCGTTTGTGTTTCAGACGCCGTTTGAGTTTCAGACGCCGTTTGAGTTTCAGACGGCGTTTGAGTTTCAGACGCTTTTTGTGTGTCAGACGCCGTTTGTGTGTCAGACGGCGTTTGTGTGTCAGACGGCGTTTGTGTTTCAGACGCCGTTTGTGTTTCAGACGCCGTTTGAGTTTCAGACGCCGTTTGAGTTTAAGACGCCGTTTGTGTGTCAGACGCCGTTTGAGTTTCAGACGCCGTTTGAGTTTCAGACGCCGTTTGTGTTTCAGACGCCGTTTGTGTGTCAGACTCCGTTTGTGTTTCAGACGCCGTTTGAGTTTAAGACGCCGTTTGTGTGTCAGACGCCGTTTGAGTTTCAGACTCCGTTTGTGTTTCAGACGCCGTTTGAGTTTCAGACGGCGTTTGAGTTTCAGACGCCGTTTGAGTTTCAGACGGCGTTTGAGTTTCAGACGCCGTTTGTGTGTCAGACGCCGTTTGAGTTTCAGACGCCGTTTGTGTTTCAGACGCCGTTTGAGTTTCAGACGGCGTTTGAGTTTCAGACGCCGCTATGAGTTTCAGACGGCGTTTGAGTTTCAGACGCCGTTTGTGTGTCAGACGCCGTTTGAGTTTCAGACGCCGTTTGTGTGTCAGACGCCGTTTGAGTTTCAGACGCCGTTTGTGTGTCAGACGCCGTTTGAGTTTCAGACGCCGTTTGAGTTTCAGACGCCGTTTGTGTGTCAGACTCCGTTTGTGTTTCAGACGCCGTTTGTGTTTCCGACGGCGTTTGTGTTTCAGACGCCGTTTGAGTTTCAGACGGCGTTTGAGTTTCAGACGCCGTTTGAGTTTCAGACGGCGTTTGAATTTCAGACGCCGTTTGAGTTTCAGACGCCGTTTGTGTGTCAGACTCCGTTTGTGTTTCAGACGCCGTTTGAGTTTCAGACGGCGTTTGAGTTTCAGACGCCGTTTGAGTTTCAGACGCCGTTTGAGTTTCAGACGCCGTTTGAGTTTCAGACGCCGTTTGTGTGTCAGACGCCGTTTGAGTTTCAGACGCCGTTTGTGTGTCAGACTCCGTTTGTGTTTCAGACGCCGTTTGTGTTTCCGACGGCGTTTGTGTTTCAGACGCCGTTTGAGTTTCAGACGGCGTTTGAGTTTCAGACGCCGTTTGTGTGTCAGACGCCGTTTGAGTTTCAGACGCCGTTTGAGTTTCAGACGCCGTTTGTGTGTCAGACTCCGTTTGTGTTTCAGACGCCGTTTGAGTTTCAGACGGCGTTTGAGTTTCAGACGCCGTTTGAGTTTCAGACGCCGTTTGAGTTTCAGACGCCGTTTGAGTTTCAGACGCCGTTTGTGTGTCAGACGCCGTTTGAGTTTCAGACGCCGTTTGTGTGTCAGACGCCGTTTGAGTTTCAGACGCCGTTTGAGTTTCAGACGCCGTTTGAGTTTCAGACGCCGTTTGAGTTTAAGACGCCGTTTGTGTGTCAGACGCCGTTTGAGTTTCAGACGCCGTTTGAGTTTCAGACGCCGTTTGTGTGTCAGACTCCGTTTGTGTTTCAGACGCCGTTTGAGTTTCAGACGGCGTTTGAGTTTCAGACGCCGTTTGAGTTTCAGACGGCGTTTGAGTTTCAGACGCCGTTTGTGTGTCAGACGCCGTTTGAGTTTCAGACGCCGTTTGTGTTTCAGACGCCGTTTGAGTTTCAGACGGCGTTTGAGTTTCAGACGCCGTTTGAGTTTCAGACGGCGTTTGAGTTTCAGACGCCGTTTGTGTGTCAGACGCCGTTTGAGTTTCAGACGCCGTTTGTGTGTCAGACGCCGTTTGAGTTTCAGACGCCGTTTGTGTGTCAGACGCCGTTTGAGTTTCAGACGCCGTTTGAGTTTCAGACGCCGTTTGTGTGTCAGACTCCGTTTGTGTTTCAGACGCCGTTTGTGTTTCCGACGGCGTTTGTGTTTCAGACGCCGTTTGAGTTTCAGACGGCGTTTGAGTTTCAGACGCCGTTTGAGTTTCAGACGGCGTTTGAATTTCAGACGCCGTTTGTGTGTCAGACGCCGTTTGAGTTTCAGACGCCGTTTGAGTTTCAGACGCCGTTTGTGTGTCAGACTCCGTTTGTGTTTCAGACGCCGTTTGTGTTTCCTACGGCGTTTGTGTTTCAGACGCCGTTTGAGTTTCAGACGGCGTTTGAGTTTCAGACGCCGTTTGAGTTTCAGACGGCGTTTGAGTTTCAGACGCCGTTTGTGTGTCAGACGCCGTTTGAGTTTCAGACGCCGTTTTTGTGTCAGACGCCGTTTGAGTTTCAGACGCCGTTTGTGTGTCAGACGCCGTTTGAGTTTCAGACGCCGTTTGAGTTTCAGACGCCGTTTGTGTTTCCGACGGCGTTTGTGTTTCAGACGCCGTTTGAGTTTCAGACGCCGTTTGAGTTTCAGACGGCGTTTGAGTTTCAGACGCTTTTTGTGTGTCAGACGCCGTTTGTGTGTCAGACGGCGTTTGTGTGTCAGACGGCGTTTGTGTTTCAGACGCCGTTTGTGTTTCAGACGCCGTTTGTGTGTCAGACGCCGTTTGAGTTTCAGACGCCGTTTGTGTGTCAGACGCCGTTTGAGTTTCAGACGCCGTTTGAGTTTCAGACGCGTTTGTGTGTCAGACGCCGTTTGTGTGTCAGACTCCGTTTGTGTTTCAGACGCCGTTTGTGTGTCAGACGGCGTTTGTGTTTCAGACGCCGTTTGAGTTTCAGACGCCGTTTGTGTGTCAGACGGCGTTTGTGTGTCAGACTCCGTTTGTGTTTCAGACGCCGTTTGTGTTTCCGACGGCGTTTGTGTTTCAGACGCCGTTTGAGTTTCAGACGCCGTTTGTGTTTCAGACGCCGTTTGTGTTTCAGACGCCGTTTGAGTTTCAGACGCCGTTTGTGTGTCAGACGCCGTTTGTGTGTCAGACTCCGTTTGTGTTTCAGACGCCGTTTGTGTTTCAGACGCCGTTTGTGTGTCAGACGCCGTTTGAGTTTCAGACGCCGTTTGTGTGTCAGACTCCGTTTGTGTTTCAGACGCCGTTTGTGTTTCCGACGGCGTTTGTGTTTCAGACGCCGTTTGAGTTTCAGACGCCGTTTGTGTTTCAGACGCCGTTTGTGTTTCAGACGCCGTTTGAGTTTCAGACGCCGTTTGTGTGTCAGACGCCGTTTGTGTGTCAGACGCCGTTTGTGTTTCAGACCCCGTCTGCGTTTCAGACGCCGTTTGAGTTTCAGACGCCGTTTGTGTGTCAGACGCCGTTTGAGTTTCAGACGCCGTTTGTGTTTCAGACGCCGTTTGAGTTTCAGACGGCGTTTGAGTTTCAGACGCCGTTTGAGTTTCAGACGGCGTTTGAGTTTCAGACGCCGTTTGTGTGTCAGACGCCGTTTGAGTTTCAGACGCCGTTTGTGTGTCAGACGCCGTTTGAGTTTCAGACGCCGTTTGTGTGTCAGACGCCGTTTGAGTTTCAGACGCCGTTTGAGTTTCAGACGCCGTTTGTGTGTCAGACTCCGTTTGTGTTTCAGACGCCGTTTGTGTTTCCGACGGCGTTTGTGTTTCAGACGCCGTTTGAGTTTCAGACGGCGTTTGAGTTTCAGACGCCGTTTGAGTTTCAGACGGCGTTTGAATTTCAGACGCCGTTTGTGTGTCAGACGCCGTTTGAGTTTCAGACGCCGTTTGAGTTTCAGACGCCGTTTGTGTGTCAGACTCCGTTTGTGTTTCAGACGCCGTTTGTGTTTCCTACGGCGTTTGTGTTTCAGACGCCGTTTGAGTTTCAGACGGCGTTTGAGTTTCAGACGCCGTTTGAGTTTCAGACGGCGTTTGAGTTTCAGACGCCGTTTGTGTGTCAGACGCCGTTTGAGTTTCAGACGCCGTTTGTGTGTCAGACGCCGTTTGAGTTTCAGACGCCGTTTGTGTGTCAGACGCCGTTTGAGTTTCAGACGCCGTTTGAGTTTCAGACGCCGTTTGTGTTTCCGACGGCGTTTGTGTTTCAGACGCCGTTTGAGTTTCAGACGCCGTTTGAGTTTCAGACGGTGTTTGAGTTTCAGACGCTTTTTTTGTGTCAGACGCCGTTTGTGTGTCAGACGCCGTTTGTGTGTCAGACGGCGTTTGTGTTTCAGACGCCGTTTGTGTTTCAGACGCCGTTTGTGTGTCAGACGCCGTTTGAGTTTCAGACGCCGTTTGTGTGTCAGACGCCGTTTGAGTTTCAGACGCCGTTTGAGTTTCAGACGCCGTTTGTGTGTCAGACGGCGTTTGTGTGTCAGACTCCGTTTGTGTTTCAGACGCCGTTTGTGTGTCAGACGGCGTTTGTGTTTCAGACGCCGTTTGAGTTTCAGACGCCGTTTGTGTGTCAGACGGCGTTTGTGTGTCAGACTCCGTTTGTGTTTCAGACGCCGTTTGTGTTTCCGACGGCGTTTGTGTTTCAGACGCCGTTTGAGTTTCAGACGCCGTTTGTGTTTCAGACGCCGTTTGTGTTTCAGACGCCGTTTGAGTTTCAGACGCCGTTTGTGTGTCAGACGCCGTTTGTGTGTCAGACTCCGTTTGTGTTTCAGACGCCGTTTGTGTTTCAGACGCCGTTTGAGTTTCAAACGCCGTTTGTGTGTCAGATGCCGTTTGAGTTTCAGACGCCGTTTGTGTGTCAGACGCCGTTTGAGTTTCAGACGCCGTTTGAGTTTCAGACGCCGTTTGTGTGTCAGACTCCGTTTGTGTTTCAGACGCCGTTTGTGTTTCCGACGGCGTTTGTGTTTCAGACGCCGTTTGAGTTTCAGACGCCGTTTGTGTTTCAGACGCCGTTTGTGTTTCAGACGCCGTTTGAGTTTCAGACGCCGTTTGTGTGTCAGACGCCGTTTGTGTGTCAGACGCCGTTTGTGTTTCAGACCCCGTCTGCGTTTCAGACGCCGTTTGAGTTTCAGACGCCGTTTGTGTTTCGGACGCCGTTTGAGTTTCGGACGCCGTTTGAGTTTCAGACGCCGTTTGTGTTTCAGACGCCGTTTGAGTTTCAGACGCCGTTTGTGTTTCAGACGCCGTTTGAGTTTCAGACGCCGTTTGAGTTTCGGACGCCGTTTGTGTTTCGGACGCCGTTTGAGTTTCAGACGCCGTTTGAGTTTCAGACGCCGTTTGAGTTTCAGACGCCGTTTGAGTTTCAGACGCCGTTTGTGTTTCAGACGCCGTTTGTGTGTCAGACGCCGTTTGTGTGTCAGACGCCGTTTGTGTTTCAGACGGCGTTTGAGTTTCAGACGCCGTTTGTGTTTCAGACGCCGTTTGTGTTTCAGACGCCGTTTGTGTTTCAGACGCCGTTTGAGTTTCAGACGCCGTTTGAGTTTCAGACGGCGTTTAAGTTTCAGACGGCGTTTGTGTTTCAGACGCCGTTTGAGTTTCAGACGCCGTTTGAGTTTCAGACGCCGTTTGAGTTTCAGACGCCGTTTGTGTTTCAGACGCCGTTTGTGTGTCAGACGCCGTTTGTGTGTCAGACGCCGTTTGTGTTTCAGACGCCGTTTGAGTTTCAGACGCCGTTTGTGTTTCAGACGCCGTTTGTGTTTCAGACGCCGTTTGTGTTTCAGACGCCGTTTGAGTTTCAGACCCCGTTTGAGTTTCAGACGCCGTTTGTGTTTCAGACGCCGTTTGTGTTTCAGACGCCGTTTGTGTTTCAGACGCCGTTTGAGTTTCAGACGCCGTTTGAGTTTCAGACGCCGTTTGAGTTTCAGACGCCGTTTGTGTTTCAGACGCCGTTTGAGTTTCAGACGCCGTTTGAGTTTCAGACGCCGTTTGAGTTTCAGACGCCGTTTGTGTTTCAGACACCGTTTGTGTGTCAGACGCCGTTTGTGTTTCAGACGCCGTTTGTGTTTCAGACGCCGTTTGAGTTTCAGACGCCGTTTGAGTTTCAGACGCCGTTTGTGTTTCAGACGCCGTTTGAGTTTCAGACGCCGTTTGCGTTTCAGACGCCGTTTGCGTTTAAGACGCCGTTTGTGCTTCAGACGCCGTTTGAGTTTCAGACGCCGTTTGTGTGTCAGACGCCGTTTGTGTGTCAGACGCCGTTTGTGTGTCAGACGCCGTTTGTGTTTCAGACGCCGTTTGTGTTTCAGACGCCGTTTGTGTTTCAGACGCCGTTTGTGTTTCAGACGCCGTTTGTGTTTCAGACGCCGTTTGAGTTTCAGACGCCGTTTGTGTTTCAGACGCCGTTTGAGTTTCAGACGCCGTTTGTGTGTCAGACGCCGTTTGTGTGTCAGACGCCGTTTGAGTTTCAGACGCCGTTTGTGTTTCAGACGCCGTTTGTGTTTCAGACGCCGTTTGTGTTTCAGACGCCGTTTGAGTTTCAGACGCCGTTTGAGTTTCAGACGCCGTTTGTGTTTCAGACGCCGTTTGAGTTTCAGACGCCGTTTGTGTGTCAGACGCCGTTTGTGTGTCAGACGCCGTTTGTGTTTCAGACCCCGTCTGCGTTTCAGACGCCGTTTGAGTTTCAGACGCCGTTTGTGTTTCGGACGCCGTTTGAGTTTCAGACGGCGTTTGTGTTTCAGACGCCGTTTGTGTTTCAGACGCCGTTTGAGTTTCAGACGCCGTTTGTGTTTCAGACGCCGTTTGAGTTTCAGACGCCGTTTGAGTTTCAGACGCCGTTTGTGTTTCGGACGCCGTTTGAGTTTCAGACGCCGTTTGTGTTTCAGACGCCGTTTGAGTTTCAGACGCCGTTTGAGTTTCAGACGCCGTTTGTGTTTCAGACGCCGTTTGTGTGTCAGACGCCGTTTGTGTTTCAGACGCCGTTTGAGTTTCAGACGCCGTTTGTGCTTCAGACGCCGTTTGCGTTTCAGACGCCGTTTGTGCTTCAGACGCCGTTTGCGTTTCAGACGCCGTTTGCGTTTCAGACGCCGTTTGTGCTTCAGACGCCGTTTGCGTTTCAGACGCCGTTTGCGTTTCAGACGCCGTTTGTGCTTCAGACGCCTTTTGTGCTTCAGACGCCGTTTGTGCTTCAGACGCCGTTTGTACTTCAGACGCCGTTTGCGTTTCAGACGCCGTTTGAGTTTCAGACGCCGTTTGTGTGTCAGACGCCGTTTGCGTTTCAGACGCCGTTTGCGTTTCAGACGCCGTTTGCGTTTCAGACGCCGTTTGTGCTTCAGACGCCGTTTGCGTTTCAGACGCCGTTTGCGTTTCAGACGCCGTTTGCGTTTCAGACGCCGTTTGCGTTTCAGACGCCGTTTGTGCTTCAGACGCCGTTTGCGTTTCAGACGCCGTTTGTGTTTCAGACGGCGTTTGTGCTTCAGACGCCGTTTGTGTGTAGACGCCGTTTGCGTTTCAGACGCCGTTTGCGCTTCAGACGCCGTTTGCGTTTCAGACGCCGTTTGTGCTTCAGACGCCGTTTGCGTTTCAGACGCCGTTTGCGTTTCAGACGCCGTTTGCGTTTCAGACGCCGTTTGCGTTTCAGACGCCGTTTGTGCTTCAGATGCTGTTTGCGTTTCAGACGCCGTTTGCGTTTCAGACGCCGTTTGTGCTTCAGACGCCTTTTGTGCTTCAGACGCCGTTTGTGCTTCAGACGCCGTTTGCGTTTCAGACGCCGTTTGCGTTTCAGACGCCGTTTGCGTTTCAGACGCCGTTTGTGTTTCAGACGCCGTTTGTGCTTCAGACGCCGTTTGTGTGTCAGACGCCGTTTGTGTGTCAGACGCCGTTTGTGTGTCAGACGCCGTTTGTGTTTCAGACGCCGTTTGTGTTTCAGACGCCGTTTGAGTTTCAGACGCCGTTTGAGTTTCAGACGCCGTTTGAGTTTCAGACGCCGTTTGTGTTTCAGACGCCGTTTGTGTTTCAGACGCCGTTTGAGTTTCAGACGCCGTTTGAGTTTCAGACGCCGTTTGTGTGTAGACGCCGTTTGAGTTTCAGACGCCGTTTGAGTTTCAGACGCCGTTTGTGTTTCAGACGCCGTTTGTGTGTCAGACGCCGTTTGTGTGTCAGACGCCGTTTGTGTTTCAGACGCCGTTTGAGTTTCAGACGCCGTTTGAGTTTCAGACGCCGTTTGTGTTTCAGACGCCGTTTGCGTTTCAGACGCCGTTTGTGCTTCAGACGCCTTTTGTGCTTCAGACGCCGTTTGTGCTTCAGACGCCGTCAGCGTTTCAGACGCCGTTTGAGTTTCAGACGCCGTTTGTGTTTCGGACGCCGTTTGAGTTTCAGACGCCGTTTGCGTTTCAGACGCCGTTTGTGCTTCAGACGCCTTTTGTGCTTCAGACGCCGTTTGCGTTTCAGACGCCGTTTGTGCTTCAGACGCCGTTTGTGCTTCAGACGCCGTTTGTGTTTCAGACGCCGTTTGTGTGTCAGACGCCGTTTGTGTTTCAGACGCCGTTTGTGTGTCAGACGCCGTTTGTGTTTCAGACGCCGTTTGCGTTTCAGACGCCGTTTGCGTTTCAGACGCCGTTTGTGCTTCAGACGCCGTTTGTGCTTCAGACGCCGTTTGAGTTTCAGACGCCGTTTGCGTTTCAGACGCCGTTTGAGTTTCAGACGCCGTTTGTGTTTCAGACGCCGTTTGCGTTTCAGACGCCGTTTGTGCTTCAGACGCCTTTTGTGCTTCAGACGCCGTTTGTGCTTCAGACGCCGTCTGCGTTTCAGACGCCGTATGAGTTTCAGACGCCGTTTGTGTTTCGGACGCCGTTTGAGTTTCGGACGCCGTTTGCGTTTCAGACGCCGTTTGAGTTTCAGACGCCGTTTGCGTTTCAGACGCCGTTTGTGCTTCAGACGCCTTTTGTGCTTCAGACGCCGTCTGCGTTTCAGACGCCGTTTGTGCTTCAGATGCCGTTTGTGTTTCAGACGCCGTTTGTGTGTCAGACGCCGTTTGTGTGTCAAACGCCGTTTGTGTTTCAGACGCCGTTTGTGTGTCAGACGCCGTTTGTGTTTCAGACGCCGTTTGCGTTTCAGACGCCGTTTGCGTTTCAGACACCGTTTGCGCTTCAGACGCCGTTTGTGTTTCAGACGCCGTTTGTGTGTCAGACGCCGTTTGTGTGTCAGACGCCGTTTGTTTGTCAGACGCCGTTTGTGTGTCAGACGCCGTTTGTGTTTCAGACGCCGTTTGCGTTTCAGACGCCGTTTGTGTGTCAGACGCCGTTTGCGTTTCAGACGCCGTTTGCGTTTCAGACGCCGTTTGCGCTTCAGACGCCGTTGTGTGCCAGACGCCGTTTTTGTTTCAGACGCCGTTTGTGTTTCAGACGCCGTTTGTGTTTCAGACGCCGTTTGCGCTTCAGACGCCGTCTGCGTTTCAGACGCCGACTGCGTTTCAGACGCCGTCTGCGTTTCAGACGCCGTTTGCGTTTCAGACGCCGTTTGTGCTTCAGACGCCGTTTGCGTTTCAGACGACGTCTGCGTTTCAGACGCCGTTTGTGTTTCAGACGCCGTTGTGTGCCAGACGCCGTTTGTTTGTCAGACGCCGTTTGTGTGTCAGACGCCGTTTGTGTTTCAGACGCCGTTTGCGTTTCAGACGCCGTTTGTGTGTCAGACGCCGTTTGCGTTTCAGACGCCGTTTGCGCTTCAGACGCCGTTGTGTGCCAGACGCCGTTTTTGTTTCAGACGCCGTTTGTGTTTCAGACGCCGTTTGTGTGTCAGACGCCGTTTGAGTTTCAGACGCCGTTTGTGTGTCAGACGCCGTTTGAGTTTCAGACGCCGTTTGTGTGTCAGACGCCGTTTGAGTTTCAGACGCCGTTTGAGTTTCAGACGCCGTTTGTGTGTCAGACGCCGTTTGAGTTTCAGACGCCGTTTGTGTGTCAGACGCCGTTTGAGTTTCAGACGCCGTTTGTGTGTCAGACTCCGTTTGTGTTTCAGACGCCGTTTGTGTTTCCGACGGCGTTTGTGTTTCAGACGCCGTTTGTGTTTCAGACGCCGTTTGAGTTTCAGACGCCGTTTGTGTTTCAGACGCCGTTTGAGTTTCAGACGCCGTTTGTGTGTCAGACGCCGTTTGTGTGTCAGACGCCGTTTGAGTTTCAGACGCCGTTTGTGTTTCAGACGCCGTTTGTGTTTCAGACGCCGTTTGTGTTTCAGACGCCGTTTGAGTTTCAGACGCCGTTTGAGTTTCAGACGCCGTTTGTGTTTCAGACGCCGTTTGAGTTTCAGACGCCGTTTGTGTGTCAGACGCCGTTTGTGTGTCAGACGCCGTTTGTGTTTCAGACCCCGTCTGCGTTTCAGACGCCGTTTGAGTTTCAGACGCCGTTTGTGTTTCGGACGCCGTTTGAGTTTCAGACGGCGTTTGTGTTTCAGACGCCGTTTGTGTTTCAGACGCCGTTTGAGTTTCAGACGCCGTTTGTGTTTCAGACGCCGTTTGAGTTTCAGACGCCGTTTGAGTTTCAGACGCCGTTTGTGTTTCGGACGCCGTTTGAGTTTCAGACGCCGTTTGTGTTTCAGACGCCGTTTGAGTTTCAGACGCCGTTTGAGTTTCAGACGCCGTTTGTGTTTCAGACGCCGTTTGTGTGTCAGACGCCGTTTGTGTTTCAGACGCCGTTTGAGTTTCAGACGCCGTTTGTGTGTCAGACGCCGTTTGCGTTTCAGACGCCGTTTGCGTTTCAGACGCCGTTTGAGTTTCAGACGCCGTTTGTGTGTCAGACGCCGTTTGCGTTTCAGACGCCGTTTGTGCTTCAGACGCCGTTTGCGTTTCAGACGCCGTTTGTGCTTCAGACGCCGTTTGCGTTTCAGACGCCGTTTGCGTTTCAGACGCCGTTTGTGCTTCAGACGCCGTTTGCGTTTCAGACGCCGTTTGCGTTTCAGACGCCGTTTGTGCTTCAGACGCCTTTTGTGCTTCAGACGCCGTTTGTGCTTCAGACGCCGTTTGTACTTCAGACGCCGTTTGCGTTTCAGACGCCGTTTGAGTTTCAGACGCCGTTTGTGTGTCAGACGCCGTTTGCGTTTCAGACGCCGTTTGCGTTTCAGACGCCGTTTGCGTTTCAGACGCCGTTTGCGCTTCAGACGCCGTTTGCGTTTCAGACGCCGTTTGCGTTTCAGACGCCGTTTGCGTTTCAGACGCCGTTTGCGTTTCAGACGCCGTTTGTGCTTCAGACGCCGTTTGCGTTTCAGACGCCGTTTGTGTTTCAGACGGCGTTTGTGCTTCAGACGCCGTTTGTGTGTAGACGCCGTTTGCGTTTCAGACGCCGTTTGCGCTTCAGACGCCGTTTGTGTTTCAGACGCCGTTTGTGCTTCAGACGCCGTTTGCGTTTCAGACGCCGTTTGCGTTTCAGACGCCGTTTGCGTTTCAGACGCCGTTTGCGTTTCAGACGCCGTTTGTGCTTCAGATGCTGTTTGCGTTTCAGACGCCGTTTGCGTTTCAGACGCCGTTTGTGCTTCAGACGCCTTTTGTGCTTCAGACGCCGTTTGTGCTTCAGACGCCGTTTGTGTTTCAGACGCCGTTTGTGTTTCAGACGCCGTTTGTGCTTCAGACGCCGTTTGCGTTTCAGACGCCGTTTGCGTTTCAGACGCCGTTTGTGCTTCAGACGCCGTTTGCGTTTCAGACGCCGTTTGCGTTTCAGACGCCGTTTGCGTTTCAGACGCCGTTTGTGTTTCAGACGCCGTTTGTGCTTCAGACGCCGTTTGTGTGTCAGACGCCGTTTGTGTGTCAGACGCCGTTTGTGTTTCAGACGCCGTTTGTGTTTCAGACGCCGTTTGAGTTTCAGACGCCGTTTGAGTTTCAGACGCCGTTTGAGTTTCAGACGCCGTTTGTGTTTCAGACGCCGTTTGTGTTTCAGACGCCGTTTGAGTTTCAGACGCCGTTTGAGTTTCAGACGCCGTTTGTGTGTCAGACGCCGTTTGTGTTTCAGACGCCGTTTGAGTTTCAGACGCCGTTTGAGTTTCAGACGCCGTTTGAGTTTCAGACGCCGTTTGTGTTTCAGACGCCGTTTGCGTTTCAGACGGCGTTTGAGTTTCAGACGCCGTTTGTGTGTCAGACGCCGTTTGAGTTTCAGACGCCGTTTGTGTGTCAGACGCCGTTTGAGTTTCAGACGCCGTTTGTGTGTCAGACGCCGTTTGAGTTTCAGACGCCGTTTGAGTTTCAGACGCCGTTTGTGTTTCCGACGGCGTTTGTGTTTCAGACGCCGTTTGAGTTTCAGACGCCGTTTGAGTTTCAGACGCCGTTTGAGTTTCAGACGGTGTTTGAGTTTCAGACGCTTTTTGTGTGTCAGACGCCGTTTGTGTGTCAGACGGCGTTTGTGTGTCAGACGGCGTTTGTGTTTCAGACGCCGTTTGTGTTTCAGACGCCGTTTGTGTGTCAGACGCCGTTTGAGTTTCAGACGCCGTTTGTGTGTCAGACGCCGTTTGAGTTTCAGACGCCGTTTGAGTTTCAGACGCCGTTTGTGTGTCAGACGGCGTTTGTGTGTCAGACTCCGTTTGTGTTTCAGACGCCGTTTGTGTGTCAGACGGCGTTTGTGTTTCAGACGCCGTTTGAGTTTCAGACGCCGTTTGTGTGTCAGACGGCGTTTGTGTGTCAGACTCCGTTTGTGTTTCAGACGCCGTTTGTGTTTCCGACGGCGTTTGTGTTTCAGACGCCGTTTGAGTTTCAGACGCCGTTTGTGTTTCAGACGCCGTTTGTGTTTCAGACGCCGTTTGAGTTTCAGACGCCGTTTGTGTGTCAGACGCCGTTTGTGTGTCAGACTCCGTTTGTGTTTCAGACGCCGTTTGTGTGTCAGACTCCGTTTGTGTTTCAGACGCCGTTTGTGTTTCAGACGCCGTTTGAGTTTCAAACGCCGTTTGTGTGTCAGACGCCGTTTGAGTTTCAGACGCCGTTTGTGTGTCAGACGCCGTTTGAGTTTCAGACGCCGTTTGAGTTTCAGACGCCGTTTGTGTGTCAGACTCCGTTTGTGTTTCAGACGCCGTTTGTGTTTCCGACGGCGTTTGTGTTTCAGACGCCGTTTGAGTTTCAGACGCCGTTTGTGTTTCAGACGCCGTTTGTGTTTCAGACGCCGTTTGAGTTTCAGACGCCGTTTGTGTGTCAGACGCCGTTTGTGTGTCAGACGCCGTTTGTGTTTCAGACCCCGTCTGCGTTTCAGACGCCGTTTGAGTTTCAGACGCCGTTTGTGTTTCGGACGCCGTTTGAGTTTCGGACGCCGTTTGAGTTTCAGACGCCGTTTGTGTTTCAGACGCCGTTTGAGTTTCAGACGCCGTTTGTGCTTCAGACGCCGTTTGCGTTTCAGACGCCGTTTGCGTTTCAGACGCCGTTTGTGCTTCAGACGCCGTTTGCGTTTCAGACGCCGTTTGCGTTTCAGACGCCGTTTGTGCTTCAGACGCCTTTTGTGCTTCAGACGCCGTTTGTGCTTCAGACGCCGTTTGTACTTCAGACGCCGTTTGCGTTTCAGACGCCGTTTGAGTTTCAGACGCCGTTTGTGTGTCAGACGCCGTTTGCGTTTCAGACGCCGTTTGCGTTTCAGACGCCGTTTGCGTTTCAGACGCCGTTTGTGCTTCAGACGCCGTTTGCGTTTCAGACGCCGTTTGCGTTTCAGACGCCGTTTGCGTTTCAGACGCCGTTTGCGTTTCAGACGCCGTTTGTGCTTCAGACGCCGTTTGCGTTTCAGACGCCGTTTGTGTTTCAGACGGCGTTTGTGCTTCAGACGCCGTTTGTGTGTAGACGCCGTTTGCGTTTCAGACGCCGTTTGCGCTTCAGACGCCGTTTGTGTTTCAGACGCCGTTTGTGCTTCAGACGCCGTTTGCGTTTCAGACGCCGTTTGCGTTTCAGACGCCGTTTGCGTTTCAGACGCCGTTTGCGTTTCAGACGCCGTTTGTGCTTCAGATGCTGTTTGCGTTTCAGACGCCGTTTGCGTTTCAGACGCCGTTTGTGCTTCAGACGCCTTTTGTGCTTCAGACGCCGTTTGTGCTTCAGACGCCGTTTGTGTTTCAGACGCCGTTTGTGTTTCAGACGCCGTTTGTGCTTCAGACGCCGTTTGCGTTTCAGACGCCGTTTGCGTTTCAGACGCCGTTTGTGCTTCAGACGCCGTTTGCGTTTCAGACGCCGTTTGCGTTTCAGACGCCGTTTGCGTTTCAGACGCCGTTTGTGTTTCAGACGCCGTTTGTGCTTCAGACGCCGTTTGTGTGTCAGACGCCGTTTGTGTGTCAGACGCCGTTTGTGTTTCAGACGCCGTTTGTGTTTCAGACGCCGTTTGAGTTTCAGACGCCGTTTGAGTTTCAGACGCCGTTTGAGTTTCAGACGCCGTTTGTGTTTCAGACGCCGTTTGTGTTTCAGACGCCGTTTGAGTTTCAGACGCCGTTTGAGTTTCAGACGCCGTTTGTGTGTCAGACGCCGTTTGTGTTTCAGACGCCGTTTGAGTTTCAGACGCCGTTTGAGTTTCAGACGCCGTTTGAGTTTCAGACGCCGTTTGTGTTTCAGACGCCGTTTGCGTTTCAGACGGCGTTTGAGTTTCAGACGCCGTTTGTGTGTCAGACGCCGTTTGAGTTTCAGACGCCGTTTGTGTGTCAGACGCCGTTTGAGTTTCAGACGCCGTTTGTGTGTCAGACGCCGTTTGAGTTTCAGACGCCGTTTGAGTTTCAGACGCCGTTTGTGTTTCCGACGGCGTTTGTGTTTCAGACGCCGTTTGAGTTTCAGACGCCGTTTGAGTTTCAGACGCCGTTTGAGTTTCAGACGGTGTTTGAGTTTCAGACGCTTTTTGTGTGTCAGACGCCGTTTGTGTGTCAGACGGCGTTTGTGTGTCAGACGGCGTTTGTGTTTCAGACGCCGTTTGTGTTTCAGACGCCGTTTGTGTGTCAGACGCCGTTTGAGTTTCAGACGCCGTTTGTGTGTCAGACGCCGTTTGAGTTTCAGACGCCGTTTGAGTTTCAGACGCCGTTTGTGTGTCAGACGGCGTTTGTGTGTCAGACTCCGTTTGTGTTTCAGACGCCGTTTGTGTGTCAGACGGCGTTTGTGTTTCAGACGCCGTTTGAGTTTCAGACGCCGTTTGTGTGTCAGACGGCGTTTGTGTGTCAGACTCCGTTTGTGTTTCAGACGCCGTTTGTGTTTCCGACGGCGTTTGTGTTTCAGACGCCGTTTGAGTTTCAGACGCCGTTTGTGTTTCAGACGCCGTTTGTGTTTCAGACGCCGTTTGAGTTTCAGACGCCGTTTGTGTGTCAGACGCCGTTTGTGTGTCAGACTCCGTTTGTGTTTCAGACGCCGTTTGTGTGTCAGACTCCGTTTGTGTTTCAGACGCCGTTTGTGTTTCAGACGCCGTTTGAGTTTCAAACGCCGTTTGTGTGTCAGACGCCGTTTGAGTTTCAGACGGCGTTTGTGTGTCAGACGCCGTTTGAGTTTCAGACGCCGTTTGAGTTTCAGACGCCGTTTGTGTGTCAGACTCCGTTTGTGTTTCAGACGCCGTTTGTGTTTCCGACGGCGTTTGTGTTTCAGACGCCGTTTGAGTTTCAGACGCCGTTTGTGTTTCAGACGCCGTTTGTGTTTCAGACGCCGTTTGAGTTTCAGACGCCGTTTGTGTGTCAGACGCCGTTTGTGTGTCAGACGCCGTTTGTGTTTCAGACCCCGTCTGCGTTTCAGACGCCGTTTGAGTTTCAGACGCCGTTTGTGTTTCGGACGCCGTTTGAGTTTCGGACGCCGTTTGAGTTTCAGACGCCGTTTGTGTTTCAGACGCCGTTTGAGTTTCAGACGCCGTTTGTGTTTCAGACGCCGTTTGAGTTTCAGACGCCGTTTGAGTTTCGGACGCCGTTTGTGTTTCGGACGCCGTTTGAGTTTCAGACGCCGTTTGAGTTTCAGACGCCGTTTGAGTTTCAGACGCCGTTTGAGTTTCAGACGCCGTTTGTGTTTCAGACGCCGTTTGTGTGTCAGACGCCGTTTGTGTGTCAGACGCCGTTTGTGTTTCAGACGGCGTTTGAGTTTCAGACGCCGTTTGTGTTTCAGACGCCGTTTGTGTTTCAGACGCCGTTTGTGTTTCAGACGCCGTTTGAGTTTCAGACGCCGTTTGAGTTTCAGACGGCGTTTAAGTTTCAGACGGCGTTTGTGTTTCAGACGCCGTTTGAGTTTCAGACGCCGTTTGAGTTTCAGACGCCGTTTGAGTTTCAGACGCCGTTTGTGTTTCAGACGCCGTTTGTGTGTCAGACGCCGTTTGTGTGTCAGACGCCGTTTGTGTTTCAGACGCCGTTTGAGTTTCAGACGCCGTTTGTGTTTCAGACGCCGTTTGTGTTTCAGACGCCGTTTGTGTTTCAGACGCCGTTTGAGTTTCAGACCCCGTTTGAGTTTCAGACGCCGTTTGTGTTTCAGACGCCGTTTGTGTTTCAGACGCCGTTTGTGTTTCAGACGCCGTTTGAGTTTCAGACGCCGTTTGAGTTTCAGACGCCGTTTGAGTTTCAGACGCCGTTTGTGTTTCAGACGCCGTTTGAGTTTCAGACGCCGTTTGAGTTTCAGACGCCGTTTGAGTTTCAGACGCCGTTTGTGTTTCAGACACCGTTTGTGTGTCAGACGCCGTTTGTGTTTCAGACGCCGTTTGTGTTTCAGACGCCGTTTGAGTTTCAGACGCCGTTTGAGTTTCAGACGCCGTTTGTGTTTCAGACGCCGTTTGAGTTTCAGACGCCGTTTGCGTTTCAGACGCCGTTTGCGTTTAAGACGCCGTTTGTGCTTCAGACGCCGTTTGAGTTTCAGACGCCGTTTGTGTGTCAGACGCCGTTTGTGTGTCAGACGCCGTTTGTGTTTCAGACGCCGTTTGTGTTTCAGACGCCGTTTGTGTTTCAGACGCCGTTTGTGTTTCAGACGCCGTTTGTGTTTCAGACGCCGTTTGAGTTTCAGACGCCGTTTGTGTTTCAGACGCCGTTTGAGTTTCAGACGCCGTTTGTGTGTCAGACGCCGTTTGTGTGTCAGACGCCGTTTGAGTTTCAGACGCCGTTTGTGTTTCAGACGCCGTTTGTGTTTCAGACGCCGTTTGTGTTTCAGACGCCGTTTGAGTTTCAGACGCCGTTTGAGTTTCAGACGCCGTTTGTGTTTCAGACGCCGTTTGAGTTTCAGACGCCGTTTGTGTGTCAGACGCCGTTTGTGTGTCAGACGCCGTTTGTGTTTCAGACCCCGTCTGCGTTTCAGACGCCGTTTGAGTTTCAGACGCCGTTTGTGTTTCGGACGCCGTTTGAGTTTCAGACGGCGTTTGTGTTTCAGACGCCGTTTGTGTTTCAGACGCCGTTTGAGTTTCAGACGCCGTTTGTGTTTCAGACGCCGTTTGAGTTTCAGACGCCGTTTGAGTTTCAGACGCCGTTTGTGTTTCAGACGCCGTTTGTGTGTCAGACGCCGTTTGTGTTTCAGACGCCGTTTGAGTTTCAGACGCCGTTTGCGTGTCAGACGCCGTTTGCGTTTCAGACGCCGTTTGCGTTTCAGACGCCGTTTGAGTTTCAGACGCCGTTTGCGTGTCAGACGCCGTTTGCGTTTCAGACGCCGTTTGTGTTTCAGACGCCGTTTGTGTTTCAGACGCCGTTTGTGTTTCAGACGCCGTTTGAGTTTCAGACGCCGTTTGAGTTTCAGACGCCGTTTGTGTTTCAGACGCCGTTTGTGTGTCAGACGCCGTTTGTGTTTCAGACGCCGTTTGAGTTTCAGACGCCGTTTGTGTGTCAGACGCCGTTTGCGTTTCAGACGCCGTTTGCGTTTCAGACGCCGTTTGAGTTTCAGACGCCGTTTGTGTGTCAGACGCCGTTTGCGTTTCAGACGCCGTTTGTGCTTCAGACGCCGTTTGCGTTTCAGACGCCGTTTGTGCTTCAGACGCCGTTTGCGTTTCAGACGCCGTTTGCGTTTCAGACGCCGTTTGTGCTTCAGACGCCGTTTGCGTTTCAGACGCCGTTTGCGTTTCAGACGCCGTTTGTGCTTCAGACGCCTTTTGTGCTTCAGACGCCGTTTGTGCTTCAGACGCCGTTTGTACTTCAGACGCCGTTTGCGTTTCAGACGCCGTTTGAGTTTCAGACGCCGTTTGCGTTTCAGACGCTGTTTGCGTTTCAGACGCCGTTTGCGTTTCAGACGCCGTTTGTGCTTCAGACGCCGTTTGCGTTTCAGACGCCGTTTGCGTTTCAGACGCCGTTTGCGTTTCAGACGCCGTTTGCGTTTCAGACGCCGTTTGTGCTTCAGACGCCGTTTGCGTTTCAGACGCCGTTTGTGTTTCAGACGGCGTTTGTGCTTCAGACGCCGTTTGTGTGTAGACGCCGTTTGCGTTTCAGACGCCGTTTGCGCTTCAGACGCCGTTTGTGTTTCAGACGCCGTTTGTGCTTCAGACGCCGTTTGCGTTTCAGACGCCGTTTGCGTTTCAGACGCCGTTTGCGTTTCAGACGCCGTTTGCGTTTCAGACGCCGTTTGTGCTTCAGATGCTGTTTGCGTTTCAGACGCCGTTTGCGTTTCGGACGCCGTTTGTGCTTCAGACGCCTTTTGTGCTTCAGACGCCGTTTGTGCTTCAGACGCCGTTTGTGTTTCAGACGCCGTTTGTGTTTCAGACGCCGTTTGTGCTTCAGACGGCGTTTGCGTTTCAGACGCCGTTTGCGTTTCAGACGCCGTTTGTGCTTCAGACGCCGTTTGCGTTTCAGACGCCGTTTGCGTTTCAGACGCCGTTTGCGTTTCAGACGCCGTTTGCGTTTCAGACGCCGTTTGTGCTTCAGACGCCGTTTGTGTGTCAGACGCCGTTTGTGTGTCAGACGCCGTTTGTGTTTCAGACGCCGTTTGTGTTTCAGACGCCGTTTGAGTTTCAGACGCCGTTTGAGTTTCAGACGCCGTTTGAGTTTCAGACGCCGTTTGTGTTTCAGACGCCGTTTGTGTTTCAGACGCCGTTTGAGTTTCAGACGCCGTTTGAGTTTCAGACGCCGTTTGTGTGTAGACGCCGTTTGAGTTTCAGACGCCGTTTGAGTTTCAGACGCCGTTTGTGTTTCAGACGCCGTTTGTGTGTCAGACGCCGTTTGTGTGTCAGACGCCGTTTGTGTTTCAGACGCCGTTTGAGTTTCAGACGCCGTTTGAGTTTCAGACGCCGTTTGTGTTTCAGACGCCGTTTGTGCTTCAGACGCCTTTTGTGCTTCAGACGCCGTTTGTGCTTCAGACGCCGTCAGCGTTTCAGACGCCGTTTGAGTTTCAGACGCCGTTTGTGTTTCGGACGCCGTTTGAGTTTCAGACGCCGTTTGCGTTTCAGACGCCGTTTGTGCTTCAGACGCCTTTTGTGCTTCAGACGCCGTTTGCGTTTCAGACGCCGTTTGTGCTTCAGACGCCGTTTGTGCTTCAGACGCCGTTTGTGTTTCAGACGCCGTTTGTGTGTCAGACGCCGTTTGTGTTTCAGACGCCGTTTGTGTGTCAGACGCCGTTTGTGTTTCAGACGCCGTTTGCGTTTCAGACGCCGTTTGCGTTTCAGACGCCGTTTGTGCTTCAGACGCCGTTTGTGCTTCAGACGCCGTTTGAGTTTCAGACGCCGTTTGCGTTTCAGACGCCGTTTGAGTTTCAGACGCCGTTTGTGTTTCAGACGCCGTTTGCGTTTCAGACGCCGTTTGTGCTTCAGACGCCTTTTGTGCTTCAGACGCCGTTTGTGCTTCAGACGCCGTCTGCGTTTCAGACGCCGTTTGAGTTTCAGACGCCGTTTGTGTTTCGGACGCCGTTTGAGTTTCGGACGCCGTTTGCGTTTCAGACGCCGTTTGAGTTTCAGACGCCGTTTGCGTTTCAGACGCCGTTTGTGCTTCAGACGCCTTTTGTGCTTCAGACGCCGTCTGCGTTTCAGACGCCGTTTGTGCTTCAGACGCCGTTTGTGTTTCAGACGCCGTTTGTGTGTCAGACGCCGTTTGTGTGTCAAACGCCGTTTGTGTTTCAGACGCCGTTTGTGTGTCAGACGCCGTTTGTGTTTCAGACGCCGTTTGCGTTTCAGACGCCGTTTGCGTTTCAGACGCCGTTTGCGCTTCAGACGCCGTTTGTGTTTCAGACGCCGTTTGTGTGTCAGACGCCGTTTGTGTGTCAGACGCCGTTTGTTTGTCAGACGCCGTTTGTGTGTCAGACGCCGTTTGTGTTTCAGACGCCGTTTGCGTTTCAGACGCCGTTTGTGTGTCAGACGCCGTTTGCGTTTCAGACGCCGTTTGCGTTTCAGACGCCGTTTGCGCTTCAGACGCCGTTGTGTGCCAGACGCCGTTTTTGTTTCAGACGCCGTTTGTGTTTCAGACGCCGTTTGTGTTTCAGACGCCGTTTGCGCTTCAGACGCCGTCTGCGTTTCAGACGCCGACTGCGTTTCAGACGCCGTCTGCGTTTCAGACGCCGTTTGCGTTTCAGACGCCGTTTGTGCTTCAGACGCCGTTTGCGTTTCAGACGACGTCTGCGTTTCAGACGCCGTTTGTGTTTCAGACGCCGTTGTGTGCCAGACGCCGTTTGTTTGTCAGACGCCGTTTGTGTGTCAGACGCCGTTTGTGTTTCAGACGCCGTTTGCGTTTCAGACGCCGTTTGTGTGTCAGACGCCGTTTGCGTTTCAGACGCCGTTTGCGCTTCAGACGCCGTTGTGTGCCAGACGCCGTTTTTGTTTCAGACGCCGTTTGTGTTTCAGACGCCGTTTGTGTGTCAGACGCCGTTTGAGTTTCAGACGCCGTTTGTGTGTCAGACGCCGTTTGAGTTTCAGACGCCGTTTGTGTGTCAGACGCCGTTTGAGTTTCAGACGCCGTTTGAGTTTCAGACGCCGTTTGTGTGTCAGACGCCGTTTGAGTTTCAGACGCCGTTTGTGTGTCAGACGCCGTTTGAGTTTCAGACGCCGTTTGTGTGTCAGACTCCGTTTGTGTTTCAGACGCCGTTTGTGTTTCCGACGGCGTTTGTGTTTCAGACGCCGTTTGTGTTTCAGACGCCGTTTGAGTTTCAGACGCCGTTTGTGTTTCAGACGCCGTTTGAGTTTCAGACGCCGTTTGTGTGTCAGACGCCGTTTGTGTGTCAGACGCCGTTTGAGTTTCAGACGCCGTTTGTGTTTCAGACGCCGTTTGTGTTTCAGACGCCGTTTGTGTTTCAGACGCCGTTTGAGTTTCAGACGCCGTTTGAGTTTCAGACGCCGTTTGTGTTTCAGACGCCGTTTGAGTTTCAGACGCCGTTTGTGTGTCAGACGCCGTTTGTGTGTCAGACGCCGTTTGTGTTTCAGACCCCGTCTGCGTTTCAGACGCCGTTTGAGTTTCAGACGCCGTTTGTGTTTCGGACGCCGTTTGAGTTTCAGACGGCGTTTGTGTTTCAGACGCCGTTTGTGTTTCAGACGCCGTTTGAGTTTCAGACGCCGTTTGTGTTTCAGACGCCGTTTGAGTTTCAGACGCCGTTTGAGTTTCAGACGCCGTTTGTGTTTCGGACGCCGTTTGAGTTTCAGACGCCGTTTGTGTTTCAGACGCCGTTTGAGTTTCAGACGCCGTTTGAGTTTCAGACGCCGTTTGTGTTTCAGACGCCGTTTGTGTGTCAGACGCCGTTTGCGTTTCAGACGCCGTTTGCGTTTCAGACGCCGTTTGTGCTTCAGACGCCGTTTGCGTTTCAGACGCCGTTTGCGTTTCAGACGCCGTTTGTGCTTCAGACGCCTTTTGTGCTTCAGACGCCGTTTGTGCTTCAGACGCCGTTTGTACTTCAGACGCCGTTTGCGTTTCAGACGCCGTTTGAGTTTCAGACGCCGTTTGTGTGTCAGACGCCGTTTGCGTTTCAGACGCCGTTTGCGTTTCAGACGCCGTTTGCGTTTCAGACGCCGTTTGTGCTTCAGACGCCGTTTGCGTTTCAGACGCCGTTTGCGTTTCAGACGCCGTTTGCGTTTCAGACGCCGTTTGCGTTTCAGACGCCGTTTGTGCTTCAGACGCCGTTTGCGTTTCAGACGCCGTTTGTGTTTCAGACGGCGTTTGTGCTTCAGACGCCGTTTGTGTGTAGACGCCGTTTGCGTTTCAGACGCCGTTTGCGCTTCAGACGCCGTTTGTGTTTCAGACGCCGTTTGTGCTTCAGACGCCGTTTGCGTTTCAGACGCCGTTTGCGTTTCAGACGCCGTTTGCGTTTCAGACGCCGTTTGCGCTTCAGACGCCGTTTGAGTTTCAGACGCCGTTTGTGTTTCAGACGCCGTTTGAGTTTCAGACGCCGTTTGTGTGTCAGACGCCGTTTGTGTGTCAGACGCCGTTTGAGTTTCAGACGCCGTTTGTGTTTCAGACGCCGTTTGTGTTTCAGACGCCGTTTGTGTGTCAGACGCCGTTTGTGTGTCAGACGCCGTTTGAGTTTCAGACGCCGTTTGTGTTTCAGACGGCGTTTGTGCTTCAGACGCCGTTTGTGTGTAGACGCCGTTTGCGTTTCAGACGCCGTTTGCGCTTCAGACGCCGTTTGCGTTTCAGACGCCGTTTGCGCTTCAGACGCCGTTTGAGTTTCAGACGCCGTTTGTGTTTCAGACGCCGTTTGAGTTTCAGACGCCGTTTGTGTGTCAGACGCCGTTTGTGTGTCAGACGCCGTTTGAGTTTCAGACGCCGTTTGTGTTTCAGACGCCGTTTGTGTTTCAGACGCCGTTTGTGTTTCAGACGCCGTTTGAGTTTCAGACGCCGTTTGAGTTTCAGACGCCGTTTGTGTTTCAGACGCCGTTTGAGTTTCAGACGCCGTTTGTGTGTCAGACGCCGTTTGTGTGTCAGACGCCGTTTGTGTTTCAGACCCCGTCTGCGTTTCAGACGCCGTTTGAGTTTCAGACGCCGTTTGTGTTTCGGACGCCGTTTGAGTTTCAGACGGCGTTTGTGTTTCAGACGCCGTTTGTGTTTCAGACGCCGTTTGAGTTTCAGACGCCGTTTGTGTTTCAGACGCCGTTTGAGTTTCAGACGCCGTTTGAGTTTCAGACGCCGTTTGTGTTTCGGACGCCGTTTGAGTTTCAGACGCCGTTTGTGTTTCAGACGCCGTTTGAGTTTCAGACGCCGTTTGAGTTTCAGACGCCGTTTGTGTTTCAGACGCCGTTTGTGTGTCAGACGCCGTTTGCGTTTCAGACGCCGTTTGCGTTTCAGACGCCGTTTGTGCTTCAGACGCCGTTTGCGTTTCAGACGCCGTTTGCGTTTCAGACGCCGTTTGTGCTTCAGACGCCTTTTGTGCTTCAGACGCCGTTTGTGCTTCAGACGCCGTTTGTACTTCAGACGCCGTTTGCGTTTCAGACGCCGTTTGAGTTTCAGACGCCGTTTGTGTGTCAGACGCCGTTTGCGTTTCAGACGCCGTTTGCGTTTCAGACGCCGTTTGCGTTTCAGACGCCGTTTGTGCTTCAGACGCCGTTTGCGTTTCAGACGCCGTTTGCGTTTCAGACGCCGTTTGCGTTTCAGACGCCGTTTGCGTTTCAGACGCCGTTTGTGCTTCAGACGCCGTTTGCGTTTCAGACGCCGTTTGTGTTTCAGACGGCGTTTGTGCTTCAGACGCCGTTTGTGTGTAGACGCCGTTTGCGTTTCAGACGCCGTTTGCGCTTCAGACGCCGTTTGTGTTTCAGACGCCGTTTGTGCTTCAGACGCCGTTTGCGTTTCAGACGCCGTTTGCGTTTCAGACGCCGTTTGCGTTTCAGACGCCGTTTGCGTTTCAGACGCCGTTTGTGCTTCAGATGCTGTTTGCGTTTCAGACGCCGTTTGCGTTTCAGACGCCGTTTGTGCTTCAGACGCCTTTTGTGCTTCAGACGCCGTTTGTGCTTCAGACGCCGTTTGTGTTTCAGACGCCGTTTGTGTTTCAGACGCCGTTTGTGCTTCAGACGCCGTTTGCGTTTCAGACGCCGTTTGCGTTTCAGACGCCGTTTGTGCTTCAGACGCCGTTTGCGTTTCAGACGCCGTTTGCGTTTCAGACGCCGTTTGCGTTTCAGACGCCGTTTGTGTTTCAGACGCCGTTTGTGCTTCAGACGCCGTTTGTGTGTCAGACGCCGTTTGTGTGTCAGACGCCGTTTGTGTTTCAGACGCCGTTTGTGTTTCAGACGCCGTTTGAGTTTCAGACGCCGTTTGAGTTTCAGACGCCGTTTGAGTTTCAGACGCCGTTTGAGTTTCAGACGCCGTTTGTGTTTCAGACGCCGTTTGAGTTTCAGACGCCGTTTGAGTTTCAGACGCCGTTTGTGTGTAGACGCCGTTTGAGTTTCAGACGCCGTTTGAGTTTCAGACGCCGTTTGTGTTTCAGACGCCGTTTGTGTGTCAGACGCCGTTTGTGTGTCAGACGCCGTTTGTGTTTCAGACGCCGTTTGAGTTTCAGACGCCGTTTGAGTTTCAGACGCCGTTTGTGTTTCAGACGCCGTTTGCGTTTCAGACGCCGTTTGTGCTTCAGACGCCTTTTGTGCTTCAGACGCCGTTTGTGCTTCAGACGCCGTCAGCGTTTCAGACGCCGTTTGAGTTTCAGACGCCGTTTGTGTTTCGGACGCCGTTTGAGTTTCAGACGCCGTTTGCGTTTCAGACGCCGTTTGTGCTTCAGACGCCTTTTGTGCTTCAGACGCCGTTTGCGTTTCAGACGCCGTTTGTGCTTCAGACGCCGTTTGTGCTTCAGACGCCGTTTGTGTTTCAGACGCCGTTTGTGTGTCAGACGCCGTTTGCGTTTCAGACGCCGTTTGTGCTTCAGACGCCGTTTGTGCTTCAGACGCCGTTTGTGTTTCAGACGCCGTTTGTGTGTCAGACGCCGTTTGTGCTTCAGACGCCGTCTGCGTTTCAGACGCCGTTTGAGTTTCAGACGCCGTTTGTGTTTCGGACGCCGTTTGAGTTTCAGACGCCGTTTGCGTTTCAGACGCCGTTTGAGTTTCAGACGCCGTTTGCGTTTCAGACGCCGTTTGAGTTTCAGACGCCGTTTGTGTTTCAGACGCCGTTTGCGTTTCAGACGCCGTTTGTGCTTCAGACGCCTTTTGTGCTTCAGACGCCGTTTGTGCTTCAGACGCCGTCTGCGTTTCAGACGCCGTTTGAGTTTCAGACGCCGTTTGTGTTTCGGACGCCGTTTGAGTTTCGGACGCCGTTTGCGTTTCAGACGCCGTTTGTGTTTCAGACGCCGTTTGTGTGTCAGACGCCGTTTGTGTGTCAGACGCCGTTTGTGTTTCAGACGCCGTTTGAGTTTCAGACGCCGTTTGTGTTTCAGACGCCGTTTGTGTTTCAGACGCCGTTTGTGTTTCAGACGCCGTTTGAGTTTCAGACGCCGTTTGTGTGTCAGACGCCGTTTGAGTTTCAGACGCCGTTTGAGTTTCAGACGCCGTTTGTGTTTCAGACGCCGTTTGAGTTTCAGACGCCGTTTGTGTTTCAGACGCCGTTTGTGTTTCAGACGCCGTTTGAGTTTCAGACGCCGTTTGTGTGTCAGACGCCGTTTGTGTGTCAGACGCCGTTTGTGTGTCAGACGCCGTTTGAGTTTCAGACGCCGTTTGTGTGTCAGACGCCGTTTGTGTTTCAGACCCCGTCTGCGTTTCAGACGCCGTTTGAGTTTCAGACGCCGTTTGTGTTTCGGACGGCGTTTGTGTTTCGGACGCCGTTTGAGTTTCAGACGCCGTTTGTGTTTCAGACGCCGTTTGAGTTTCAGACGCCGTTTGAGTTTCAGACGCCGTTTGTGTGTCAGACGCCGTTTGAGTTTCAGACGCCGTTTGTGTGTCAGACGCCGTTTGAGTTTCAAACGCCGTTTGTGTGTCAGACGCCGTTTGAGTTTCAGACGCCGTTTGTGTGTCAGACGCCGTTTGAGTTTCAGACGCCGTTTGAGTTTCAGACGCCGTTTGTGTTTCAGACGCCGTTTGAGTTTCAGACGCCGTTTGTGTTTCAGACGCCGTTTGAGTTTCAGACGCCGTTTGTGTGTCAGACGCCGTTTGTGTTTCAGACCCCGTCTGCGTTTCAGATGCCGTTTGAGTTTCAGACGCCGTTTGTGTTTCGGACGCCGTTTGAGTTTCGGACGCCGTTTGAGTTTCAGACGCCGTTTGAGTTTCAGACGCCGTTTGAGTTTCAGACGCCGTTTGTGTTTCAGACGCCGTTTGTGTGTCAGACGCCGTTTGTGTGTCAGACGCCGTTTGTGTTTCAGACGCCGTTTGTGTTTCAGACGCCGTTTGTGTTTCAGACGCCGTTTGAGTTTCAGACGCCGTTTGAGTTTCAGACGCCGTTTGAGTTTCAGACGCCGTTTGAGTTTCAGACGCCGTTTGTGTGTCAGACGCCGTTTGTGTGTCAGACGCCGTTTGTGTTTCAGACGCCGTTTGAGTTTCAGACGCCGTTTGTGTTTCAGACGCCGTTTGTGTTTCAGACGCCGTTTGTGTTTCAGACGCCGTTTGTGTTTCAGACGCCGTTTGAGTTTCAGACGCCGTTTGAGTTTCAGACGCCGTTTGAGTTTCAGACGCCGTTTGTGTGTCAGACGCCGTTTGTGTTTCAGACCCTGTCTGCGTTTCAGACGCCGTTTGAGTTTCAGACGCCGTTTGTGTCAGACGCCGTTTGTGTTTCAGACGCCGTTTGAGTTTCAGACGCCGTTTGTGTTTCAGACGCCGTTTGTGTTTCAGACGCCGTTTGTGTTTCAGACGCCGTTTGAGTTTCAGACGCCGTTTGAGTTTCAGACGCCGTTTGTGTTTCAGACGCCGTTTGTGTTTCAGACGCCGTTTGAGTTTCAGACGCCGTTTGTGTGTCAGACGCCGTTTGTGTGTCAGACGCCGTTTGTGTGTCAGACGCCGTTTGAGTTTCAGACGCCGTTTGTGTGTCAGACGCCGTTTGTGTGTCAGACGCCGTTTGAGTTTCAGACGCCGTTTGTGTGTCAGACGCCGTTTGTGTTTCAGACGCCGTTTGTGTTTCGGACGCCGTTTGAGTTTCGGACGCCGTTTGAGTTTCGGACGCCGTTTGTGTGTCAGACGCCGTTTGAGTTTCAAACGCCGTTTGTGTGTCAGACGCCGTTTGAGTTTCAGACGCCGTTTGTGTTTCGGACGCCGTTTGAGTTTCGGACGCCGTTTGAGTTTCAGACGCCGTTTGTGTTTCAGACGCCGTTTGAGTTTCAGACGCCGTTTGAGTTTCAGACGCCGTTTGTGTTTCAGACGCCGTTTGAGTTTCAGACGCCGTTTGAGTTTCAGACGCCGTTTGTGTGTCAGACGCCGTTTGAGTTTCAGACGCCGTTTGTGTGTCAGACGCCGTTTGAGTTTCAAACGCCGTTTGTGTGTCAGACGCCGTTTGTGTGTCAGACGCCGTTTGAGTTTCAGACGCCGTTTGAGTTTCAGACGCCGTTTGTGTGTCAGACTCCGTTTGTGTTTCAGACGCCGTTTGTGTTTCCGACGGCGTTTGTGTTTCAGACGCCGTTTGAGTTTCAGACGCCGTTTGTGTTTCAGACGCCGTTTGAGTTTCAGACGCCGTTTGTGTTTCAGACGCCGTTTGTGTTTCAGACGCCGTTTGAGTTTCAGACGCCGTTTGAGTTTCGGACGCCGTTTGTGTTTCGGACGCCGTTTGAGTTTCAGACGCCGTTTGAGTTTCAGACGCCGTTTGAGTTTCAGACGCCGTTTGTGTTTCAGACGCCGTTTGAGTTTCAGACGCCGTTTAAGTTTCAGACGCCGTTTGAGTTTCAGACGCCGTTTGTGTGTCAGACGCCGTTTGTGTGTCAGACGCCGTTTGTGTTTCAGACGCCGTTTGAGTTTCAGACGCCGTTTGTGTTTCAGACGCCGTTTGTGTTTCAGACGCCGTTTGTGTGTCAGACGCCGTTTGTGTGTCAGACGCCGTTTGAGTTTCAGACGCCGTTTGAGTTTCAGACGCCGTTTGTGTTTCAGACGCCGTTTGTGTTTCAGACGCCGTTTGTGTTTCAGACGCCGTTTGAGTTTCAGACGCCGTTTGAGTTTCAGACGCCGTTTGAGTTTCAGACGCCGTTTGTGTTTCAGACGCCGTTTGAGTTTCAGACGCCGTTTGAGTTTCAGACGCCGTTTGTGTTTCGGACGCCGTTTGAGTTTCAGACGCCGTTTGCGTTTCAGACGCCGTTTGTGCTTCAGACGCCTTTTGTGCTTCAGACGCCGTTTGCGTTTCAGACGCCGTTTGTGCTTCAGACGCCGTTTGTGCTTCAGACGCCGTTTGTGTTTCAGACGCCGTTTGTGTGTCAGACGCCGTTTGCGTTTCAGACGCCGTTTGTGCTTCAGACGCCGTTTGTGCTTCAGACGCCGTTTGTGTTTCAGACGCCGTTTGTGTGTCAGACGCCGTTTGTGCTTCAGACGCCGTCTGCGTTTCAGACGCCGTTTGAGTTTCAGACGCCGTTTGTGTTTCGGACGCCGTTTGAGTTTCAGACGCCGTTTGCGTTTCAGACGCCGTTTGAGTTTCAGACGCCGTTTGCGTTTCAGACGCCGTTTGAGTTTCAGACGCCGTTTGTGTTTCAGACGCCGTTTGCGTTTCAGACGCCGTTTGTGCTTCAGACGCCTTTTGTGCTTCAGACGCCGTTTGTGCTTCAGACGCCGTCTGCGTTTCAGACGCCGTTTGAGTTTCAGACGCCGTTTGTGTTTCGGACGCCGTTTGAGTTTCGGACGCCGTTTGCGTTTCAGACGCCGTTTGTGTTTCAGACGCCGTTTGTGTGTCAGACGCCGTTTGTGTGTCAGACGCCGTTTGTGTTTCAGACGCCGTTTGAGTTTCAGACGCCGTTTGTGTTTCAGACGCCGTTTGTGTTTCAGACGCCGTTTGTGTTTCAGACGCCGTTTGAGTTTCAGACGCCGTTTGTGTGTCAGACGCCGTTTGAGTTTCAGACGCCGTTTGAGTTTCAGACGCCGTTTGTGTTTCAGACGCCGTTTGAGTTTCAGACGCCGTTTGTGTTTCAGACGCCGTTTGTGTTTCAGACGCCGTTTGAGTTTCAGACGCCGTTTGTGTGTCAGACGCCGTTTGTGTGTCAGACGCCGTTTGTGTGTCAGACGCCGTTTGAGTTTCAGACGCCGTTTGTGTGTCAGACGCCGTTTGTGTTTCAGACCCCGTCTGCGTTTCAGACGCCGTTTGAGTTTCAGACGCCGTTTGTGTTTCGGACGGCGTTTGTGTTTCGGACGCCGTTTGAGTTTCAGACGCCGTTTGTGTTTCAGACGCCGTTTGAGTTTCAGACGCCGTTTGAGTTTCAGACGCCGTTTGTGTGTCAGACGCCGTTTGAGTTTCAGACGCCGTTTGTGTGTCAGACGCCGTTTGAGTTTCAAACGCCGTTTGTGTGTCAGACGCCGTTTGAGTTTCAGACGCCGTTTGTGTGTCAGACGCCGTTTGAGTTTCAGACGCCGTTTGAGTTTCAGACGCCGTTTGTGTTTCAGACGCCGTTTGAGTTTCAGACGCCGTTTGTGTTTCAGACGCCGTTTGAGTTTCAGACGCCGTTTGTGTGTCAGACGCCGTTTGTGTTTCAGACCCCGTCTGCGTTTCAGATGCCGTTTGAGTTTCAGACGCCGTTTGTGTTTCGGACGCCGTTTGAGTTTCGGACGCCGTTTGAGTTTCAGACGCCGTTTGAGTTTCAGACGCCGTTTGAGTTTCAGACGCCGTTTGTGTTTCAGACGCCGTTTGTGTGTCAGACGCCGTTTGTGTGTCAGACGCCGTTTGTGTTTCAGACGCCGTTTGTGTTTCAGACGCCGTTTGTGTTTCAGACGCCGTTTGAGTTTCAGACGCCGTTTGAGTTTCAGACGCCGTTTGAGTTTCAGACGCCGTTTGAGTTTCAGACGCCGTTTGTGTGTCAGACGCCGTTTGTGTGTCAGACGCCGTTTGTGTTTCAGACGCCGTTTGAGTTTCAGACGCCGTTTGTGTTTCAGACGCCGTTTGTGTTTCAGACGCCGTTTGTGTTTCAGACGCCGTTTGTGTTTCAGACGCCGTTTGAGTTTCAGACGCCGTTTGAGTTTCAGACGCCGTTTGAGTTTCAGACGCCGTTTGTGTGTCAGACGCCGTTTGTGTTTCAGACCCTGTCTGCGTTTCAGACGCCGTTTGAGTTTCAGACGCCGTTTGTGTCAGACGCCGTTTGTGTTTCAGACGCCGTTTGAGTTTCAGACGCCGTTTGTGTTTCAGACGCCGTTTGTGTTTCAGACGCCGTTTGTGTTTCAGACGCCGTTTGAGTTTCAGACGCCGTTTGAGTTTCAGACGCCGTTTGTGTTTCAGACGCCGTTTGTGTTTCAGACGCCGTTTGAGTTTCAGACGCCGTTTGTGTGTCAGACGCCGTTTGTGTGTCAGACGCCGTTTGTGTGTCAGACGCCGTTTGAGTTTCAGACGCCGTTTGTGTGTCAGACGCCGTTTGTGTGTCAGACGCCGTTTGAGTTTCAGACGCCGTTTGTGTGTCAGACGCCGTTTGTGTTTCAGACGCCGTTTGTGTTTCGGACGCCGTTTGAGTTTCGGACGCCGTTTGAGTTTCGGACGCCGTTTGTGTGTCAGACGCCGTTTGAGTTTCAAACGCCGTTTGTGTGTCAGACGCCGTTTGAGTTTCAGACGCCGTTTGTGTTTCGGACGCCGTTTGAGTTTCGGACGCCGTTTGAGTTTCAGACGCCGTTTGTGTTTCAGACGCCGTTTGAGTTTCAGACGCCGTTTGAGTTTCAGACGCCGTTTGTGTTTCAGACGCCGTTTGAGTTTCAGACGCCGTTTGAGTTTCAGACGCCGTTTGTGTGTCAGACGCCGTTTGAGTTTCAGACGCCGTTTGTGTGTCAGACGCCGTTTGAGTTTCAAACGCCGTTTGTGTGTCAGACGCCGTTTGTGTGTCAGACGCCGTTTGAGTTTCAGACGCCGTTTGAGTTTCAGACGCCGTTTGTGTGTCAGACTCCGTTTGTGTTTCAGACGCCGTTTGTGTTTCCGACGGCGTTTGTGTTTCAGACGCCGTTTGAGTTTCAGACGCCGTTTGTGTTTCAGACGCCGTTTGAGTTTCAGACGCCGTTTGTGTTTCAGACGCCGTTTGTGTTTCAGACGCCGTTTGAGTTTCAGACGCCGTTTGAGTTTCGGACGCCGTTTGTGTTTCGGACGCCGTTTGAGTTTCAGACGCCGTTTGAGTTTCAGACGCCGTTTGAGTTTCAGACGCCGTTTGTGTTTCAGACGCCGTTTGAGTTTCAGACGCCGTTTAAGTTTCAGACGCCGTTTGAGTTTCAGACGCCGTTTGTGTGTCAGACGCCGTTTGTGTGTCAGACGCCGTTTGTGTTTCAGACGCCGTTTGAGTTTCAGACGCCGTTTGTGTTTCAGACGCCGTTTGTGTTTCAGACGCCGTTTGTGTGTCAGACGCCGTTTGTGTGTCAGACGCCGTTTGAGTTTCAGACGCCGTTTGAGTTTCAGACGCCGTTTGTGTTTCAGACGCCGTTTGTGTTTCAGACGCCGTTTGTGTTTCAGACGCCGTTTGAGTTTCAGACGCCGTTTGAGTTTCAGACGCCGTTTGAGTTTCAGACGCCGTTTGTGTTTCAGACGCCGTTTGAGTTTCAGACGCCGTTTGAGTTTCAGACGCCGTTTGAGTTTCAGACGCCGTTTGTGTGTCAGACGCCGTTTGTGTGTCAGACGCCGTTTGTGTTTCAGACGCCGTTTGAGTTTCAGACGCCGTTTGTGTTTCAGACGCCGTTTGTGTTTCAGACGCCGTTTGTGTTTCAGACGCCGTTTGTGTTTCAGACGCCGTTTGAGTTTCAGACGCCGTTTGAGTTTCAGACGCCGTTTGAGTTTCAGACGCCGTTTGTGTGTCAGACGCCGTTTGTGTTTCAGACCCCGTCTGCGTTTCAGACGCCGTTTGAGTTTCAGACGCCGTTTGTGTGTCAGACGCCGTTTGTGTTTCAGACGCCGTTTGAGTTTCAGACGCCGTTTGTGTTTCAGACGCCGTTTGTGTTTCAGACGCCGTTTGTGTTTCAGACGCCGTTTGAGTTTCAGACGCCGTTTGAGTTTCAGACGCCGTTTGTGTTTCAGACGCCGTTTGTGTTTCAGACGCCGTTTGAGTTTCAGACGCCGTTTGTGTGTCAGACGCCGTTTGTGTGTCAGACGCCGTTTGAGTTTCAGACGCCGTTTGTGTGTCAGACGCCGTTTGTGTTTCAGACCCCGTCTGCGTTTCAGACGCCGTTTGAGTTTCAGACGCCGTTTGTGTTTCGGACGCCGTTTGAGTTTCGGACGCCGTTTGAGTTTCAGACGCCGTTTGTGTTTCAGACGCCGTTTGAGTTTCAGACGCCGTTTGTGTTTCAGACGCTGTTTGTGTGTCAGACGCCGTTTTAGTTTCAGACGCCGTTTGTGTGTCAGACGCCGTTTGAGTTTCAGACGCCGTTTGAGTTTCAGACGCCGTTTGTGTGTCAGACTCCGTTTGTGTTTTAGACGCCGTTTGTGTTTCCGACGGCGTTTGTGTTTCAGACGCCGTTTGAGTTTCAGACGCCGTTTGTGTTTCAGACGCCGTTTGAGTTTCAGACGCCGTTTGTGTTTCAGACGCCGTTTGTGTTTCAGACGCCGTTTGAGTTTCAGACGCCGTTTGAGTTTCGGACGCCGTTTGAGTTTCAGACGCCGTTTGAGTTTCAGACGCCGTTTGAGTTTCAGACGCCGTTTGAGTTTCAGACGCCGTTTGTGTTTCAGACGCCGTTTGTGTGTCAGACGCCGTTTGTGTGTCAGACGCCGTTTGTGTTTCAGACGCCGTTTGAGTTTCAGACGCCGTTTGTGTTTCAGACGCCGTTTGTGTTTCAGACGCCGTTTGAGTTTCAGACGCCGTTTGAGTTTCAGACGCCGTTTGAGTTTCAGACGCCGTTTGTGTTTCAGACGCCGTTTGAGTTTCAGACGCCGTTTGAGTTTCAGACGCCGTTTGAGTTTCAGACGCCGTTTGTGTGTCAGACGCCGTTTGTGTGTCAGACGCCGTTTGTGTTTCAGACGCCGTTTGAGTTTCAGACGCCGTTTGTGTTTCAGACGCCGTTTGTGTTTCAGACGCCGTTTGTGTTTCAGACGCCGTTTGTGTTTCAGACGCCGTTTGAGTTTCAGACGCCGTTTGAGTTTCAGACGCCGTTTGAGTTTCAGACGCCGTTTGTGTGTCAGACGCCGTTTGCGTTTCAGACCCCGTCTGCGTTTCAGACGCCGTTTGAGTTTCAGACGCCGTTTGTGTGTCAGACGCCGTTTGTGTTTCAGACGCCGTTTGAGTTTCAGACGCCGTTTGTGTTTCAGACGCCGTTTGTGTTTCAGACGCCGTTTGTGTTTCAGACGCTGTTTGAGTTTCAGACGCTGTTTGAGTTTCAGACGCCGTTTGTGTTTCAGACGCCGTTTGTGTTTCAGACGCCGTTTGTGTTTCAGACGCCGTTTGAGTTTCAGACGCCGTTTGTGTGTCAGACGCCGTTTGTGTGTCAGACGCCGTTTGAGTTTCAGACGCCGTTTGTGTGTCAGACGCCGTTTGTGTTTCAGACCCCGTCTGCGTTTCAGACGCCGTTTGAGTTTCAGACGCCGTTTGCGTTTCGGACGCCGTTTGAGTTTCGGACGCCGTTTGAGTTTCAGACGCCGTTTGTGTTTCAGACGCCGTTTGAGTTTCAGACGCCGTTTGTGTTTCAGACGCCGTTTGTGTTTCAGACGCCGTTTGAGTTTCAGACGCCGTTTGTGTGTGAGACGCCGTTTGAGTTTCAGACGCCGTTTGTGTGTCAGACGCCGTTTGAGTTTCAGACGCCGTTTGTGTGTCAGACGCCGTTTGAGTTTCAGACGCCGTTTGAGTTTCAGACGCCGTTTGTGTGTCAGACTCCGTTTGTGTTTCAGACGCCGTTTGTGTTTCCGACGGCGTTTGTGTTTCAGACGCCGTTTGAGTTTCAGACGGCGTTTGAGTTTCAGACGCCGTTTGAGTTTCAGACGGCGTTTGAGTTTCAGACGCCGTTTGTGTGTCAGACGCCGTTTGAGTTTCAGACGCCGTTTGTGTGTCAGACGCCGTTTGAGTTTCAGACGCCGTTTGTGTGTCAGACGCCGTTTGAGTTTCAGACGCCGTTTGAGTTTCAGACGCCGTTTGTGTGTCAGACTCCGTTTGTGTTTCAGACGCCGTTTGTGTTTCCGACGGCGTTTGTGTTTCAGACGCCGTTTGAGTTTCAGACGCCGTTTGTGTTTCAGACGCCGTTTGTGTTTCAGACGCCGTTTGAGTTTCAGACGCCGTTTGTGTGTCAGACGCCGTTTGTGTCTCAGACGCCGTTTGTGTTTCAGACCCCGTCTGCGTTTCAGACGCCGTTTGAGTTTCAGACGCCGTTTGTGTTTCGGACGCCGTTTGTGTTTCGGACGCCGTTTGAGTTTCGGACGCCGTTTGAGTTTCAGACGCCGTTTGTGTTTCAGACGCCGTTTGAGTTTCAGACGCCGTTTGTGTTTCAGACGCCGTTTGAGTTTCGGACGCCGTTTGAGTTTCGGACGCCGTTTGTGTTTCGGACGCCGTTTGAGTTTCGGACGCCGTTTGAGTTTCAGACGCCGTTTGAGTTTCAGACGCCGTTTGAGTTTCAGACGCCGTTTGTGTTTCAGACGCCGTTTGTGTGTCAGACGCCGTTTGTGTGTCAGACGCCGTTTGTGTTTCAGACGCCGTTTGTGTTTCAGACGCCGTTTGTGTTTCAGACGCCGTTTGTGTTTCAGACGCCGTTTGTGTTTCAGACGCCGTTTGCGTGTCAGACGCCGTTTGCGTTTCAGACGCCGTTTGTGTGTCAGACGCCGTTTGTTTGTCAGACGCCGTTTGTGTGTCAGACGCCGTTTGTGTTTCAGACGCCGTTTGCGTTTCAGACGCCGTTTGCGTGTCAGACGCCGTTTGTGTTTCAGACGCCGTTTGTGTTTCAGACGCCGTTTGTGTTTCAGACGCCGTTTGTGCTTCAGACGCCGTTTGTGTTTAGTTTTTCATAAAAACTGATTTGATCAATAGTTTAGGGCCAATCAGAGAGAGCTGTGAGGGTTTTTTAGCGGACCTCATTACTGCCGTCTCAGATGTGTCTGTGACTTTGGGAGCATTCCTGCAGTAAGTTGGGGCGGGTCATAGTGACCCACTCTGTGGTAACCTGCTGCTGCGATGACATCAGAGATGACGGTTGTGTCTGAATTCCTCCTCTACTATCTATCTAGAGCGTTTGTCATTTGGTAGGGCTCCAAAATCCAGCAAAAACCAGTGTGCATCAATGCTCATTAGATCTAGAAATATAGACCACAATGCATTGGAAAACTTTTGTTCAAAAAAATGTATTTGAATGTATTTTTTATTAAACCATCAACATTTTTATCTTCAGAAGACAGTAGATCATAAATAATTGTCCTAAACGCTCACACTAATTAGATTTTAACTTTGTGAAATCGATGAAGTCAAATCCGCCGTTTAAAAAAAAAGTAGTGAGCGTGGAGTCTGAATTATTTTTAGAATTCAGGGCTCTGGATAGTTTTTTAAGGGTCAGGGGTCAGGGCGGGAATTAGGACATGGCCGACATCTTCTGCCTTTTCAGCTGAAACTTTCTTTCTGCAGTTGGTTCATTTGTGGCACAGCTGTTTGAATCCCGGACAAACCCCCGCTTGTGAAGCCTCGGCTGCAGCACAGCTAAACGCTGCTCCCGATGAGAATCCCCCCCCCCCCCCCGGCTGGACTCCACTGGGAACAGAAGACAGGGACTCCTCGGCTCCGGTGCTGTCGGCCGCCGGGTGACGGTGATGTTCCACAGGTGCTCCGGCGTGCCCAGGAGAGGTGACGACAACCAGCATGAAAGCTTCATCTGGGGGTGTGACGGCGTTCGGCTGGCAGGTTGATCTCCAGGAACGTGGTACCTCCACGTTCTGAGCTGCAGAACCGAAGCTTCAAGCTCAGTCTGGAGGATCCCAACATGTGGATCTCAGAAAACCGTCTCCGGATCCTTTAGAAACGAGGTTCGGTGGGACGTCCCACAACAGGCAGGTTTTGGGTGAAGGTGGGCGCTTGAACGCACGTTTCCGAGCCCCAGGTGAACATCAAAGACGACTCCTTTCAGCTCCATCACTGGGGGGAGGGCCGGTCGACCGGCGTTTGCTCCGCCCACCTTAACCACATAAAAGGCTGATTGGACGAGAACAAGTGAGAGAAGTTTAATCTCCCGACATTAAAAAAGCTAACTGTCTTAAAATTAATAATTCACAGCTTGAATTTGAATGAAATAAAAATTTCCTTTACCTCCCCCCCCCTCCCCCCCACTCCCACACGTTAAATAAAACATGTAAAGACACAATAAAGTCGATTTTTGGCCACAGACAATCTTTGGTGGCGGATTTGGTTTTCTGTGGACCTCCAGCATTTGGTCCTCCTGGGTTTTCTTTGAGGTGGGGGCTCGTTTGTTGCATCTCTCCTGTGATCATTTGTCTGGATGGAAGGGGGCGGGGCCACAATGCCTAAATTCCCTCAGATCACCAGAACTCATTACTTTTAAATGGAGCTTCAGGGCTGTTTGGAAACAGAACCAGGAGGCTGACCGACCACCCGGAAAGCTGGTGCCCCTCCATCCCCACCCCACCCCCAGCCCCTCCACCCCCAAGCCCCCACAAACGTCCAGCAGATGCGGCCCCCCATTTGGGTGACTGATAGCGCTGCAGATTTTCTTAAAACACCCTCCAATTATCAGGTGCAATTACCCCCCTCGCACAATTACAGCACCCCCCCTCCTCCCGTGGGGGGGGGGGGGGGGGCTGAACCCAAAGGCTACCCCCGGACAGTGGATCCATGAAGAAACCACGTGATCGGCGACGTTCAGCAGCTCCGCCTTCAGATCAACAACCAAACACTGGGCTGGCCGGGGGGGTGGGGGTGGGGGGTACCGGTTTTCCGCAGATTTCCGCCTCTGGTCCTGCAGGAAGAAGCTCTGCTTTGGTTTGTCTTCTTTCTTCAAAAACAGAAACATGAACTTACTTTCTGAAGCGTCTGCTTTCCCTTCAAGCCTCAAAAATGCCAAACATGAGCGTCAGACTCAGACGTGATGAAACCATCCGTGCAGGAGACGGTCCGTCTGCGTTCTGTCGGGACAGGAACGGTTCCACCTCCGTTCACAGACTCACATGTGTCTAGAACTGTTGGGATGAAAGATCTGCTCGGACTGAGGTCAAAGGTCGTTCCTCTCATCATCAGAGCAGCTCCTCCTCAGCCCGACTGACTCCTGAGGGTCACATGACACAAGGTGGATTCCACGGATTATATTTAGCCCCGCCCCTTTCCCCATGTTGGGTCACATTTGTTTAGCTCCCAGCCAACAGCTGAAGAACTCCTTCAGATCCATGGTTTGGTTTTGTCTTCAGACGGAGATGTTCTGGATCTGGAGCTCTGACACCATCAGATCCAGATCGATGACTCTCTTTTGTGGAAAACATCCAACAGCAAAGGCTTTTCCTGCTGCTTTCCTCAGGTGAGATCTCTGCTGCATGATGGGAGCTCAGCGGACATTTTTAGGAAGTTTAGCAAAGCTCCACCAGGGGGGGTTTGGAAAATGCCAGAGCCGGGTATCGAACCAGCGAGCTTCTGCACCAAAGGTGGATAAAGGTGGAAAGATTTCATGTAATCCATGGACACCAGTGAAGATCACAAATCATTGAAGAAAAAAGGTTCAGAGCACTGTCTAGTGGGTCTAGATGACCCACCTCCCCATCTCGCTGCACACATTAAATGACCTCAGCTTTCAATGTGTGCAGCAAGATGCTGGGGATCTTCTAGCAGTCTGTGGGGGCCAGCACCCTATTCTCCTCCGTGGTCTGCTGGGGGGGGGCAGCATAGCGGTCAGTGACACCAACAGACTGAACAGCTGATCAGGAAGGCGGGTTATTTCATTGGCTGCAAACGTTTGAAGCAGTGATGGAGAGGAGGTCACTGAACAAGATCTTATCCATCATTGACAACCCAGAGCATCCTCTCCACCCTGTTCTGGACAAACAGCGGAGCTCCTTCTCTAGAAGGCTCAGACAGCTCCGCTCCAAAACTGCCCGGTACCAGAAATCCTTCCTGCCAAATACTATAACCCTGTTCAAGAACTCACAATGCAGAAGATAACCTTTGCACATTTTTTCTATTTTTCTTTATTTTGCACATCTCTTAACTGCACTGTTTTGTAAATAGCTCTTTAAATTATACCGCATTTTCCTTGTTCTTGTTTTTTTTTTTAAATTTATATTATTCTTAGTCTGTCAGTTGTTATGGTAACGAACAAATTTCCCACGTGTGGGATCAATAAAATATTTCTGATTCTGATAAAGTGCCTAGGATAGAACAAGGGTTACAGAAAGAGGAACAGGAAAACTATGATTGGTTGAAGGATTTATAGCATTCAACCACTAAAGTAAACCGACATAAACTGAACAGGCTATCGCAGCACTTAGTTGTTATTTTTGCTGCTACTCTTTTTTGGTTTTAATGTTTTTACTGCCAGGATTCCCATTGAACTGTGAGGTGTTCTTCAGAAGTAGAAGGAGGTCCTGACCGGAGGTCCTGACCGGAGGTCCTGACCGGAGGTCCTGACCGGAGGTCCACCCCCCCCCCCACCCCCCCACAGTTAAACGTTCCGCTGCTGGACATTAGAGGAAAGGAAAATGAACCCTGAAGCTGATTCAAATGCTAAAAACCTGCAGAAAATCTTCCTGCTGAGATCCATCTGGTCAGTCTGATGATGAATGAACTCCACTTTTTCTGTTTATTTTCAGTAATCAGACCCCCCCCCCACCTGCAGGGCGCCGTGATGATCTGAAAACCATCTCAAGATTTATATGTTTTGATTTGAAGAAGGAAATAAAAAAATGGGTTTGTTTTTTAATAATAATACATATCTTTACGTGAGTATTTTTGTGCATGAATGTGTGGGTGTGTGTGTGTGTCTGTGTGTGTTTGTCAGTGTGTGTTTGATCTTAGTTGCACAAACTTAAGTCGTTTGTTTAAGTTTCACTGAGTCCTGTTTCCAACCTGCATTCACGCACACATGCACAAATGCATGTGTGCGTGAAAACATGTGTGCGCGTGTGTGTGCATTCGTGCACACATGCCCACTAGTGTGCTTGTAGAGCATGGTTGGTCATTTTTCAGGTGAAGCACTCCACCCCCCCTGGTTCTTCTGCTGGACTCTGGCGTTGCCATGGTAACAAAGAGCTGCTGAGGCATCCCAGCAGTGTGTTCTCAGGTGATGACATCATGGATTCTTTGACCCATGATGGTGACTTCACTCTGGTCCTGTGGTTGTTGGGAAAGACGTCCCAGACGTTCTGGCAGAAGCAGCTTGACCTGATTTCCTGCGCGTCAGCAAAAACACAAACATCAACTCTCTGCTGCAGAAGCAGCACAGAAGGCGCCATGAGGCGTTTGGCTCGGCCACAGTTGGAAATTTGGCGGGGCCCAGCACTCAGGAGCAAGGACCAGAACCCACCCCCCAGGGACCAGACACCCCCGGCTCAGATGTAATGTGAACCCCCCCACCGCGCGGAGAGAGCACCGCCGGGCCCAGGAAGCCGGCACCCCGGGGACACGGCCGCCGCTGCAAAGGGGCCCGTACCCCCCACCAGGGAAGAGGCAGGGGACAGACGGACCCAGGTCCCACCTTCCTTGCAAAATGTGTGTGCGTGTATGTGTGTTTGAAAGGGTGTGTGTGTGCATGTGTGTGTGTTTATGTTGGGATGTATATATTGAGGGGGGAGGGGTGTGTGTACTAAGGGGGGTGCGGTTAAAATTGGCGGGTAGGGCACTAAGGGGACATCTCCTGATTACTCACAGTGACGTCCCCTCACCCTCCCCACCAAGGGGCCTTAAATGTCTAAGGTGCGGTTAAAATTGGCGGGTAGGGTGCCAGGAGGACATCCGCTGCTTGCTGGCAGTGATGTCCAAGCACCCCCCCTACCAAGGGCCCTACATGTCTAAGGTGCAAATAAAACCGAAAGAGGGGGGGCCCACACCATACGGCAACCACAGGAGGGGGGCCACTGCCTAGTAAACCCCCCCCCCCAAGGCTCATCGCAGGCTAAGCCCCCCACCCCCTCACCCTATTATGAGGTTATATGAGGAAGGGGGTAAGTTGGGGACAGATGATAGACTGTCCCCCGGTGGTCAAACAGCTGTCCCCCGCCCCCCCCAGCAAGGGGGCCAGGCCCACCCAGCCCCTGGGCCCCACCCCCGGAAGCGCAGACACCCCAGGCCCAGCACCACCACCCCCACACAGAGAGAGAGGAGCCACAAAGCGCCGCCCCCCCCGGAGCAAGCCCAGGCCCCCACCCCCAAACGCCGGCCCTAGAAGAGCTCTGGTCAGGCCTCGACGGGACCGAGGCAGCCAACCGGCCGGGGAAACCGCCGATGGCCTCAGCGGAGACCCCGACCCGTCAACCCCCCCTGCCCCGTACCAATAGTGCCCCCCCCCCTCCCCCAGAATGCCCCCCCACAGGATAGGGCCGACAAGACCCCCACCCCACCCCACCCCCAGACCCCGCAGCCGAAGCGGATGACACCCAGAGCGACCGGGGGCCCCAAGATGGTTGCCCCGTCCCGCACCCCGAGCCAGGGAAGGGCCGATCCCAGCCCCAGGTGTAGATGGGAAGCCCATCCAGCGCCGCTGGGCCCCCCCCCCCCCCCCGAGCAGCGCCCCCCGCCAACCCCCCCCAGCACAGGCAAAGGGACCACCCCCCCAGGCCAAGCCAGACCACCACCCCACCCCCCCACCACGCACCCCCACACCCAAGCCCAGAGGACCACGCAGCGCCCCAGGCCGCCCCACCCAGGCGCCGGACCCGACCCCCCGACCAACGGAGCCCCCACCACCCCCGGCCAGGCACCGGAGGCCCCGACCCCCACCCCGGCCCACGGCAGAAGGGCAAGGAGCAGCGACGACCAGGCCCCCCCCACCCCCTAAGTTAAGGTAGTTAGCTATGGGAGACCAGAGAGACCGAATTCTTTCAAAGTTACTTGAGCTTTGGGCTGACATTTTTTCCAAGCTGATATGATCAAACAGCAGATTTCTGTGTTGACTTATATTTATATTTTTTTTGCTTTTCCAATTTATTAAAATAGTTTTTTTAGCAATGCAAAGAGTTATGAAAATGATAGAGCCTAATCCTCCTTCTACATCGATGGCACTCATGTCACCAAGCACACAAAGAGACGGTGAAGCTGTGATTGAAACCTTAAGCCAGACTGATAGATCGGCACATACCTGCTGCCAGAGAGCCTGGACAGGCGTGCAGAACCATAGTGCATGCATGTAATTGTCGGGTAGATTACTGTCACAGTGCTGACAAATGTCTGAGTTACTGAGACCCATCTTGAACATCCTCTGTCCAGTGTAGTAAATTCTGTGAAGAGTTTTGAGATGGATTAGCTGCAGATTTGGACTTTTTGTCATTTTAAAGGTGTTTAGACAAAGTTCTGACCAAAAACTTTCATCTGTGCTGATGCTCAAATCCGCATCCCATTTTGTTGTCGGAAGTGAAATATTGTTATCTAAATTACATAAAAGTTTGTATATTTTGGAGAGAGTTTTATTCATTGAGAAATTGATCAGAGTGGTAACTACATCTGGTAGCTTTAAATCGTTGTCTCTGTATTTAAACTTTTTAGTAATAATTGATTTAAGTTGCTGATATTCCAAGAAGTTATTTATTCCATGTTTGTCTTGAAGTTCCTGGGGAGTTATGAATCTTCTATCAATAATTATGTGCTCTAGTTGTTTTATGCCCCCTGCTTGCCAAGCTGGGAAGTGGATAATTTTTTTGTTTATGAGGATGTCTGGGTTGTTCCAGATGGGTGTCATTTTGCACGGTTGAATTGATGATTTTGATATTTTGAGAAATTCCCACCAGCCTGTTAAAGTGGCATTTATATTAATACTTTTGAAACAATCCTGTCTTTTAACTATTTGACTAATAAATGGAAGATCTGACAGGTTGATCTTTCCACATAACGCCTGTTCCAAGTCTAACCATGAGTTGGTTTCTGGATTATTTTTTAACCATTTTAAGATGTATTGTAATCTATTTGCAAGAAAGTAATTGTGGAAGTTAGGTAATTCTAATCCTCCACAGCTTTTTGCAGATTTTAAAGTTTTTAGACTAATTCTTGCAGGTTTGTTGTTCCATAGAAAGCTTGATATGGATGAGTCTAATGTTTTGAACCATTTTAATGGCGGTTGTGTGGGAATCATTGAGAAGAGATAATTAACTTTGTGTAAGATTTTCATTTTAACCGTGGCTACCTTGCCCATAAGGGACAAAGGCAGGTTGGTCCAGCGGGTTAGATCGTCCTGTATGTTTTTCAGTAATGGGGTGTAGTTTAGCTGCACCAGTTCTGATATTTTGGGGGAAAAACAAATACCTAGATATTTTATATTGCCTGATTTAACTGGTATTGTGAGTCCTTGCTCCGCATTACTGTTCAGTGGTAATAAAACAGATTTATTCCAATTAATGGAATAGTCTGATATAGAAGAGAATTCATTAATGATTGTTGCCGTTTCATTTACAGAATGTATATTAGTTAAAAACAGTAATATGTCATCTGCATAGAGACTAATTTTATGATGGCTGTGTTTGGTTTTAATTCCTTTAATACTCTCATTCTGTCTTATTGCTGCAGCTAGAGGCTCGATAAATATTGCAAAAAGAGAGGGGGAGAGTGGGCAACCCTGTCTGGTTCCTCTTCCAAGAAAAAACCTGTTGGAAGTCTGTTTATTAGTTCTAACTGATGCATTGGGGTTGTGATATAATATTTTGATCCAATTGATGAATTGATCCAAACCCAAACTTATGGAGGGCAGCAATGAGGAACTTCCAGTTTACTCTATCAAAGGCTTTTTCAGCATCCAGTGATAGTATAGTCATTTCCTGGTTTTTGATGGTGGCAAAGTCTATTATGTTAACGAGTCTGCGGACATTGTCATCCGAGTGTCTGCCTTTGATGAATCCAGTTTGATCAAAGTCAATTATGTGAGGAGTGACTTTTTCTATTCTCTGTGCTAGTGCTTTGCAGATAATTTTTACATCTGCATTAATTAAAGAAATGGGGCGATAGCTTGAAGGACTCGTGGGGTCTTTGTCTGGTTTTAGAAGAAGGATAATGTTGGCAGAGTTCATGTTAGGAGGTAGAGATTGGCTTTCATTGATAAATTTTACCGTTTTATAAAACGTTGGTGCCAGTTGTTCCCAGAATTCCTTATAAAACTCTGCAGGAAAGCCGTCAGGCCCTGGTGCTTTACCATTAGGCATAAGTAACAGAGCTTCATGAAGCTCAGACAGCGAGAGCGGAGAGTCTAAATTTGTGATTTGATCTTCGTTTAACTTGGGCAGGTTTATATTGTTGAGAAATGAGTTGATGCTTTGTTCTGATGGATTGATCTGTGGAGTGTATAAGTTTTGATAAAAGTCTTTAAACGCATTATTAATTTTTACCGGGTCATGGGTGACATTCCCTGTTTGGTCCATAATTGAAGTGATTGTTGATTTTTCTTTATTAATTTTAAGCTGATTAGCTAGAAATTTGCCAGATTTATTTGAGTTTTCATATCTTTCCAGTCGAAGCCTTTGTATCTGGAATTGTGTTTGTTTATTGATGATGTCATTTAACTGCAGCTTTAAATTTTTCAGATCTCCCAGAATGTGTTCCTGTGCAGAAGCAGCATAAGCAGTCTCCAGAGTTTTGATTTTATTTCCTAATTCTAATAAATCTGCTTTCTCTTTGCGTTTTTTATGCGTTGAATGAGAGATGATTTTCCCTCTCATGACTGCTTTTGCTGCTTCCCAAAGAATACTTGGTGATATTTCAGAAGTATTGTTGAATTCTAAGAAGGTTGCCCACTCTTTTTTAAAGAATTCAATAAATTCCTGGTCTTTTAACAGAGACGTATTAAACCTCCAGGTTGAACCCGAGGGTCTGGGTACTTCCCTTGAAATAGTAACAGAAACTGGTGCATGGTCACTGATAATAATTGGATGAATGTTGGAACTTTTAATTTCTTTCAAAAGGGAGTTACTGACTAATAAATAATCCAAAACGAGAGTGTGAATGATGAATGATTTCCCTTCTATTTGACGGTTAAGCAGAATAACCTTCTGTGGGAATTTAACCCTTGATGTGACGTCCACGCATGCGGACGCTGAGCCTTTAGAGGTTAAAGGTACGTGTGAATGGAGGGACATCGCATATAAATGCTTTTAGTGGCTGACCTTTGACCTCACATCCCTGTGTCTTGGTTGAGTTTGGTATTGGTCTATTGGTTTGCTGTGATGGTTTGTTCATATGTGGCGTTTTGGTGACGGACAGCCACACTGGATTGGACGGGTCGTTGTCATGGTTACAACGTGGTTCTTGTGAGAAGCAGAATAAAGTAAATTCATGCCCGCTTGCTTGTGAACTTTTGTGTCTCCATATAGGAGGATTACGCCAGGTTACCATGGAAACCGTCCATTATTTTACTGAGGTGAAGTTTAAGCCTTAAAGC